>NW_011967236.1:2973247-3018156 GCF_000949405.1 Vollenhovia emeryi | reverse complement strand
TGGTGGAAATGTATTTCACGGAGCTATCAAAAAGCAAATGAATAAACAAAAGTACAAGGAATGCAACATTGGTAATTCGATTGTCTTATTTACGTTTTAAAACAGTATTTTGAAATGGTAAATGATTTACGATTGAGCGAATGACATCTTTTATCTGTTGATCAAATAAGTTGGATGGTTAAATGGAAAGATGAATCGCATCGATTTCCCGCGAATGTTATGTGAGCAACTGTAATAAGCGTATGAAATATTCCCAGAACGGATGTTTTCGTGATGAGTTAGAAGGCGAAATTATTTTGCTGAACGCAGTAGCATATTTTTATACTACGCGCTGAAAAGAGAGTTTAAGAAGAATTAAATTGAAAAAGATATAAAACAGATATTGGCTCATTTATATTTTAAATCTTATAACATAAAACACTAATGTAATTTAAATTAGATTGAGTTAAATTTATTAATAATTCGTACTTATTTATGGACAAAGTGCAACTTTACAAAAATGTACTGGGAAATTTTAATAATAAACTAAACTAGTATCGTTTCTTTACGATTTCAAAATTATTGGTCCTAATTTGATGTTAAATTGGCCATGTTATTTTCACGTGTCACGCGAGTTACATAATTTTAGGAGTAAAAACGAATATTAAATGAACAACGGGTACACAATTTTCTTTAAATTTAATTGTTGATCAATGTGCAGCACACGTTGGGATCATCCAGCGTAATTATGAAATACCTTGGCTAGAATGCAATCTGAGTTAATTATTATAAAAGTTAGCATTGATAACTTTTCACTTGACGAGTCTCCTTTGCACGAGAAAAATGGCGCCAGTCAAAAATAGCAATTTTACAGAAGAACGATTTTAAACCTTCAATTTGCTTGCAAATCATGCACAATTACCAGCAGATATGCTAAACTGGTTTTATCTCTTTTTTTTTCTTGCCTTAACAGATCTTTCTCGATAATGAGAGAAATCACATTTTTCTTTCAAAATTCCTTCTCTCTTATTCCCACTATTTTTAAACAAATAACATTTTTTGCACTAGTGCTTTTTTGAATGACATTTTCGTAACTGCATTCACGATGCTTTTCTGGTTAAAAAAAACTTACGTTTTCGCGTTAATAAATTATTTATAAGCGCGAAAATTCATGTTTTTTTAATCGTATCATTTTTCTTGTGCAAAGGCAAAATATTTTAATGCCATCAGGACGTGAATAAAAAACTTTCTTGGTACCATATTTGTTTTTATCGATAGATTGTATACAATTTTATCCTCCACTGTTTAAAATGTAGGAGATGCGGCAGAGAAAACGTAACGCTTGATTCTTTAATTATCCTTTTGATTAGCGATTCGTTCTAAAACTAAAAAATAATTGATATCAGGGAAAATTTGATACTTTACGTTTATATCATTTAACCGTGGCTTTGCATTTTAGGTAGCGCGACGGGGATCGGACAAGGCGATGACAAACCTGCAAAGCAAAAGCGACATCGGACGCGCTTTACACCGGCCCAGCTGAACGAGCTGGAAAGGTGTTTCGGCAAAACTCACTACCCGGACATCTTCCTGAGGGAGGAAATAGCACTAAGGATCGGCCTCACGGAAAGTCGCGTTCAGGTAGGTGTGGTCAAAATGTACACACTGCCGCTGGCACGAAATGATTAATTTCAACGTGCGCTGGAGAACTTATTGCGTGACTTCGCGTTCACCGCCATGCCAGAATTACACGTCAACGTCCATGTTGTGCACGTTAAAATGGTTACAATTCGGCATTATGGTTCGTACGCTTATTTAAATCAGCTACTCTGCGTAAAGAGAAGATATAATTCAACTCCTTTTTTTACGATTCGGCCCATCGCATCGCAGAAATTAATTATCTTTTTTCCCAGAAAATTATTTTTCGTATCATATACGCTTTCTGCAATGACCGATTCATTTGTATAAGTGCTTCAATTATTGTGGTGATGTATTATCGTTATAAATATTATCATATAAATATGAAGCGGATCTCTGACACGCTTAAAATAATAATACGCTGGACAACAATGTAGCGTCGTAAGGACAGATGTTTTTACAAAAGTTTATAAATGTAAAAAAAATTATGTCTTCGACGTGTAAAAATTTGAAGGCGGACGTACAGCGTAGTTGCGCTTCACACGGTAGGATAAATTGTCGTACGGCGACCTCGCGGTTATCCTCAGAAACGTATCCCAGACAGTGCCGGAACTCCGGCGGAATCAATTGTGCCGGCCTACCGTGGCTTTTTGGATTAAAGTGAAACTTGGAGCAGCAGCTAAGCCCTCGCTCTGCGGGGTTCCGAATTTTGGTGGGTTCCACTTGGTTGCGAGGCGACCGCGAAACTTTGCGGAAGCTCGCAAGTCCCGCCTCTGGCACCAGGAATTCCGGGATCAAAGATCCAGAAATCTCAACCGCGGTTCCCCCAAAAGCAGCTCTCCTGCTATATCGATCCTGCAAAAGCTACTGTGTCGGTTGATTCAAATCTTTTTAATGTAAAGATATGCAAGACAGTGGTATGTGTGCAGATGGATTCGTCGTGAATTAGACTAATTATAGAGTTTACACTTATTATTATTGCCCGACGTGTGTGATTGAGAAAAAAGTTTTATTTTATGAATAAAATAAAACGTTTAACTTTCCTCTAAAAAGAAAATTTGAAAGAAATTATTTAAAAGAGAGGAAGAGAGCTAGTTATATTATATTAATACGTAGAGATGTAACAAATCGAAAATAGCGTACATTAACGGCGAACATTAAAAATAGACGCGTCAACAATAAGCGTTGAATCAAATTAAAAAGGACATGGTAAATCGAGGCATCTTCCGCATTACGATTTAACGGGCATAATGTGTTTTTGACAGCAAGAATACTCGCGTGGTTTCCGCGTTATCTATATACGGAACTGACGGAAATCTCAGTATTTATGAAACAAAAAGGCTTGAATACCCCTGTCCTATTCATCTAAGAGTTTATCGACCTTTTCATTTTATTACCGAGCGCATTATTAGCACGTATTTCATTAAAGATTCGAAAGGAAGATTAACCGACGACGTATTCGGCTTCGAAACGAAGTTTCGCGCAATGCTAATTCAAAACGACGCGAAGAATGATTACTGAAAATGATGAAAAATTTACAGACTTTTCATTTATTATAATATACTTGCAATTGGTATCGATATTATCCCACTTGATTTGAACGACGGAAGGCTGAGATTGTTTCGCGCCATACCAAAACGGGGGTAACTTCCTTAATTGTATTCGTATGATCTTTGTATCTCGATGATAATTTTGTGTGCCAAATTAATTTGAAAAGCAGACCGCGCAAATCGGGTGAAAAAAAATGGCCTTCTCGATCGGATTTGGCCACATCGGGAGCGTAATTTTGGCCTCCCTGTGGGCTATCAGCTGACAGAACTTTTTTAAGTCTCCGGGGCACGTCTAGAAAAACGGAGTTAATAGAAATTCATGAAAATTTTATTCGCAACTTGGAGGCGTCAGTCAAGCCGGGCGTTGTGCTGCATACCAAGCAGCTACGCTCCATCCCTCTCGCGTGCGCGTATATAAATTCGCACATACGAATCGCCGGATATGACGCGTATCCCCGTATTTGTCCGCCACGTAATTAAATATCTGTCTGCACGGCGCGAGAACAGCTATCTAGATATCGTCGATTAAGGGTACTTTATAACCGAGATAATCTTAGTCGCGCAATAAAAAGAAAGCTTTTAAAGCCAAGAGAGATATTCCAGGGCTCGTGGCGGTTTAGTGAATTTTAATTTGCGTCGCTTATCAGCTCGCTGATTCCATTTCAAAATCGTTTTTTCGATATCCCGTGCATACACTTATTCCATTATATACATTTTTAAGAAGCCGATACTCTCCCCGGTCCGTATTGTCGCAATGACTGCCTTGATTTCTGATTTTCATCGCGCCGACACATTGACCCCGGCGTACGCCGATCAGTTGCTTAACGAATTAGTGGTTTCAAAGTCACCCGGGTGTACCCGGTGACTTCCTCGCCTTCGACTCCGTAGCGGCGCGCATTCGCTTCGGCGAAGACGCGGGAAACGTCAGGCGAGAGAGACTGAAGGGAAAAAAAACAAAAAACAAAAAAAGAGAGAGAGAAAGAAGAGAGAAAGAAAAGGGAGAGAAAACGGAGCGGGATTCGTGGGGTCTGTCGGGCGGCAGGCTGCCTAATTGAAAGAGGTTTTCTGTGGGCGAGGGTAGACATCAGCGTGAACGAAGCGTTTCCAAGGAAACCCGGCGGCGAGCACTCGTGTGGAGAGGGCCTTCGGCACCAATGGGGCTGCGAGGGAAAGGCGCCGGCGCTCAGCATCGCTATACTATCGAGCGTCGCTATCAAAGGTTTCTTGACTTGCCATGGCGGATCCATCGCGTGTTTTAAGGACGGCCGAGTAATCTCTTTTTATTCCCCCTTCCTCCCCCTTCGATTATTGCCGCGCTGCCCGCGGTTACGCGTCGATCATTCGCGGTAATGAACTTGAATGGGGAAGATCTCGATCGCGCCGGTACCGCGGGACACGCCGCCGTCTCATTTCGCGCTCTGCGAGACCAGAAATGTGACTGCGCGTTTTCCCTTAATTACGAAAGTCCGATCACGTTTGGGGATTCAAAAAATACGCGCGCGCGTGTCGAGCTACAAGTCGCTTAGGGAGTAAAAAAATGTCGGATTTTCGGGACACGTCCATTAACGTTGACTTCCAAGGATCGTTCCTTCATAATTGATACGGCCGGCGAGAAGCTAAATTTAGAGCTAGGAATCGGGATGGGGGTGGGGATTAGTCAACGAACGATTCCGCGGGATTTTGTAATCCACAATTTTACAATTCGCTACATTGTATACGGCATAAATTATGATATTTCGCATCATTGATACAGTAAGCGTAATAGCTCTGTTGTATAATCGTTGCATTAATGGGTAGAAAATTGCTCGCTACGAGTGCGTTGCACATAATAAAGTGGCGGCTCATTGCCTCTCTGTCCCACCGATAACTGCGATAGTTACACAAGAATTGCTCGGCATCGCGCTGCTTATCCAATCGTCCCTTACGCACTTCTGCCCCCTTTTAAATTTTATTATAATAATTTCGAGCCTATTAGAGAAAAATATATTTACGTTCTAAAGGAAAATATTGGAGGAACGTTTGCCTTGTTGGTTAAGAACAATTGAGGCACGTTTCTTAATGTTATTGCCCAGAGTGCGTTTATATTAATTTTGAACCGAGAAGAAAACTATTTGTCGGTATAACTCGTTGCACTCAAAATCCGATCGATACCGCGTGCGATAGAGATATTTCGAATGCAATCAGCACACACACACACAAGCACCGCTGGCGGAGCGAACGGTCGCATGGAGAGATTAATCAGTCACCATTTTTCCGATCGAGCACAATGCGGCGGAACAATGGGAAGCATCCCTGATTAGCAACAAAATACTTGGAATAGCGTAATGAAATATTACGGTTCATCGATTTGTAATTTATTATCGCTCGAAGAGAGGCGTAATTGCTGCTCCATCTCTAATTCCCGTTAATGAACAACTATTAAATTGCACGGGTAACGCATCGTGAGAACTGCTGTACAAACAACAATTACTTCGAAGTGGCATTATGCAGCTATTTGAAATTATGTGTAACATTTAATTAACGTCTTAATGCGATTATTGTTACGTTGCGAACTCGTTAGCGCGACGATACGTATTGTCCTAAGACGCGTATCGGAGATACGCGCATTCCCGCGATGGCACCGCGCGAGATTTGACGTATGTGTATAGAATATGGCGAATTACCGGTTCGCGCGTTCGCCCGAAATAAAATAATTAAGAGCCACCGACTTTATCGCTGAAAAATGCACGGGTTTTTGGTGAGTGTTCGCTCCGCTTAATTAGCCGTAATGGACATAATGAATTTTACATTAGACCGAGTTTTATCATTTTCGGATAAAAAAAAAGGGTAACTCACGTACACTCATACACCCGGCGCGTTACCCGGTTTACGGAGCGGGTCTCGTCGCCAGGCGCAACCGACCCCCAGCTGCATCGAGACGGTTCGGCTGGTACATTTCCCATACGACTGCTTTTCCATAAGTGCGGGAGGTGAAGTTTTTATAATGAAAGCGGCATTTTAACATATTGCAGTTAATAATTTTCGCCTGGCAACGAGAATTGCTTTCGCAATATTTAATTTTTCGAAATTGCTACGGGTATTTGTTTTTTGTTTAAATAAAATTATTCGACGCCTCGTCGAGGGCTTCTAACTCGTAACTTAATTTCCGCGATTGATCCCAAGTGTGGGACAGAAGCGCAGGGATCGATGGAAATCGGCAAGTAGCGCGTGTCCGTTTCCCTTCCCTCGTCCACGCGCAGGAATATTTAAAATATATTGTTCCTCAATGGAAGCGCTCGATGGTTATGCATTATTTCGCGCGGTGATAGCGCGAAATAATGCGGGACCGCCGCAGGCCGCTCGCGGCGGGAATTCACGATTGACGCACGGGGTCAACGGCTTTTTTTCATGCGATGTGCACGCTTTTAGAACGCGCGCGCGGCGTTATTCCTTACCGTCAATCATACCGAATATTAATTCGCCGCGCTCGATGCTTCAAATAAAGTTCAATCATTCGAGAGATTGCGCCGCGAGAGAGTTTGAGACAAAAGCTTTTTTCAGCCGGACGTTTATTACTAAGCCGACAGTTTATTTCGGGCGGCATATCGGCACTTTACGGTTTTAATTACGCGTATTTTAATCTGCCCAGGAGACATTTTCTGTTTCGAGAGAGCGAGAGAGAGAGAGAGGCGCCGGATAGAACGAGCTTTATTAGACTGCACACGGTCGATTTAAATTTAATCATAATGAAGAGGCGATTAAAATTGCAATCGTCCACGGAATAGAACCCATAGCGCCGGGCAGTTAACGTCTGCTAACAGGCATTTAACTTAACTGCCTCAGGTAACTGCTCGTTTCTAGGCTGAAGGGTCCTTTCGATTGCCGCTGCCGGAAATTTTATGGGGCACGACCTTTCGTCGGTGAGCAGCGAACTTTCGGGGCCGCAAAAAAGGACAGCCTGTTTTCGCGCGCGATCGTTTCGTGGATTATCGTCGTCCAACCGCATCGTTACCGCGTCAGTCCGACTTCCTTCCGATTGTTTCAACTCCGGGATCGCGGTGTAAAATCATTAGCGCGAAAATAGCCGGGGGTCTCTCGAAACATTTTTTCGATAATGCCGTTTTATTCGTTAAAAACGGAAATTAGGTAAAACAAAAATATTTTCATGCGGCTCCCGGATGCGCCGCGTGAATCCTCTAGCGGAGCGAGTTGAAATTTCACCTGTCTCGCGTGCATTTTTATGATATTTATTGAATTATCAGCGTAATTAAAAAGTGACGGTACGATATAAGAGCAATGTGAATTTTGCACGTGTTCATATTAGTGTGCGATTAATAGACGAATCGCGGGGAGCGACGAGTCGCGACGACCGTACGAGATTTCTTGGAGGAGAGTCAATGGCTTAACGCGCGACTTTTCTCGCCTCGATATATCGCGAGTTGCAGAAGTCACATATGCCACGAGAGAGATGGTAGCTCGTCCACGGTAGCGGGTGCCGGAGTATTGCTTTCAAAGTATCCCCCGGGAACCGGATGAATGGCGATGTCATTCGGCCGTCCTTTGGGATAAGCAAGCGACTGCAGCGAGGATAAATGTAGTTCGTTATTGTCTTGCCCCGAGAAATGGGAAATGGTTTCGTTCGCGCGCTGGCGAAGAGAGAACTTAACGCGGCTTCTACCAACTTGATAGCGACGTTTGCATATATTTGTAAATTGTAGACTTGGAAAAAATATTAATTTCCCAATCATTATTATATAATTGTGCTTAATCGGGACTTATTTATAAATAAGCAGAAATTAACGCGACTTCCCCTCGTTTATTTATCGCATTCAAACGTATGATTCAAAAGCAGGGGCTTCAATGAGCCGAATATCTCCGGAGTCGACAGCTCGATTGGAAAAGTGTTCCTTTGAAAATGTTAATTATTTATCAGGACGGACCGTCCTTGTCATATCGCACGTCACTATCGATAAGCTTTTATGAACGAGAAATTACGCCCCGGAAAATATTCCGATTCGAGTAATATCGTCCCGCGAAGAGTCGATAATTCCGCTGGTCGACTGTGCGCAAAGGAAGCGCGAGTCCGAGGACGTTTATTGCAAAATCAATACCTTTAACGCGGAGTTACGGTATCGCGCGTGCGGTATCAAAAGTCGAATATGATCGAGATACGATATTGAGTTGTAAAATTTCCGCGCGATAAACTATCACCGGCCACATTTGCGGACGGGCGTATATTCGACGTGGCCGGACATGTGTACACGGCAATCGAGTGTTTTACGACGATGCATCAAACATTCGTGCGTCAAGTTGCTATGCCGAGAATCACTCTCGATCATGAACGAGCGTCGCGTTAAATCATTGTCACATTGTCGCACGGTTGGATATCGTTTTCCAACCGTCTTCAAGCTCTTATTTCCGTGGGGATTGCAGTGGATTACGCAATTTTTGCGCAATAGATTGCACAGGAAGCACCTCGTAATGGATTAAAGATTGTCATATAAAAAAGAAACATATAAATCTTTTTTTTGTTCGACATGAAATAAAGAAATTATTGGCATCGCTAGAATGAAAGTGTCGCGAAGAAATTCGTTCGTATTACACGACCCGTTTTCGTTACGAAACGTACAGCTTTGTATTTTCCAAGTATTTCAAGCAAAAATTGCGCGAAATGTAGAAATGAAATGTAAAAATTTGGTTTTAGACCCGCTCTTTGTTAGCATCGTCAAATTTTAAAACAATTTATGAATGCCGCGATGACGTTCGTAAAATTCGCGTCGATAAACCGATTCGCTCTTCCTTGCGTAAAATGGAACTTCGGCAAGCGATGAAAAAGCGTAAAACGCGTGCGCGCGAATCTCGCTTCGCCATCGCCGCTTCTGCGTCGCGCTGCGAAGATCCAGCGCCTCTGCTATGCAGTGGTCTATGCATTTTAAGGGAGGGGTGATTTTTAATGCCGTATAAATATGCATAGGCCGCGATATTAGCTCTTACGTGTCGCCGCCCGAAAAATATCGTGTGTAGGGTACGACACGAACCGCGTTACACGCATACGGATGCGCGCGTGTGTAACAAGGCCGGGGAGAAAAGCATCCCCGTGTAGACGTGCGAGGTAACAGGGCCGCGGAAGGGCATTAGGGTTCTCGATGGATAAATTGTGTCGCTGCGATGACCCGAGGGAGCATCATCTAACGCCCATTTTGTTATGACGTCTGCGATACTGAATAATTTCCAAGCAGTGAAAAGCCATAGGTTCGCTCGATTAATTAAAGGGCCACGCACGCATACTTAAGTTACAAAGAGGGAACTTTAATATAGCAGAATTCACATTGGGAATAATATGCAACAATAAAATACGTGGTAATAATATTAATATATTATATTATTAAAAAAATTATGTAAGTAATTTCCAATGTCCGTAACGTAAAATGAAATTGCAGGCATATAAAATGGCTCGGATAAAACTGATATTAATTGAGGGTATACTTCGCGTTGCTATATAATTGCTTCTATTCTTAGAAATAAGAACAATATGAGAGGGACATGCAATTTCATACAAATTTAATATATTTGTCGAGAAGGTTTACGGGGTGTCCCTAAGAGTTTCGTAAAGGACACGACGTTCCCGGAAAACAATTGATATGTCGCTTTTTTTCCTAAACGCATTGTGCCACATAGACTTTTGCGAGCGAGTTTATCCCAACAAGTAAATCCAGTTCCACGAGCAATTCGAGCTAATTTGACGACAGGTATCGTAAGCCAGCGATATTGCGGCTGTGAAATAATAATAAAGTATAAATGGATCAAGTTTATGGCCGAGGTGCATGTGAGAGCACCGAGTATGCATTTTATCGTCGTGTTTCGCGTCAAACCCTTTATGAGATTATGTGCTCTAGAGGAAACTGCCTGTGTTTCTCTCCTTGCCAGGATAAATTTTCCGAGTCTGCCATTAAAGTTGCGTCACTCATTTTTATTTGTATTTATGCTAATGAGATAATTAATTAATATTCTCTCAGTAATAACGCTATAAATATTATCTTTATGCTCCAGATACACCCTAGAATTTATAAAAGCAACAATAACTGTGTTGTATCTGCAGTATAAGGATAATATAATATTTCCCATAAAGATAAATTAATTTAATCGACGTAAATGCCAGTGTGTGTGTGTGTGTGTGTGTAATAATCACGTTGTATGATAGACATGTAGCGTGTCATAATGATATATCAAAGCAACCGATTTTTAATTCTACGTTAGAAGTCAGGCGATCCGCTAATGGCATAGCGAAAATCTCTCCTGACGGCGCAATGCAACATGAAACACAGTGGGCGGTCCGGATAATGCGTCTTGCCACCCTCAGACTGTCTCCCGACCACCGTCATCAATCAGGGTCACATCCTGCAAACACTACTTATGTAGTATTTATTTTCATTAAATTTATCACCACCTGGTGGTCCAGGGTGCGTTCTTTGGTTGACTTACGAGTGCGTATTAGTTATTAAAAAATGTCTTGCAACTATAAATAAGGGATATAAAATTAAGTAGCTTGAATTTTTAAGTGTATTGACACTTTCATCAATAATTTCGTTGAGATGAAATATTCAAACGTATAGGAAATATAATATAATAAAATATATATATATTTATGGTCGGCGATATCGGAAATGGGTCACACATTTATATTAATTTTCATTGAAAAAGTGCTACATTTTAATGTATGCTAATTTCTTTTATCAATCCTTTGATTTAAAGCATTTTCTACTCAAACCCCCCCCTCTGCATCTTTCTGATTTACGTAAAAGTGATGACTGCAATCAGTCGTTTTTAATGAAAAAAAAATTGCAATTATATTTTAATGTTTAATTAATCAAACATTTAATATGCGCGATTATGTATATTGATCGGATTGAGCGCTATTAGCTCATTGTACCATTGCAAAATATTAATCCCGTAAATCGGCTGTTTGAGACAGTGAATCAAGATTTCATCGCGGAAAGCTTCTCCCATCCCGGGCGGAATCACGAAAGAGAAACGTTATCTCGTTTCGTGGCGATTCGAGGCGTTTTTCCGCGAAGTGAGTCGGACTATTCTTCAATGGCGTGCTGAAAGCTACTCCTATATATCTTGTGGCCTCGGGCAGATCCCGCCGCTTGCCTTGATGGCAAGCTCAATTTATATCAGCGCCTGCTGAAACCCCCTTTACGAGGTCTCGCCACCCCTTCTTCACCCCCTAAACCTCACCCTAACCTCAAACCATCCCTGCCTGGCCAATGCTCGCTCCTTACCACCTTTCTTGCCTCCCCTTGAAGGCTCGAGGGCTCCTCCGGAGTTAAACTAAGCCATTCGCGATCGACGAAAAGAAATAGAAAAGGTCGCTTCTTGAAAATCGCGATCCTTACCGTCTTCTATGATCCTTTGTCGTTGCGGAAATGCTTTCCGCAAGTATTATAGTTTGATTTGATAAGACTCGTTTCAGCCGAACGTATGAAATGTTTCAAAGCTGTTTAATGAAATTGGTTATACAATCGTACGATCGTGTGAAAATTAATTATATTAATGAGATTAAGTATACATTTTTTTAAATTATTACAAACTTAATTACACTGAAATCATAATCTTTCATAAATAAAATTAAGAAGATGATTACCAAAAAAGTATAAATAATCGTTCGTAAGCTGCTAATAAAACCTCGTTGTTTTTTCTTCAAAATTTTGCAACCCTGTTGAAAACACGTACGATTTGATAATGCATTATCATTATTGAAATATCGATCGTGTGTACATTACAAATACGTTCAACGATGGAAAATAATTCATTTAACGAACGGAATTACTTGATTCTGAAATTAATGAACAGCGAATTATAAATGTAAATAGTCTGTCATGTAAATTTTGCGTAAGCCTCTCGTGTAAAAATGTCGACGGATAAATTTATGGCGATTTTTTATCATGCAGGTAGAATAACAAATGTGCGCTGAATATGAATAAGCGTATCACATTCTCATTAGCTACACGCTATGATACATTAAGATATTAAGATATTTGCCTATCGATCTCACAATAGTAAAAACATTGAGAAAATATTTTATTTGAAATTTTTATTAGTACGATAAGTTAACACAGTAGTAATGCTGTTAAACAAAAGCCGGCATTTATGAGAGAATTTTCTTTCTTTAAGAGAAATACAGTTATACTGTAAAGGATTTATTTTCCTTTATTTTTAATCGATTTACTTTTCCCAATCAAGACATTGTTCTCTTTTGCAATTATTTTTAACATTCAAAAATTCGTGAAAAATGTAGATTTTATTTAAAAAAAAAAAATTAGCTATCATATGTTCCTGTGATAACACTGGAATGTATCATCTGGAATTTTATCAAAACTGTATTTCGCACTACAACTCGTACAACTCGAAATGCGCCCACGATCTCGAGCGGCCGGATTACTAGGAGAGTCGATGTCGATTTTATGAAACCAGCAACGTCCGTATCCACCCTCATCCTGATCCCAGGTGTTTCCTGGGAACAGCTGCCACGGCGCACGCGCCCCGAGGAAGCAGTGATTGATCAATTTTTAAAAAGCAATGTTCCTAATTGACCCGCCGCGCCGGTTCGCTCCTTGCCAGAGCGCTTATATCTTACGAAAAGGCGTCAGTCAGGGCATCTTAGTCATCGAAAGGTGTGTTCAACTACGATTCATGCCAGTTGTTCCTATTCAAGTACCCCTCTCGGATTTCTTCGCTAACAATGAAACACCGATGTCGGCTATCATTCATCGACCGAGTATCGCTCATTAGCACATTAACGAGAAGTATACTTTGAATATATACTTAAATACATATTTTCTGTACGTATATGTACATGTCTGAGTACATAGGTTTTACAGAATATACCAAATATTTCGCTATTAATACGCTTGTGAACAGCTATCGTAATTGAAACTTGGATAAATTCTTTCGTTATCTTCAATTGTTACCGCATCGCTGAAGATAGCTCAAGGCAAAATATGTTCGATTTATACTTAAATCCTATTACTTATTAAAGGTAGATATAATAATTAATTTATACGCACCATCGCGCCGTACTTTCCCCTCTTTACTTGTCCCTCATTAATAAATTCTTTTGTAAAATTTTTGGTGTGCATTCCAGTGGCACAAAAACGTGCATGACAGAACCAATGTTAGAGAAACTAATACCAAAGATAGAACGATTGCATTTCTATTAGAGCTAAATATGAAGTTATATTAATGATATTATGAAGTGAACT
The DNA here is from genome assembly GCF_000949405.1 of Vollenhovia emeryi. NCBI lineage: Eukaryota > Metazoa > Arthropoda > Insecta > Hymenoptera > Formicidae > Vollenhovia > Vollenhovia emeryi. The sequence goes on along the minus strand of NW_011967236.1, from coordinate 3,004,745 downwards.
CAACATATCTTTATACTGTTTCAATCACATTGATTAAGAGATTTAATACATAGAGCTCTCGGGCAGGGACCTGTCGATTCCTATCGATCGATGTCCAAAAGGAAAATGTCATGCATTTCGGAACATGTCGAACATATAGTACGTTCTATATTGTAAATGTATTCGGAGCATATAGAACATGTAGTTAAATTGATTGCAATTATAAAGATCCCATATATTTTTGACTGTCGCGAATCTTCGTCATTATATATTTGCATAAAGTCTGTGTATATAATTTCTGAACATATTATGCATTTGTTGCATCACAATTTAATGAAATTTTTATCTATCTACGGGACTATCGTGGTATGTCAATTAGCGTGTAGGATTTGTCACAAACGTAATCTGTTTACTTCTGGGCACACTTTGATACGCCCGATCGTTCATCGATGTGAATCTTGGGACACGATAAAGACACGAATAAAGAACTCATCAATTGCTCAGCTTTTCGGTATCGGACAAGCGCGTCAAAAGCACTCGTTCGTGCGTTGTTATTTCGTAACAGAAGTCATTAGCATCCGCCTGCGTTAATTAACGGAAGTTCTGCCATACGCGTATAGGCTCGATGCACCTGCGCGCGGGATAGAGGGTGTACGGTGATAATGCGCGATTTGCGCGTAGGCAGTCACTCCCGTGCTTTTTCCCTCTTCTGTATCGGCGTGTAATGGCGGATTATCCACGGGCATTTAGTCGCGGTTTCGTCGTAATTCTACCGTGAAATCGACGATTCGTCGACGGCGCGAAGACGACGTGTCAGAAAAGGGTGGCTAAATGCCTACCTTCACCGCACGTCGCGGTTCCTTTAAAAGAAAATAAAATAGACGTATCGGTAAGGAGAAAATTTCTATTTTGCGAAAATTAGAAAATTCTTAAAACATCTAAAAATAAACATGTATTCATATAAAATTATAAAAAATATTTGTATTATTTAAGAAGATGCTCTGCTTAATACAAGTTGATTAAAAAGAAAAATGTGTGTTTAACGCAGAACGGCTCTAAGAATATTTTAATTGAGACATTTTTAACATAAATTACAAATACATTTTATTCGAAGCGAATACATGTATTTACAGCCATTTGTTTAATCTACTTATTTAATCTATTTATTCAGTAATAAATAGATAGACATTTTATACACGAATAGAAGGATTTAATGGTATACAAACCGAAGTATTTTTAAGTGTAAAGAAAAGATAGCGTACTAAAATGTGTAAAAACTGCATTGCTAATATGCAGTAGCAATTAGCAGACGTAAGTTGTGAATTTTAACTAGCCTAAGTGAGATAAGATTGAACGACTAGATATTAATGGCAGTTCAGTAAAACGATAATTTGAGTACGCGATCAAGTGAACGATTGACGTCCGTTAGATAAATATATCGGATTATAACGGACAACCTGCAAACATAAAATGTAAATTATTGGAGATATTTAATAATTTTGTGTATCTTCTTCTATTGAATCATCGTATTCGCATTTCAAGTTACACGCGGTGTCGACGAAGAGAAATGCGCACTCACATATTCAAGAAATGGTAGATATATCCGCCTTTATAAGGATGTAGTGAATTTTATGGAGATGGAGGAGAGTAGTATTTGATTCTACGCCACTGACTGATATATAGACGCTGATTCGGTCCCAATGCACTTAACACCACCCAGCTCTAATGCCATTCTCTCGTCACGAGCGTCCATCCTTGAGAGTCAAGAGACCCGCCAGCTGTTACGAGCCTCCGACAAATATCACGGGACGATAAACGTTAATTTAGCCAAAAATGACATCATTGTTCACGTTCAATTAAAAATTAAAGACGATTACCTTAAGAAAGATAAGTCAGTACATATAAGAAAGAATAAAAGATGCAGATATAAACACATCTCGCATCAAGTTATTTGCAGTAATCACTACATTTCATGCGGTCGCTTATTACCTACTCGATATATAATCGCAATCCAATAAGCATTAAAAATGAATGATTGTTGCTTCACTGATGACGGCGTTAACATCCATGAAGCTGCACGACGTATGTAAAGTTAATGGATCTTATTAAAACTGTTTCCAAGCGACAGCAGGTGACGATATTAAAGATACTGACGTCCGTTTCATCCGCTTCCAAAATCTTATGCCAGATATTAACGGACCTTCGAGCGCGTAAGAATGCAACGATCGCTTCGTTGCAATACCTGAGGTGTATACTGGAGCGTGTAAATCCCATATATCCAATTAGATTCGTATAATCCTCGTATGTTAGCGTAGGGTGTTCCTACCCCCTACCCCCCCCTCCCCGAACCGCTACCCCTCTCGGTCTTCGCCGCGCTGCTCCTCTCCGTGTGTGTCCCGCGTGGGTGTACGGTTGTATGTATGGTGCGTACGGTGGCGCAAGCGCGGTATCCCGCTCTCTAATGCTAAAGTACTAATTTATGGGCACATATGAGATGGCTACAGTGCGAGCTACCGTGCCAGAAAAGGGACTATAGTCTGCGGCGAAGGATAGGAGCGAGAGAGAAAGACAGAGACAAAGCAGAGAGAGAGAGAGAGAGAGAGAGAGAGAGAGAGGAGGGGGGGGGGATAGAGTAGTGGTAGCGTGTTGGCACTGGTGGTGGTGGTAGTGGTGGCGAGATAGGGCGAGGGTAGGTATATCGGAGAACACAGAGGCGGGCTTTGCATGCGATATCAATAAATCAAGTCCCCGGGACCCCGGCAGCTTAGGGGGCCACTACGTGGCCAGAATCAACAGCTCATAACGTCGGCTAATAGCTACCCGCGGTGGGGTCGAAGATATTGTCGTAACACCGGGGGACATCTTACCGTCGCAATGGTTGGATTTGGTTGCGCCCTATTGAGGAAAAAATGTTATCGCGGGGGAGAGGGCGGGGAAAGGAATTGTCGGACGTGCGATTTTCGATTTAGAAACGAACGTGCCTAGGGGTGAGGGGAATAGCAGTTGATTCAATGACTTTTGTCTCTTACCGCTCATTGATGAACGAGACCTATTAATACCACGAATTAGTGTTTATTCAGCAAAAAGAGTAAAAGATAAAGAGTACCGTGGAAATGTAAGAGGTGGTCGCGTCGTTTAAAAATAAATGTAGCGCAAAATTATTAGATCTGTTAGTTCATACTGTATAATATGTTTTCTTAGGATCTTAAGAATTTTAGAACATTTTTATGACTGCCAATAACGAGTCCTTGTTCACGCGTCTGCAGGTATGGTTTCAAAACCGACGAGCGAAGTGGAAGAAGCGCAAGAAGACAACCAACGTGTTTCGGACCTCGGGATCGCTGCTACCGTCGCACGGCTTACCTCCCTTCGGACCGATGACCTCCGACTTGTGCACCGGAATGTTTCATACTCCTGCGGACAGATGGGGAATGGGGACAGGTCAGATATCAATAGCTTTTATCGCTAACCGTAACCAAGAAACGTAAGATAAAAAAAAAAGAAAGAAATTATCCATTTGCTCATGTTGGCCAAGACAGGAAACGCTCTTTCGATCGCCTGTATTATTACTCACAAAGACTCGATATTTGTCACTGTGCATGTTTAAAAATGAAATTTATATTAGAATTTCCTGAAAATGTCCTGTAAAAAAACTGTCTCCTCCGACAGTTATTTCCGTAGCAGCTATCAATTTCATATGTCACATTAGCTCATTGATAAAATATGGGTACGATGGAATTCTATAATGCATACAATACTGTAGTGTCAACGTATACTGCAATTTGTGTATCTAAATTATTTAACTATGTTGGTAACTTTACATATTTACACATTATCGTTTTATCATTCGTTTTTTATTTGTTTTACAAAATGTGAAATTTTGACTAATGCATTACATAACATCGGTTCTCTCTAACGTGAAGAAAAAAATATAATATCTCAGTCGACTTGCATAGAACATCTTTTTCATTTTCTCTCTGCACAAATTTTCTCATTAGACATCTTAAATTGATCCGCTGTCTTATGAAATACTTACACAATCTATTTTGATAATGTAGAGAACTGAGAAGAGATCTAGAGTTGTTGGTTATACTTTGGCGCGATAATTCCCTTTCATTTTTATAAATCAAATAGCTTCGAGAGAGTATGAATATTTAAATGTCGCGCAAAATAAATAATTATGTTCAAGTGTCAAGAAATCTGTGTTACGCCAGTGATCAATGAAGCTGCTAATTTTTAATATTTCCTAAAACGTTGTCTGACGACGTATCCGAGGCTCATAATTTTATATAATCTAGTTTGCAACATTTTACATTTCATACATACGTATGTGTCTTAAATCAATTTTATCTTGAAAGCTGAAGTCAGGGAAACAAGTGTAATGAGAACGAAGGGTCTCTCAAAGAAGTAGGCACTTTTGCCCGCGATTTAATTGAAGCGCATTATCCGCGTCTATGCAAATTGTATACGATTCATGTCATTTACTGCGCGATATGATTAGCATCTCGTTCACGCGCTAGCGGGAGAAGAAGCAACATGAGAAGGAAACACCAATTCTCGTAGACGAAGTCGCGACGATGCTCGCCTCCTAATTTAATTTCGCCCGTCCACTGGCTGAGACAGCTGAAATTACTTACTGCGTATTATCGGTCCCACGGTTGTTCACCGACGGTTGTACCGACAATGACACCGATAACCAACCGATCTTTCCCGTTTCTTTGCGAACGTCACTGTAATTCTCTTGCATTAATTGCCCCTCGCGTATTTAACTGCCTTCGTCTACCCCGTAGGTCTTGGACAATTGCAGAGCAGCATGACGATGAGCGGTTTTGGGCAACTCGGCCAACAGAGCACGGGAAGTTTAGGTTCCAGCCTCGGCAACTCCGGACTCCCGATCAACAATCTCCCGTCGCAGTCTGTCTACCATACCAACTACGGACTCAATTCTATCAGTAAGTTGCCGCGAGCACCAGCTACTAGAAGTACAGATCGAACTTTATCGTCTTGACAGACACTCGACAAACAAAATATGACTTGACAAAGTGGTTATCCTCTATCGTAATTTGCTAAAAAAATCTCGACACCGCGGTTTTCAGAAACGAGATCATACATTTCATTGGGCTTACTGTTAGCATCAATTTGCTCGTCTCCATGGTATCATACGCCGTTTATGGTCCTCCCAAAGATAAGACAGAGAGATTGCCCAGATGTGAAAAGCGTTTTGCGCTTATACCTCGCTACTCCAGACGACTCGTGCGAACGTAACGTTTTTCATCGTTGCTTATTCAAGTAGCGCGGATCGTTGCCGAGTTGGCGACATGTGCGAACGCGAATAGACACACCCAGGAGAATCTTAACGTTCGCGTCAACCCGGCCGCTTATACGTGTGCCGATAATCGTCTTGCCAAACTTTTGGTACCGTGGTCCTCTAAAAGACGACGTGCAAACAGCGTGGAAGTCTCTTTGACGAAGTCGTTAAACGTTACGGTGCATTAAGGTTCGAAGGGGTTATGCGCCTGCACGTAAGGAATTTGAGACAGAAACATAAACCTCGTCCTCCCGTCTGTTTACGCAGGCAAACTCCAAGCCCGATCTCGCACCTAGGTGCGAGATCTTTCGCTGTATGTTTACCATAACATCTCGATGCAACCTGTCTTGGTTGAGTTACGCTTCACCTCACCCGGGGACCTTGTATCCTCGAAGATATTATACTCGAGGGGATAAATCGCGTGTGAAATTTCTTCTTTCGCGGAGATTGCAATCGAGCGCGATGTACCCTCGACTTCTAAACCAAGATCTCGTGTGTAGCGCGAAAACGAGATTTTATTTAAAACGCATGTGCCCTTTGTGCAATCACGTGTTACTCGAACAATTTAGATATTTAGACGCTTCAATAATCTAGAACGAGTTTAATATTGACGTCCGAAAATTTTGAGACTGTTTTATCACTTTGCGTAATATTAAATGCAGAAATGAGATCGGTATAAAGTTTATTCATGGTATATTAAAGGTCTACGAGCAGGATTGAAGCGCAAATCAGAGTTTCGCGTAATAATTTTTCTTGTAGAACAAGTCGGGTCTCGGCGCTCAACCGTAAGGAATAATGGATTTGTAAAATACGGGTGATAAGAAAGTCGATAATAGAAAAAACAGTCTCGTCTCCGTGTCCCAGAGAGAGAATACTCTTTCTTATCTTTTTATTTTTTCCATTTTTCAGCAGTTAGTCGCGTTCCAAAAATTACTTTGCAAGTGATTTTTTTATACGCCGTTTTTTTTTAATACAAAATGCACATTGGGCAATACGCCGAAATAGATTTATTCGCGTTGATATTTGCTGCTGCGGATCGTCAGCCCTCGGGATGAATTTTATCGACGCGGTTACGAATTGTATTATTCGCGAGCTCATCTTTCAGCGAATACGAGGTCATTCATGCGCGAGGGAAACGACGGAGCACAAAATTGACAATCAAATATCCAAATTTCTTAGCGCGATAATTATGTTACCGCGAGGAGAAATCCCTCTCTCTTAAAACCGCATCGGATGCATTAATTAGCGGCTGATACATTTGACGGGAGGAAAGTCGAACGCCACACATGGACGTCGGGCTTTCGCGAAGCTTACGGTGAAAATCCGGCGCAGCACAATTTCGCAAGCTGACCGTACACTCGTATGTGCGTATGCACGTGCCGCGTAACGCTTATGCGGTGCCAATTACCGAGCGTTATCGCCCGGTAGCGTCACCTGAAAGGAGAAAAAATCGGCGTTCCACGAGACGCGCCGTGGCGGTGTGCGTGGCGCGGCCTTAAGGTAAACCACGGGTCCAGCCTCGGCTCGTAGCCGGCTATGTGCTTTTATCCGCGGATAATACTTAGAGCAAATAGCTTTTAGACTAGAACGTTATTTTTCGGTTACCAATGATGATTAGCACCCGCAATGTAACCCAACGCGGCGCGGTTCCTAGTCGATCGGGGAACTTCCATTTGGCGCTTCTCTTTCTCTCCTCCCTCCCCCACCTCTCTCTCGGCGGCGACCACCGCGCCAGACTGGCGCAAACAAACCTGCGTAATGCGTAAATTATCGCGTTTCGAAACGCCCGATTTTCGGCCCGCGCTACCGCGAACGGCGCGCCGGACGCGTACTTTAATCTCGAAAAAATAAAACTCGGTGCGTGCGAAAGTTGAAGTTTCAGCGAGAGCCGCCTATTCCGTTGTCGGATATAAAAAGAGAGAGAGAGAAAAAAAAACACGCGTCAGATTATCAGCCTCACTTGCCTCCAGTTTGGTCGTTCGTTTCGTGCGTCCGCAGCATGAAAACTTCATTGATCGCTGCGCGGCTGAATCGCACGGCAACACGGATCACCGTTTCAGCCGACAATGGTCATAAAATGACGTACATCGTCGCCATTAGACGTCCATTCTTTCGAATGGCTTTTCAAAAGCGGCCGCTGGCCGTAGGGCCCTCCGCAAATTTGTGCTCGACGCAACGCACACACCGCCATAAAAAGAGCCCCTTTTCCCGCGTAGCCTTCCGAGCCCACCAGCGTTGGTGCGCGAGGAGGCGGAAACGACTTTACGACGGCCGGTAGCGCAACCCCACGTGCTTTTGTCAGCCTACCGTATTAATATCTTCTGCGGAGAAAAAGGAAACGCTCGCTCCCGCACCTGCGATGCCGCACCTGTAAATTGCCTCTCTTCTACCTGAGTCGTCTTAGAGATGCGCTGCCTCGTCCGCGTGGTTGACTGTATCGTAATAAATATTTGCCCTTTGTTTAGTATTTGCTGTTTATCGGGAAATATTTAGCGCTCGGTAGTCATTGCAAACCGTTGGGTAACGTGTACACTTACGAAGTCACGTTCGCTAGCCGGGAGTCTCTCGAGCGGCTGTTTAAAGTCACTTGTGTCGGTAAATTCGCACCGATATATAAAGAGCCGGATGCTCGAAGGAGGAAAGACGCTCATCCGATCTTCTCTTCTACTTAGCAGGAGGTGGGGTTCACGTGTCGGCGTCCCGAGGTTCACCACCCTCGGTGGGTGGCGGTCAGGGCGGTGGGATGGGCTCGGGCCTGAACTGCGGCCAGGGTTCTCCGGGCACGACTTCCGGTACCGGTGGCAGCGGCAGCGGCGGTGGCGGTGGTGGCGGCGTCTCCTGCGTGGGCGCCGACGTCACGAACGAGGGATCGGACTGGAGAGGCGCCCACAGCATCGCGGCGCTCAGGCGCCGCGCCTCGGACGCCTCGCAACAGTACAGCCCACAGCCACCGCCGCCAGGACCACCTCAGTATACCCACGACATGGAGTACAGTCCTGTTTACCAAGGCGTCGTCTGAACCGTCTTTCCTGACGTTCAGTTCCACTGGAGGGAAAACTGCCGGCCGGTAGAAGCTTACCATAATCCATGGAACGAGTACTCCTCTCTGTTCCGTCGATGGCAACCGTAAGATAGGACTGCGTTTCCGTGACTGATTCCACGGGAGGGCGCGGAGGAGGCGCGAGAGATCCAAGAGATTTATCTAGCTGGCTGTCGTCAATTTTACGTTCGAGCGAGGTCAAGATCGCCGATATTGGAACGATCATTCTAAATTCGATCAAGGTCCAAAACTGTCCGCTTGTTTGAATTTAATATAAAGCCAGCGAGGTACAGCAAGTAACGACGAAATTAGAATGTTCAGATAATCTTGGGCGTTTTGACCGATAGAAATTCAACGGGGCGGTAACGATACGCAAATTTAACGTGTGCTGTGTATTTATTTATTTTTCACGCGAACTTTGCCCTACCAGACGAAATAGCTACCAGGATTGCGCGGAGAATTTACGAAAGGAGTACTCTTCTATAAATTAGCGCGGAGGTAAAATCAGGGTAGAGGATCGAAATTGCTGGCATTATCGACAGTGACAATTTGCGCAATATAGATTCTCATCATCGTAGCCTTCCCAGGACCATCGTGACACATGTATAATGTAAACCTGACTTTCCGCAAATCTGTCCGGCTGATTCTAATATCGGGCCAACCATCGACTCGATGCCGTAAATGTAAAGAAACTTGATGGAGTATGACGGAGTTGTAGCAATTAAAATTGCACGTTCGAGATTTCTTAATTGGGAATGTAAATACTTTCGCTGTATCGTCTAGTCAAATACGTCTTGAATAGCAACAGACGTAAACGTTATTTGATATTTTGTGGGGAAAACCGAATCACCGGCACAAATCCTTTAGCCGCGCAAATTATTCATATTGGCGAGTTTTTCTACCCAGGTGATTCGCGGAAAGAGCGAATCGACGAGGTTTCGTTTCTAAATGGATTTTCAACGTTTCACAGCGGTTCATGAAGAATTATTTAATAAAATGAAAGCAGATTTTGCTCAGTAACGGTAAAAGTTTATCCTAATCGTGACGGTTCCAAATATTAGAAAATGGCAATGACCGAAGTTTCTCGCAGGATCTTCATTTTAATATCGAGCCACCGCGGCAACTATAAATCCGTTGTAATTATCATTCGAGTTGGAGTCATTCCGAATGTCAATGATTAATATATGATCCGTCATAGTATGGGGGCTGTTTTTACGAGTGATGGAACGCTCCGTCCTACTAATCACACCGAGCTGTCGATAAAGGAAGGAATGAATTGTGATTTGTGCAGATTAATGAATTTTGGGACACGAAGAGTCTTAAAGGGAGATAATTGCCGTAAACTCTGTTACCAGTTCCGCGCGTGAACCCTTGGGTTGGCGCTGTGCGCTGCGAAAACATCGAGGGGTGGCTATTCCGCGTACACATATATTAATATAATAACGTCCGCATCGGACTTTTACGATTGGCTCCATGTAACTGTAACACACGCTGATTTACTCTCGTGAAGTCAACCAGTGCGCGGAGAGAATTTTCTCTTAAAATTTATCCTGAAAATCATGTAATCGTGGGACAGCGTGGCATTTTGAACAACTATGAGAGTTTTTTGAAATTTTACCATACATTTTACTGGTAAAATTTCAAAAAACTCTCACAAAGTTTTTTAAAATGTCACGTTGTCCCACGATTACACGTTTTTCGGGGTAAATTTTAAAAGAAAATTCTCTCCGTGTGGATTTTCACTGAGAACAATGAATAGTCACTGATTTACAGTTAAAAGTATACCATTGCGACTTTCAGTGGTATACGTGTAACTGCAAATTAGTGGCCATTCACTGTTTTCAGTGATAATCCGCTGATGGACTTTTAGAGAGTATTTTTCTTCTTCCAAATAAGATCGGTGAAACAATTGGATTTGATTGTTATACTGCAAGAGGGGTGGGGGCAATTTGTCGCGGTTGCAGTCGTTAAACTCTGCTCGTTTTGCCCTCGTTAGAGGCATTTCGAGTGTCTGCGCTCGCGTGCTAAAGAAACGTCGATGAGATTAAGGCCTCTCTAATTGTAAATTATTTAACTGCATTCCGACGAGTGTGACAAACTGATTAGGGCGTGGGTTTCCGCCACGTGATTTCTGTTTACACCTGTTTCTTCTCTCGCGGGGGGCGCTTCCCGCTCGACGGTGAAACGCAGGGAAAGATGCACATTGTATTTTCGAGTCATGGGGGTCAAAGCGGAAGGCGTGGCGAGGTGCAATGAGATGTATACGACAAGTTATCTTAGTATTATATATACACGGCATTGTGTAAATATAGTAAAAATATTGACGTGATAGGGTATATTATTATTGTATTATTACTGCAATTACCATTATTTGAGTCGCAACTGCGACGAAGCTGTCGACCGCTCTCGTTTGCAGGCTATTTTGATCTGCAACGTGTTGCAATTGCGTTTAACTGGGACCGTGTACGCAGGGGTTCGTGGTTTCGCTTCGAAAACGGTGTACTTCGATTTTTTTTTAAATAAAATTTCGCCGTTGGACGTTTACGTTTTCGTTCGAACGACAGAGTTTAGGTTTGTCCGAAAAACCGGTTTCCAAGAGTCGCGATAGGATTCCTTGCGTCGCGTGTTTGTCCACACTAAAACAATCGAGAAGGGATGTCTGCTTGAAAGAATAACTTATCTTTTGTGTGACGAGAGACGGGAATTGCTTTTCAAGTGAGCATAAATGCCGGTACCTTTCACGACGTGCACCGTCGAACGAGCAAAGTCTCGTACAAAAGTTGACACCCGATCGAAAAATGACACAATTAAAATTAACTCGAGTCTTCTGGCAATAAAGGGATGACAAAGCGACTCAACGATTCTGTTGCGGAGTAAAAGTGCTGTATATGGTAATTTATGCGCAACGAAAAGCTAGTCTTTCTTGTGTCGACGTTACGTTTCGGACGAGGATCGTACATGATGTGCGGAGACAAACGTTTATCGTAATAAACATAACAATTTCTTTGCATTGAACATTCCCTTTTGCTTCTTTTAATAAGTTCGTGATGGCAAGGCACATCATTCGTCGCGTTTCTATCGGTGGCAAACGTTTTCGGTGATGTGAATGCAAGTTAGCGTACATTCGTGTATTACATTCCTGAATGAAGAAATTTACAGCACGCTACAAATATATACATTGTTCGGTTGTTGTCATCGAAACGTAAGTTTTGTAAATAAAGTATACGTCTAATAACAATAACAATAATAATAATAACAACAATAATTATAGTAATAATAATTATTATACAACGATAATAATAATATTAATATTAATAATAACAATAATAATGTAATAAGTATGATGACATCAACATTACGATCGAACGTGAGTATACATGGACATTGTGATATATTTCGGGATGGCCGTTCACTTTTCCGACGGCGACATCGGTGCGCGCAAGATTACCCCAAAGCGGCACCGGTGGTAGATTGCGAGCGGCTGCGAAAAGTCGACTATTCTAGTTACGAATTTACGGTAGACCTAGGTAAACCTAAACGATAAATATGGAATAACAGATAGGCAATTGTCGATGTATCACTACGAACGTATACGATTTTTAATGTACAAAAAAATATGGGCGCGCGCGGCTGTGGTGGGCGTCCCCTCTCGATTTCGTCCTGTCGTCGACGTGGGACGGAAGCAGGACCTTAACGATGTTCGTCGGAGTGTTTGTGGTTCCTTATTTTCGAGCGCTTCGCGCAATACCTCGTCGTCGAGCATGCATCTCTTTAGCGCGTAAAAGGAGAACCCATTCTATTCGGTGATCGTCATCGTGTTGCATGCTTAAATTGACATATTGCTAATAACTGCTGAAGTTTTTGTATGAATGAACCGAACAATTAGTTAAAGGGTTATAACGTTCAATCTATTTGATCGCTCTTACGTAGATATCGCTAGGGGATAACGTGGTAATGACGGAAAAATTTGGAACGTTATGACGCACACTTCGTTTTCTCTCTCAATAAAAAATGTGAAATGTACGATGGCTCGTGTAAGTGCGTTTGTATAAAATACATGTAAAATTTTAAATCAAATACATATAACATGCTTTATGGGACATATGCAATTATTTTATGGGTCGAAAACTGGTTGTTTTGTAAGCCAGTGTTCTCCGCTAGCAATACGCCAATTTACGCTCATGCAGACAGATTGGAACGTTCCTCCCCGTTCTTAACTCGGATCCAGATGGTATGAGAGCTCTCCGATCGGTGTCCCCGGTGATCGTGATACCTCCCTTTAATCGAAGAACAATTCCTGTATTTATTTAATTTATCATGCGTGTGTAGATAGACTTCAGCGAGTGGAGACTGACGTCCTTTGGTTTGTGTGCGGCAGGCGCGGACGTCACTCTTTACAGGTGATTTGTAACATACATGGCCTCTGCTGATCGTACGTTTTAGATATTTCGCCCAGAAGTTGATTCGAATCGTACTGTCCGCAGACGTCACCCGATTCTTCAGATTCCCGTGAATCGGAAGAGAATCGACTGACTTTATTGCATCTCTATCACAAGTCATTATCGTCGATGACCTTAATTAGCGGTAAATAGGCAGAATTTTAATTTTCATCGTTGTATAGTTGTGTATAGAGGTCAACTAAGTGTGTAAAAAATAAATCATTATCAAAATATCGAACGGTTTCGTCCCACTCCTTATCCATGGAGTATCCTCCTTATCGAGAAGCGTGTGAATCTTCGTATGGATCAGGTCGTGTCCCGTCGTAGCAAATCTTGCTACGATTATTCCCCAACCATTATTATATGCATACAATAAAGTGGTACACTCGATTCTATTTGAAAATATAGGTTTTTGTATTTATAGATACATGGATTACATACTCTTACATCGTATAGGGGATGCTGCATTATTCCAAAGGGAAATCTGCATTAGTAATTAAGATTGTACTACAGTACTGATTTAAATTAGTATTCATCGCAAAGCGAAAATAGGGGTGTATGTTCTATTCACGAGCTTATAAATAATGCCACGACAATGGCGTTAAACCAACCAATGAACTATCGAAAAACAAATGAGCTTGATTTTGTAAAGCAACATGTAGTATGTATTTTATAGACAGTTTCATAGACAGTTCTTAATTTAATAGCTTAAAAGTTAGCGGTACATTGAATCGGGCGGAGATGTACAAAATATTAAAAAAAGAAGAGAAAGAGATTAACTTTAATGAAAGTGGCTTTCTGTAATACAAGTTGTCGCTTGAGCAATTTTGTTCCCAAGTAAAATATTAATATTTCGTACGGTGATATGTTGCCCGGACGTAGCAAGTAAATTATAATTTCAATTCGTGAAACACAAGTCAACGAATAATTTAAATGTTCACTTTTATTAATCGTAGAATGATCGAGTATTTAATTATTAACGTGGAAGAAGTACTCTCGGATACATATCTCTTTTTAGGGTTTATAAATCTATCGATTATATAGTTGCCTTATGTAAATACATATTTTCTGGCTGCTGTAAAACTTTGCGAGTGCTAAAATGTATTTTGGCATTAATTTCACGTATCAATCTACTTTGTCAGAGTCCCATGATTTCTAGATATTGATTATATACTCAAGGTGAACAATGCAAGATGAGATCTACTACTTCCGTACGTAATTGTTATACCATGTTGCAAATGTTTGAGTGCTTAAGTAAATTTTATTTTCTTAAATAATTTTTTTTCTTGCATCGTTTCTCTCGGGTACGAAAAATACAGCTAACACGGCGATCTTACAAGATCTATAGTCGTTAAAAATGTTGGTACTGTTCGTTAAATATGATTTATGATCGTCAGAAATGATGGCTGTTAAAAGTTTTAATAAGAATGTGTCACATTATTTATACGGTTAGGTTCCAGCAGACGTTGCTGTCCAGCTGATTGTTTTCCGGTCGCCCGATTAGAAATAGAAGGTTTCGGATCAAACTTTAGGCATAAATGATTTTTGAATGCGGCGTATACAGTATGCGTGCCGCAAACTGTGCAGCTTGAAGATTCAAGGCACGTTATCAACCTCGGTTCATGAAGTTCGTTACGGAAATAAGGAAATTACGGATTAAGCGTTCGAACTTATTTCCTCTCTGAAGAGAAATCGGTAAATTCATTGTTTTCAGCTTACTTATCTGTCCACGCGAAATCAAGATAGCAGCAAATTGATTATTTTTCTTCCCTCTCTCTTTTTTTTTCACGTAAACTCGCGTAAACTTGGAGATCCTACATACGCTCCCAAATTAATGGTAGGCGAAGAAAGGATCTGTTTAAATTAACCGAACCACCTTAAAGCGAAATAGCTTTATATTTTTGGAAGAGGCAAAAGGAAACAGGTTTACGGGAACACATGTGTGTAAGCGCGGCTGGCAAAAACGAGTCTAGTTTCTTTCGTTCCTATCAAATCCTGAAAATTGTACGCAATTGTCATAGACTTGTACAAATAGACTGCGCGTCCCGTGAGAAGAATTGAAGACTACATTAAAGTGAAAGAGAGAGAGAGGGAGAGAGAGCAATAGCCTGAGTTAGAGACCCTGTAATCAGAGACTGGCCATAAGAGTTCGTCAAATTCCCGCGAGTGAGAGAGAAACATAGGCTATCTCACTCTTCTACGATCGTAGAATTTGACGTTCAACTCTTAAGTCTATCACACAATGCCAGGCAACAGGCAATAGGAATAGGGAATAGGGAATAGAATTTTTGACGCGTTGGATTCGTCGGAAATTTTCGTCCAACCAATCCGACGCGTCAGAAATTCTATTCCCTGTTCCTGTTGCCTGGCTTCGTGTGATAGGCTTTACGGTCAGTCTCTGATTACAGCGTCTCCAGCCTGAGTGAGTGTGTCTTTCTCTAATATGCGTATTTGTTTTCTCCCCCACTCTTCACAAAGAGCGAGAGAGAAGCATCGCTCACGCAATATCTCTAGCCTCCAGTATAGTCTTCAGCGCGCCCAAAAGGACGCGCAGTCTATCTATATATAGCCAACGGCAATTATTTCGGGTAATGACTAGCTTTCTGACTAGATTATGACATCGCTCGCAAAGTCAGCTTGGATCAGTGGTCGAGCAGGAATATGAACATAGCTTACTTACAAAATACACTCAAGCTCCATTAACATTACCATTTTACTCGTTCTCTGAAGAACGTCCTGCGTAAGCGGATCCTCGGATCTTTACACGATTTTCAATCTTACGTACGATTTAACGTTGCGTTATTAGTTATTAATAAATTTTGTTAAATGGCTTTCGGAGATGTGACGCGATTCAAACGATACTCGTGGTAAATTTTTGATTTCTAATTCAAGAATCATACGCGTCGAACTAAAATTCAAGATAATCCGCAGATAGATAACTCGCACGTAACGTCGCGACAATATATCGTTGCGCCTGCGTATTCGACTTAATTTTCAACAATTATGGCACTTCTTTTCGGGGCTCTCGTTTTACCGAGCCCTTCACGTGTAGAATACGATGTCAGAACGCGGGTAAAAGGTAACGTCAAGCAGCTGCATGTTCGGTAGTCGGCAACGCGAATTCGTAATCGCGCGCCCGTACCGTCGGTCGAGTTCGGGTCGGCTCGGCGGCGCTCGGCGGCGCGAACGTCGGAGAGCTCGAACCGGCGCGCACTTCACGCGATCACGTCGCATTCGCCGGCGGGGCATATTCGGCGCGGCTTTTCCCGCTTCGTTCCCGGCAACATCGTTGGCGCGGCGCGTTTAGATGACCCTCGCGAGGCTGTTCTCGGGATGCTCGTCCTCCGACGTCTCCGGCTCCGTGCTCAGCTTGCTGAAATCCCGCGGATTCGGCCGCTTCTCGAGGAACCTGAAGCCCCTGCCGCGGCGGCTCTCCAGCAGGCTCGTCAGCTTGAAGTTCTCTCGCCTCTCGGCCTCCCAACGCATCCTCTTGCGCATCGTGAGTAGACACCCTGCGTCATTAAGAATGCGAAACGCACTCGGTTAATTTATTTCGTGTCATTTCGCGCGGAGGGCGGTGCGTTGCCGCGAAAGCGGCACCGGCAAACCGAAATCTCGCTCGGACGAGCGACGCCGCGACATCGAAGTCCGTTACACGCATGCGCGACGCATGCGATCGTGCATTTTCTAGCCTGATATCCACGCCAATATTAATCCGATAACGTTAATATGAGTCCTTCTTTGAGCAACGAAACGAATAACTTGTAAATTACGGGATTACGATTTTAATTAAAAAAAAATTATTTCGATAACGGAGAAATATTTCAAAATGGAAAACTGGTTCACGTTGAAAAACGGATAAAATAATTAAAGAAAAAATAACATTGAAATAATTATCCGAGGAAATTATAATTACAGAGTTTTAAAATTTTTAGGTTGTTTCAGGTTTGGTAAGTGAACGATTTATAAGTTATTCGTTCAGTTGCGGAGAGCTGATGTCGTCAACAATTAAACAACTAGCAACACGGAGTTTTATGAGAGGTTTAGAAAGTTCTACATTAGGTGTAAGTGCAGAAAAAAAGGAAATTTAATTAAATGAATTAAATTGAACTAATTCACCTGAATTAATTAAGTTAAAATAATTGAATTAAATTAAGTTAAATTAATACAAATTAAATTACGTTCAAATAATATGTTTATTATTTGAACGTAATTTAATTTGTATTTGTATATCTTTGTATTTCTTTCTTATCTGTAACAGATAACGAGTGCATGAACAACACATACAGAGACAAAAATTAGAGGGAGTGGTACAATATATTAAAAAACTAAGATAACATATTTTTCATTTATGTACGCGAAGAGAATTTTCTCTTAAAATTTACCCAGAAAATCATGTGGGACAACATAACAGTAAAATGTGTACTAACTAAATACTAACTAGTAATATGTATGGTAAAATTTCCAAAAAGTCCTAAAAAATTCTTGGAAATGTCTTGTTGTCTCACGATTACGTGATTTTCAGGATAAATTTTAAGAGAAAACTCTCCGTGTGTAACATGAAAAAGTATGTGACGACGTAGTAAAAGAAATTGGAAGAAGCAGTATAATATATTAAAAATTTAAATATAATGTAATAAATGAAAGAGATCTGAAATTAATATACGTATATATTCATAATATTTACAATTAATAAATTGCGTGCAGTGTGTGTGTGTGAAATGCAAACACATAAAATACACAATGCTTCCTAATTAAGGATAAAAGAAACAAAAATTAAGTCTTAAAAACTTAAATAGATTACCTTAGACAAGTAAGCATAATTCGAGCATATAATAGGAACAAGATTAGACAGATTCTGCTGCCACAGATTGTGCATAATGGTTGAAGTCTGGGAATGATAATTATCGCGTGATAATAGCACAATTCAATAAATTCATAATAAATACATTCATACAATAGATATTTTATCTGGATTTGCTGTTATCATGCAATATCATATGCAATAAGGGCCATCGCACACAAAATTGCATAGCTGCATATGCACAGCATAAGACCATATGTTATGTAAACCAATACGGCGACTCAATGCTCGATGCTCATTGGTTTAAACGGTTTTCGTGCTATGCACGTGCAGCTATGCAACTCTGTATGCGATGGCCCTAAATCGTCATTCCTAAATTTCAATTATTACACATTATCTATATACATTGTAAATTGGTGCTTAGTAAATACGGGAAATAAATAAACGCACAAGTGCACAACAAAATTGCAACAACGGAAGACCAACACAACCACAAAATTAAAGTAACGTTTACTTCTATTCTACTAATTTAGAGAATTCAACGTTCGGTTCGTCATAACGACGTCTCGTTTTTCTACCTCGTTTTTGGCATCTCGCTACAATGGCGGCAATTGCAATGCATAATGTAATAAAGGAAATGGCCGCCGAGCCGAGGCTCAGGATCAATTTTGTCGCGTTGGTCTTTTCAATGTCGTCATCTTTAGTATCGGGATGTACTAAGATCTTAGGTTGATGGCGTTTAGCGGACTGCGAATTGTTTACCCCTAGAACAGAAGAAAGGGTAGATACGTTTAAGGTATAACATCACGGAATTATAAGTTTCGATTGTTATAAAACACCTAGCAACACTGTACCTCGTAGAAATCTATAAATTTTTCTATTATTTAATTCTACTGCGTATATCTCGGAACCGTCTTCCGTCACGGCCAGGTCATGCGGATTATCCATGGTTCTGTTGGGCTGAAACATCGATAATACTTTCCCGGAATGAATATCAAGTACAAAGCCTCTCACTGGCGCTGGATTGCTTATAAACGGATCAGGTCCGTTGATTAGATATAATTTCTCTCGAGCGTAGGCAACGCTGTAAATTTTTGTACCAATATCAGGATGGCTGTATTCCTTGTGGAATGTACCGTTGTTGGCAAAGAAGCACAATACCCTGCCATTTTCTCTGTCGGCGAGATAAATATAATTCAATTCACTCGCGAGCGCCAAAGCGTGCGCGATGAGAAACGTGAACGGCGATGGCTGCGAATAGGCAGACCCTGAAACGAAGGGCGAGGCTTAGTTTAGCACTTATTCAGATGTTACTTATCGCTCTTGACAGCAATCTTATTCTTCATCGTTACCTAGACTAGCGTCCCAGTGTCGTCCCCAATGTAGAATTATTTCACCATCTTTATTATACTTAATTATCCTAGAATTGCAATAGCCATCACTGACAAAAAAGTCACCATTACTATGTACAGCAACGTCAGTCGGTTTACAAAATCTCCTATTGTCGTTACCAGGAACAAAAGCCTCCCCCAAAGTTTTAGACGGCCTCAGCGTGCCGTTTTCGGGTAATGCGCTAGCACGATCGTTAGGCTGACCCGCCTGCGCGCGTTTCAATTCTTCCACGTGTCTTTCCACGTCTTGAGCATCAAACTTGAATACCTGATGCATCGCCACGTCAGTGACCCAATAATTCCCAGACTGATCGATAGTCAAGCCATGTGGCAGGTAAAACATGTTCCTTCCCCACTCCGCTGTCACCTTGCCGCTTTTATCCAAAAGGATTATTGTGTTCTGCGCTATCGGCCCTTTATTTCGATCGAATCTGTTTTCATTGTCGAAACTCTCGGGGCCCCAGACGCGATCCCCTCGATGAAATATCGCAATGTTGCCGTGCGGATCCACAGCAACTGCCGACACCTGAGTGAATTTCAGTTGCGCGCCCCATTGCGCATCCCATATCGTGTCTGAGGAAAATACAGTAAGAAAACGTCAACTATAACATGTGGATTTTTGCCAAAGAAATACTCGATACTTGCCTTTATTCAAGGTAGCTGCAGTTACTGGCTCCTTTTTGCCAATGTAGCTATCGGCTTTTAAATACAAACGGTCCTTTGTATTTTGTTGCTCACTCGGCTGCATTAAGGACCCTCTATCTCTATCAACCTCGACATCAGAATACTCTCTGTCGTCATCAGAATATTCATTCGCGCTGAACTTGGTGTCAGGCAAATGCTGCGAAACAAACGGACTTTTTCTCTCCGGCGGTTTACACACAATACGTATTTTTTATACTCATAAAAAATATGTATAATTAATCACTTCAATATCAATGCTTTCTTCTTGCCCTACGAGATATCTGCATGCAATTACCTGAGCGCTCAAAATATCCCTCAATGCCGCCTTGGTGTGCACTAAAATATGGAGCAAAATTAAAACGGAGCAGACGGTGTCACATCGAAGAGTCGTCATCTCGCGAAATCGTCATCAGGTGCTTCCGAAACACGAGCGGCGCGTTAATATCGAGGATCCTCGCAATCTTACGGGATCGCGGAAATATTTGAGCGAGTCGAGACAATTTTACAAAATCACGTCACACTTCGTAGCCACGTATGACAAACTGGTAGCTTCCACTCTATGCGATTATCATTACTCGAAGTAACGCGCCGTCCTTAACGTCATCTAGAATATTTGTTTATCGCGTGTATTATTGCGGGGTGATTGTGAGCACATATGTCAGGAGGCCGCACATCTCCAACAAGTGGCGTCGGACATGACGCCATAATATTTTGGAGTACGTTTCACCGATGTTTCCAACGTTATTCTTAGCCTCAATCGATAGAAGATTCAAACGGCTTCCCCGTGCTCGCGTGCAAGGGCGCTGCGAGTATCGTTTCGACCATTCCCATGTCGATAGGAGACTACATTTCTTATTGATTACGCTCTTTCTTCGCCTCTGATCAGTTTCCGTAAAGGAAAATTAATAAGCCGTCTTTGTAATGATCGAATCTTCAGCATCTTCAGCATCTTCTCAATTGAATCTTTAATTAAAAGATTTGTAAAAAGAGTACACTTTGATTCGAAATAGTATTAAAAAGCAATATTATTATTTATTTACATTTCTATTATTTATATTTCGTTAGTTATGTTTATAGTTCACATCCCTTTGAATAAAAGAGGGTGAATAATATTTTTCATTATTATTTTATTCTATCGACACTGTTTTTTTATTGTCACATTTTACAAATTTTCTGGGTGGATGATTTATATTAAATAGTCCCCTCGTATTTTATAGAGGCAGTTTAGAAATAATTTGAAGAGCTAGAGGTCCATAAATTAAATTAAATTTATATCGAAATAATCCTCATGAATTTCTCTTCAAAATAATTAACAGTAATACTGTTCTTTATTTGTTTCCATTACTCTTACATTTTATAATAATAATAATTTTTTTGATAAAAGTGAAAGATAATTTACATTTTATAAGATTATTAAATTTTATTGCTATTTTATTTTGACATCGATATAGTTCTGAAACCTAAAGAATTAGAGATCCACGAATATGTTGTAGATCGGCATCGCATATAAAAATTATGGATATAATTTATAAAATAAATTTCGTATTACTCAAGAAACTCCTCCACTGAGTTTGTCTATTGTTTGCGCAGTTTCTCGTACTACACAGAGATATTTTAATTTGTCAAAACTTTGAAAACACACGGAAAGATAACTTTATATTGCAGTCAAGATTGTGCTGATAAAAGTTATTATAGTTTCTATTGCTCAAAGATGGCTTTTGAATTACATGGAAAGTACAATCTGCGTCAGCGAGTTTAAATCAAGTTGTAAATCAAGTATTTCAGATAATGTCGAAAGAGAACGTATTATTAAGCGCAATTTTTCCGCGGCTTCCTTTTATGCAATTCGGAATCTAAAGCTTAGGTACTATTAGTTTCCGTATGGATTTATTTCTACTTATTTCCCCGATCTCGCACGCTAATCCTTGCGCGAATGAAAAGCTTCACGGGTTGAATATTTCGAAATCCAATAGAGTCTGTATTCGCCAGACGCTGTCGCCGGAATTCGTCACGAAGATTTCCCGGCATGGTCCCGTCTGGGCGGGTCGAGTTTATACTGGAATCAATGCAGTCTCGTTCGGTGCATGGTTTGCATTCCTTCTCCAATCTTCCTCCCTTGCATTCCTTGTTGCTCGATTTGAATTATCCTAGGACTAGCCGGATTTATTTTCATAATGCACGAGATTAAACTCGCGATTAAATGTTTTTTTTTTTTGGTTCTCTAACGTGCTAAGAGTTGAAGAAACTTTCTCAAATATGGTCGGGGCGGAACTTTCAAATTGCTAAGGTCTCTCCGCAAACGAGAGAAAAAGCATTTGACAGTAATGAAACGTATCCGGACTAATTAGAAAACGCGTTTTACGTTGTTCTGCGCGATAATGAAGCAATTAAACTTTAGCCAATTTTTTTTCATCGATTACTAATTCGCATAAAAACCTGCAATCAATTTTAACACGGCGACGCCGTTGTATCGCTTTAATTATTGAATTTTACGTAAAGGCGCGTTATTACGCACAAATGACGCGACGTCCCAAACAATTTGGTTACCGCCGGGGGTGTGCGTGGCGTTGCCCTATTATACTCATTTTACTATCCCTGTCATTTCGCCAAGTATACGCGCGAGATGCGTTCGAGTGCTATCGAGGTCCAACAATGGTTGGCGCCCCATCCTTTCGTTAGACAGAAAGCGTCGATTTTGCATTCATCGCGTTGTCTGCATCGACGCCGAGTTCTCATCTTAAACTGCAGACGACAGTGAGTTCTTTATTACGGTGAAAGAGAGCGCGAATGTCAGCCGCGAATAAACATAAAGAGATGTAGGACCTTTGGCGTTTCGCTGAAAAACCGTGCTCGACAAGCGACGTTACGAGCCCTTCTCGTCGTAGGGCGAAAGGATTTGACAATCGTTTTGTTCTTCTCTTTTTCGCTATCTGCCTTGTCCCCCTTCCGCTCTCGCCTCTCCTCCCTATCCGCGATTCATTTATCTTCTTTTGGGGAATACACTGCAACGGGAGGGAAACTAAGCTTGTAAATCCATTTAGTGCGGTCCGCGGGAAGTAAAAAAATTCGACTGTCTCTATTTCTATGCTAAGCAGTTGGATGTACGTACGCAAACGTAGTCGCGGCAAATTTTATCCCGCGATTATATCCCCCGGTCTGGCTCTTCTTTTTTAAAAAATCAATTCGCCCCACATCGTCTTATGCTTTTTTAATTAAGCTCTGCAAAAGAATCTTTTAATATACCAGAGATAAATAAAGCAGATTTTTCTATTAAAATTCCTAATTCAAGAATACCTTTATCGATTTTTACTACTAATAAACTCAATTGAGTCTTTCAACTTCCTGAATGGAAGGTATATCCAATAACGTAAAAAAAAGTGATTAAAAAATAAGGAAATAAAAATGAAGAAGAGTTTTCTCCTCTTTCTCCCTCTCTATTAAATAATTATTACTCCTTCAGAAGTACATTAATAAGTAGTTTCCACCTAGTTATTGATATACATGTAATTAATCAGTAATTCTTTTATTAATAAGTGGGATAAAAAGTTGTGAGCTCTTGGTTTTCGTACCGACTGGAAATAAATATTACGTATGCAAACATATTACGTAAAAGAATAGATTAATATAATTACATGCCTAAAAAAACTTTCTTTCCACAATATTTGTGCGATTAGTTGAAAAGCGTGAACGCACCCGTCGACATGTTGCCGAGTGCCGTTTATCGCTTTTAACTATTTCAGTGATCTGCGAATGCTCGGATTTTGTCGGGCGGCAAGAAAAATCGCCAACGAAATGCAAACGCGCACGCGGATGCAATCCGCGGAGATTCTTTAATCTCGCCCGCCGCATATCTGTGATGGCCGTTCGCGCAGATACCGCTGGCGCGTATCGAGTTCGGTTTCACGCGCTTTAGCGTTTAAATTGCGAAGTCGGCGCCTGCCTTTGATAGTTGTGGGGGGATAAACGGGACGTATATATGCACCGACACGGGAAAGGGCGAGCGGAAAATAGCGGGATGCGATTCCGCGCGTCACGGAGATGACTGGCGTTCATCAGAGCGCACTCGCAGAGACACGAAGTTCATCCTTCATTTCCCGAATTTCAACATAACCGACAGAGTTATGGTGCCCTTTCCCTCGAAAGCGCCAGAAATAATCTAATTCGCGTGTTAAAGAAGCTCCGGCAAAATAAACATAGATTTTGGAAAATACGGGATGTTATGAACTTTACATTTTCGTTGCGTGCACACGGAGAGAATTTTCTCTTCAAATTTATCCTGGAAATCCTGTAATCGTGGGACAACATGGCATTTCCAAGAATTTTATGAGTCTTTTGACATTTTACCATACATTTTGCTAATAAAAATTTGCAATGCCACGCTGTCCCACAATTGCATAATTTTCTGGATAAATTTTAAATTAAAATTCTTTCCGCGAAATTTATGCAGTCTGATTAATATTTCAATCACGATCGAATTACAAGTAATACTTTTCGATAAAACCTGGAGCGCTCTTTCGCAGAACGCCAGATTCCCGAAAAAGATCAATCAATAACAGCTTACGAAATGTACATTAAACGCACTCGGGGGGGGGGGGGGAACGAAAAAATCGAGCTCCTTCGCGGTACTTCTGAAACGCATTTGCATCCTACTACACGCGATCTATCATTGCGCGCGTGGAAAGGTGAGAAGATATTAAAAGAAGATTAAAAGCTGGGCGAGACGATGTCATATATACGTATATATCGAAGCTCGCTGAAATCTCGGTCGACAAATTTCACTGTCGGTTTCCTGTCAAGAAAAATAAGCTCGCCAGACGAGTTCCAGTCTGTACTGTTAAAAGCACCGCCGATCGATAACGCATGCAGCGCTCGTAATAATAAATTACCTAGACGCGAAGAGCGAAGTAGCGATCCGACTGGATAATGTCAGCGGATTCAAACACCGTAAGATTAACAAATGATATTTGCTTGGTCGTCGATGCAAATGCGTCGATAAAATGTAGGTGTCCTGGCCTTCGGGATTTCCGAAGCGTGTGCAGTACTACGCTTCGGAAATCCCGAAGGCCAGGACTGCACGCACACACTTCGGAAATCCCAAAGGCTTTGTGCAGTTTTTTCTCAAAGAATTTCCGGAATGTGTATGGGTACCTTTAATCCCATACGCGAAATAAAAACGCACTTTACGCATGCATATACTAGTCACTTGGTTTCTACGCGGAAGTTCAGACGTTTCACGTACCAAGTCTCTCAATCTTCACTTATCCGTTATTTAAAGTTATTATGCTGTGTACGCTTGCTGGATGCGAGTCTGTTTCTTTTCTTTTAACGAATAAAATTTATTACAATCGACGGTTTTTTTTTGCGCGTTTCTGGCATTTTTCATACAAATGAAAGGTTACGTTATATATTACTTGCCACGGCGGGGCTTGTAAATACAAAAGGAAAGGACAAATCTGAAAATTATCGCGGATAATCCACTAAATGTACTGTCGCACGTAAGCGTTAACGCAGGTAATAAAATGTAAGCAAGGACAAAAGAGTAGTGCGAGCCCAAGCCCGTGATAACCGTGAAGGTCAGAATTTCTCCCCCGTAGGGAGATTAACAGGGTGTGCTCTTGTACTGGCGGTTATTACGTTGTGCCGTGCCGCGAAAATTAATTACAAACTCCGTGCCCTGTTCCGCAAGGGCATAGGAAAGCGGTGAGGTGGAAGGCGGAAAAAAAAATTATTGCGCACGAGAGAAACTCTTTGCATCTGCATATGCGCGCGCATCAGAAACACCGTTGCATTGTCAGCATTGAGGTGTATTTACGGGACGGAGAGGGTTAAGGGCTTTACACCGCAACTTTTACAGCCCCATTCTTGGCTATAGCTTGTATCATTCTCTCGCGCTGCGCTGAGACTTTGATGAATAATTTGCTGACATCCCGGCGGGTTTCACGTGCATCGCAGTTTACACGTTCACAATGCAAATAAAAGTTTCAAGTTTGCCGAGTTTGCTACCTCCACCGCCGGACTATTTACGGACGTTTTGTATTATTAATTTAATTAAGTTCTCGCATCGCGATTATTACGTCAATTATGCGCAGGGAAATACAAGAGTGTAACTTTGAGCTATTTATTGTTGGTGCACTTAGGAGACGTGAAGCGTTGAGAATTTGTTATTAAGGCGTGATTATTGAGTAAGAATTTTTTAATTAAATATTTTATTACGTAAAACATTTTTTCACTTAGGCCGGGTTTCACCGACGTCGCTTAATTTTAGCCTAGTTCCTTTTGTTTCTTCCCAACTGTTTCCCCAGAAAGAGACAAATGAGCGGGACTAAGATCGAAATTAAGCGACGTTGGTGAAACTGGGTCTTAATATGGCAACGTTCTTTCGATAAAAAAAATAATCAAGTTTATAGCGAATTGTTTAAAACAAAATTAAAAGAGATCTGAAATCAGTTGCGGAATTTCTGTTTTGAAATTTCTATTTCAAAATTTCTATTTTGAAATTTATAAGGGTTTTTCTTCGTGAGCGCTCGCAGAATGCTATTTTAAATATTTAAAAACCGAAGAATTTTAAGTGAGACAGTACTGACGTTTTGATTCGGTTGTTCATTAAAAATTGTTGACTCTTCTTTTATATTTTACTTGCCCAATAATAATTTACTCTTTTATATTGTGCACAAAAAAAAACAGTTGATGATTTTTCTCTTTGACATCTGTAGCTTTTATTCGAGGTACATGCGAAGTAATATCTTGGAAGATTGCGGTACACTAGCTTCTTTACTTTCCCATATATCCATTCACATCGCGGCGGCGAAGTAGCTGCAGAAAGGATGGTAAATGCGAGCGCGTATAGGAACGGAAAGCTCCAGCAAGAGATGCACTCTTTGTTAAATAGCTCGGCTATTAGGTTGTATTCTGTTCTGAAACAAATCGTGTACGTTTAAGAGATAGATCGCGATTACTCGGCACATTCGCCTGTGCATTTAACGTCTCATTTAACTCTCAAATGCACCTCGCGGGACTTCGAAAGTAACACCGGTTTGGGAAATAGAACGGTAATACGCATGCATCTTCTGTGCATCAATAATCACGATAAATGTATTATAATTTGAAGACACGCCGTACTTGCATACGCAATCGAGCGTGAATCTCTCGCGAGAGAAATGAAGCTAAACCTACAATCACTTGATGACGTTTAGAGCTCGTGAATACAAATGTTCATACAAAGAAGTTAAATTGTCTATAAGAAATACTTTGTTCGGTGCTTATTTCTAAATAGATTAGCTGCAAGAGCTAATTCTCTTTCGCTTGGAAAAAGTGTTTCTACCCGAACTCGAGTGCCTCGTAAGATTTTCGGTGCTCCGGCGTGGAGAATTCCCGACAAATCCGCACACAACGGAGAGAACTCCGTACTTCTAATCAGCCTTGTGATGTCCTCTGTAACTAGATGTTACCAGGCGAGATAACATTGAACGCGCCTTGCGAGTGACACTCGCGTCGGGCGATGACGACTGTGGAAGATGTAACATTCCGGAATGTGGACCGCGCTTCTATTCCCAGCGCGTCTTACCACGGCGCGCTGCAGACGTAATAGAGAGCGGCCAGGCCCGGATGAAGCTGCAGATCGTATTCATTCGTCGTCACTCAGAGACGAACCAACGGGCGGCGATCACGTTCCCGCAAGCCAACCGGCGCGTGAGTAATATCGCACCGAATAATATTGGCTTGGTAAAAACAATGCAATAATACGATCTCGAACGTCAGCGAGCGAGCGATAATAGACACGATAAATGTGATTAATTTCGGAAGGCAATCTTCACTCCACGAGCCGATGATATTGGGGCGTCATATGAGATGTGCGTACGCGGTTTGTCGTTAAAACACATTTCAGAATAATCCTTCCATAAAACATATTCATAAACGGTTTTTCTTGTATAAATTTATTTGTCAAAATTGATTAAATCAAACGGGTCGAGAATCCCATTCCGCAAAGCAACGTTACCACTTTTGTTTCACGTTGAGCGCAATATTTTTTATTTAAACTTTTATTTATGACAATGCCACAAAGTATAATGAAAAATTGTAACACTGCCCGGCGCGATAAATAGTTAAACAGCAGCAAGTGCTTCTTCTTTTCAACTTATTATCAGCGGAGCGCTGAAGTTTGTTATTGCGCGCGGATATAAAATCCTCCCGCCAAACCACAAATCTTATAATTCATTATTTTGCCACTTGCAAATCTCATAATGCAATCCTGCTATTATATTCTAAGGGAAAGTTAATTAAAGGCAGCATAATTCCAGCACGATTATATACCAAATCGGGAACTTTGATCAGTGTACCCGAGAGCCTTTCTAGCCAAACTTTTCTCGACGTTATGATCTATGATGCCTTCCTTCCTGTGCGCATCGCTACACTGAATGCTCACAAGCCGACTTTATGATAAAAGGCATCTATATCGATAATAATAATTCAAACCGAAGTCTATTCAAAAATTGCAATCTATTCAAAATTTACGCTTCGTCGTACGAGAGATATCGTAGCTTTGTCTATCCGGTGGTGTTTCCTCGTCTGCTTCCTTGGGCCGTTTGTTCTTCATCTCTTAGTTAGTCGTCGACATCCATTATTCGCTTGTAAACCAGAGTTCAGTGTCTACTCCGATTATAATTGACGCTATAGTTAAAAGCAAAGGTTTGTAAAAAATACATATAGTGTATAGCATTCTGCAATAGTTTTTTAAAATTAAAAAAATATTAATATGTACTTAAGAATCATGCGCGGAAAGATATACAATAATCAGTTTATTACTTGATCTTTACAAAATAATAAAATTAAGGTAATGATTTATTTGAGCGAATAACAAAATTATAGAGTTTGAATTTAGGCAAGGGCTTTAAGGTGAGCTGTTAACGTAGGTGTCTTAAGTCGTTTATCTCAAGTGTAATATAATAAATCGGAAGTTTACGTATAGTTGATTTCGTTTTAATTACTCAGTTGTAAAGGATTTGCGTGAAAGAATTGAAATAAAATGTGGAAGCGGGGAAATAAACGTAGAATTAAATGTATGATATAATGCAGATTGTGTAATATATTACAATCGGACATTGACGTTAAAGCCAGTCTGCTGTGGTTCACGCCACTAAACCCTTCCGCAGGCAAAATTATTCATTAGCCATTTGCATCCTGTGTCGAGAGATAGACTCAATGGCTTATGATAATCCTGTACACATTTTCTCAAAGACCTGTAACAATCCGTGGTTATACCGTGTAAATATTATTTTTCAATCATTACATTTTCTATACAAACGGCACAGAGCCGTCGTTGCATAAAATAATATCAATAACGTCAAAGCGAAAATAAAATATTTAATACTGACTGAATCTTCTGGTATTATTTTGTTCGTAAAAGGTCGATACGCGCGCGCGATCGTGCAGGTCTCGCGCACAGGACGCGTCCTACAATATGTTTTTCCAACCGGAAGTAACATTACGTCGAAATGTGGGTTACAGTCTCGTAAGTACAGACCATGATGCTCCGCAATCGTATTAGAACGCCCAAGGGCGACTGATGTCGGTATGGATGCGAGGATGATGGTACGGATCGGAGAGGCCATGGGACCCGCGGATAAAGGGGTGGTTTGTGAAACGTACATGTGAGGGTGGGTGGATGGTAGATGGTATGGGGAGGAGATCACAGGAAAGGGAATGGCGATGGAGGAATGGGACAGCTCGTGTGTGTGTATGTGTATACGTACATACAT
Organism: Vollenhovia emeryi; assembly: GCF_000949405.1. Taxonomy (NCBI): domain Eukaryota; kingdom Metazoa; phylum Arthropoda; class Insecta; order Hymenoptera; family Formicidae; genus Vollenhovia; species Vollenhovia emeryi. The sequence goes on along the minus strand of NW_011967236.1, from coordinate 2,975,345 downwards.
ACTTGCGCAAATACATGTGCACGTGTGTCTGTATATATTGTATGTACACGTGTATGTAGGGAACGACGATGTGTCTGCCGCCGGCCGGAGCCACGCTGTCGCTGCTATGGCATCGATCCACACCACTCGCAATGACTTTTTGTCGTGGCTCGCGCGCCGAACGAGATCTTTAACCTGAAAGCTGCTACGCCATAACTGGCTTTCGGTTCAGAACGGTGAGAAATCATCTCGCCTAGATCATCTCCCCCCCCCCCCCCTCCGTAACCCGGCGAGGCTCGGGGGCAGGCTCGAGGGTAGCCCGAATCGCAACGCACGTCTGACGAGGAGTCGAGCGAGGAGGGTTGTCGGATAAGTTTTCGATTTTACGATTTAAATCGCCCCGGTATTGGCGCGCTGTATGTGCCGTACATAAAATCCCCTCGTGTAATATGATTTATTTCATTTACGGTACTATCGCGTAACGATGCGCCAATGGCATCGACATAATTATCAGAATAAATAATACAAAATAAGGAATTATGCAAACAAAATTCAAGGCGAGATTGATACATACGTTTAATTACGAGTTACAACAATTGCCGTTGGATAAAATTGCATTATTACTTATTACGAAATGTATTATATCATTCACAGCGCTGCGAATATAAAAGATAATTATAGTACACGTTGAAATGACATTTGCATTGTAATATGTGTATTTACATGATAATAATTCTAGCTAATGTGTATTGCTGTTGCGTTAAAAAAAAATCTGTAACCTGATGTAATACATACGCGCTTACGTACGCGAGCAATCTGCATACGTAAGATCGGCAGGATAAGAGCGAAATGAATTGATACGCGATTCGTTTATCTGCTTTCGAAAATCGTATTATGCAGGAACATCACCGTTGCTTCCAAAACTCGATTCACTAGGTGCCCTGATTGGTTCGTGCTTTGACTTCCAAGTGCACGAGAGATGCTAGCTTCGCGCAGCGTAATGTAACACGATCCCATTTCTAGTTTATACCCGGGATTAAATGAGCTTTGATGCCTAAAATGCATTTTCAGACGGCATTTATATACCGTTACGATTTTCTTTCGGTACATTAACGGTCTACAGCTGACCTTTGGAAATCAGAATTCGTTGTGAAATATTTAAAGGGTGTTTCCTGGTAAACGGATTAAGACTCAATGATTTATTCGAAATAATTTCGTATACAATTATAATATTTACTCGTCGTGTACCGCCATTGTGCATATATTGCTTTCATCTTTTATTTCGCGTCTCTTTTGTCTCTCATGTCGTTCACTGCGGTACTGTGAGTAATAAAATTTCTCGTTGAATCTTGAGCGGTACTTCATTTTCGTGCAGGATAATTTGTCACTGGGAACTTTGCGGGAAAGTTGGAAATTAGTCCAAGGCGACGTAACCTACCATACTTTTCGAAGTTCCCTAAAGATTTTTGTAAGTTTGCTTCATTTTATAACTAGACACCTTTAATAAAAATGCAATGTCAGAAGATATTTAATGTACTTATAATAACATCGTGAGTCGTTTAACATTAAGAACAAAACCCTCGGCCAGACGATTACAGCAATACTTAAATATGCAAAGAAATATTAATATTTAAACACATCATGTTTAAAACTTGAGATATTCTTATGAACGTTCTGTTTCATACAACTTTGAAAAGTTCCTCTTTCTGGATTATGCAAATTTCTGATGAACACAAAGAAAATTAATCCAATGACAATGTCAGTGAGAGCGAATGACTACAACTTGAACAAGATTTCGGTGACACGTAGTAATTCATTTAAGGTAGTTCTTTCAGAATTGTTTCAAATTTTTACAGTTTATTCTTTACATAAATACGTGCAAAATAAGACTAATTAAATTAAAATTGACCGTCTCAAAGTTCTAAAAAAAAATGGTTAAAGTTTACTATGTTACACGAAATATTACGTGTAAAACACGTTAAAAATATTATTACATGTAACAATATAATTCGTTGTGATATTATTACATGTCAAATATTATTTACACATATTATCATGTTTTAGAATATTAATATTTGCGTTTGTAAACGCAAATGGTGGCACATTTTATTTTTTTAAA
>NW_011967236.1:2881923-2972352 GCF_000949405.1 Vollenhovia emeryi | reverse complement strand
CAACTACCTTAACATAAAAGAAATATAAGAATCAAATAGTTTCAAGCGCTTTGATTAAAAAAAAAACGTACATGTGTACAGTACGATTTGACGTTCCGTACATTTGTACTTTACTATGCTGCGACGTTCTTTATTTCAGCCGAAACGCGAAATTTTCAAGTACTGTCAGTCAAGTGTTTCGTATAGCACTGGACTACACTCACGAGAGAGTGTAGTCGAAGGAGTGACATCGCGACATCGGCCGCGTTAATTAGCGAGCTAAATCTTGAAAATGTCCGTGCCCTGAGTGGTTCCTCGCTGGTGAGAGGAGTCTAATCGAGGAACGGCCGGTAAATGCGCTCGAGAAAAGAACGGATGTCCTTTATTATGAATCGGCTCGCTAACGAGTCCGAGGACAGCGAATCCGAGGTTTGCGCCATAAATACACCGCCGGCAGGAATATTCATCTTACTCTTTATCCAATTTTACTTTGTCGATATCGAACATCACGTGCGTCATTCGAGTAGCGCGTCGAATCAGGGTCTCGTTAATATAACATAAATGCGCATAAACGTATAGTAATAAATACGATTTTATTAATATATTATTAATATATTATTATTGTAATTCAAGTTTTTATAATGGGATATCAAATTAATGAGAAATCTTTTTATTTGGTGCACTCGCGGGCATCAGTAGTCGTGTACGTGTCGCGAATTAATATTTTTGTAACGACATAAAATAAATGTGTCGCGCGAATAAATTAACTCAAGATTTTGATAAAATTGCGGAATACCTGACAGATTGCTTTAATCGCTACGAGACCAAAATCAGATTGTAAGTTAGCAGGTTGCGTTGATCGACGCTATGTAAGATCGCAATTTGAAATTCAGGATTACACTAGTCTACGAGGAAATATTACATAATTAACTCAAGGTATCTACGCGTTTGATCGCGTGTTACGCGTAGCACGCCCACTTTATTAACCACGAAGCGTACGTTAAATTTAGACTACATACTAGATGCTCTTGAAGGAAAGTGTGCTCGGGTGAAACTTCGCAAGAGGTAAATTTGTCTTCTTTCTGAGCTAATATTTGGCAGTTTGAATGTAACTAACTTTTGTAAAAACGCAAGACCGTTTATGCTACCTTTCATTTTAAGCGAAACGTTTTGTAAACGTCAGAAATGACCCTAGACCCGTTACTATCCGTGGCCTTTTACGTTTTCCACGTCCGCGCTATTTTTCCGGTAGAAGATAAAAGCGTGTAAAGTGGAGAGACAAAGGTAGTTGCCGTTTCTACAGAGAAATTGCTTTGAATGCTTTAAAAATCTCGGTTTATTTCATCCGCGATGTTTTCATTGTTATTCGGTAGCCTATGAAACATTAATAATATACAGTTTGCGTAATTATGGCATCTTAAAGAATGTTTCAATGTTAGAAGGATTTAAATGTTAAATGTGTATAGGCATTGAATCGTTCAACAGAAGCGCTTTACGAATACTTGGAAGAAAACAATTACCTTTCTACATTATTTATAGAAATTTTGTTTTTCCTATTGCACATACATCACCAGAGAAAGATGTCAGATTATACCTGATCGCACAACTACGTTGATCTTTTCAAGATCTTAACTTTGCGTGGCGAAGGGCTTTCTCGAAAGCCTCGTAATCCTCGAATGAGTTCACCGGCGGAAATTCACTTATCCGGACAACCTGTTCCGTCTATGAGAAATCTGGCGCGTGCTGTCAGCGAGATACGACGAACAATAGAGCCCCTCTTTGTGTTATCCGACCGCGCGCGGTTATACGTCGCGCGGCCCGGCCGGCGTGAAGCTTCACCTATGCCGCGCAACGCGACGGGCACGTGCGCGTCTTGTTGCACATACCGGAACACACGTTTGCGCATATAATGCCGCCGTTTATGCCGCGCACGTGTGCGGAACAGCTGCATTTTAAAATCACGGATTTGGCCGCGCGCGATTTGTCAGGAAACACGCGCGCGACAAGTCACCTTACCTACGCGCGACGGCGCGGCGTCGCCGACACGAATCCAAAATTCCTCCATCACAGTCCCCCGTACGTTCCGCCTCCATTGACAGCATCAATTTGGTCCCGCGGGGCCAATCAATTCCTCGCATTCACCATTTTACAAAAAAAAAATGCGTGGCTCTGAAACGAGCGGAGTGATTCGAATTGTATTCGAAATCGAGATATATGATTTATTAACTATTTTCACGTGATTCGTGTTTTGGGATTTCTATATTTAAAATCTATATTTAAAGTCTTACCCAAAAATTCTCTTTCTCTCCCCCTCTCTCTAATTTCTCTTCATTAATCTATTTTCTAAAACCCTCAGACACGCGTCTATTTCTAGAGATGGAAATGTCGAGTGATTATACGTTTACGTGGTTCAATAAAAAATTATTTTACTATGACATTGCGATATTATAAATACATATACAATTTATTGTGAATAAAATATTTAAAAATTTAATATTTTTGCGATTACGTTACGTGAAAAAAATTACTGCAATCTTTTAGAAGTAATCAAACTATTTCCATTGAAATATATTAATAGCAGAAGATTCCCTTTTGAATGTGCGATTAAAATTATAGACGGTATTGCGCGAAAATACCAAGTTGTAAATGTTATCATGAATATCGCCTCATCGGCAAGCAGAGAGATCTATAAATTATGTATTGCCAGTTTTGCATCTCGCTGTACACACAATTTGTAAGAACTCTCGCCTGGGCTACTTGACGATTATTGCTTCAAGTTAAAGCTTGTCAGACTTGGCTACATTCTCGAGTGCTTGGGCATCCTCTTTAAACCGTAAACTTTTATTTGCGCACAATGTGTGTCAGTGTAAACTCCGAGCGACCCGTGTTTTCTTACAGATCCACTTGGCCGAATACACGCCTAAATAAGAAAGCTGTGCCAAACGCTTGCGCACCTGGTCAAGAGGATAGAATAAAGCAGGACGAATAGGTACTCGAATACAGGAGCCTGGAGGATCGCACCGTCGAATAGGGAGCTCATTGGTCATACGCGCTTATAGGGTAAGTCCATCCTATGTGTTTAATGTTCGCATTCAGCAGCGATGCTTTGCGCCGCTCTGTCCGTACGTCGGAATTTACTCCAAGCGGAAAGCACCTCGGGGTACATCACAATAATATGTAATCTTCTTTACATATAATATAAAATAATTTAATTAGCATCTTCGAATATTATAATATGTGCAACTTTTCCGAATTCTAAGCTCTTGACATTGAAATGGATTATTTGTTTAAGAACTAACATCTGATTTATGTTGAAAAGTAAAAACAAATTGTAGATTTACGTTGCGTACGTCGCTTCGAAATAATTGACGCGCATAGTCGATCGCGCGTATATCACGCGGAATATACCGATATTTTTCAGTGATAAGAACGTTAAATCGATTGCCCGCGCACTCGATGTCTCCTTTTGCTCCGCAATCACAGTACTTCGCAATCTACGACTTATCGCCGTCCATAAATAAATGGAGGACTCTTTGCCGGACGACTCTGACGTTCTTTGAGCGCTCGTCGTCGGGATTTAACACGGTTGTCTCGTTTTTTCCATTCTGCTCGCGCACAATGAACGGGTGGGTACGCCTTCATTCTGATGCTTTTCCGACTTTTTGTTTCCGGAAGGCGCGCTCGTCACCGTAATGCACGAGCCGTTACCGCGAGGCCTTTCATCGAAATAAATATGCCGGAAGCAGCGAGACGGTTTTATACGGAATTGGCGGGGACCCCTACTCAGCCGGCGTTTATCTCACCCCTGTGGTGGAATGGCTCGGCCTGAGTGCCTTAGGGACGTCAAAGGCCTTAAAACGTTTCGATTTTCATACGTTTCCTTGCGTATATACGCATTTTTCAAAGTTAGGTAGATACTTTTCCTTACAGTTCCTCTTCATTTGGGATTCATTTGTTTACGATAACAGTATGTTTTTAACTTGTTTTTAGCCTTCAGCCACTGAAATGCTCTTTGTTTATAAAATATAAATTCTAATTATGTAAAATTCTATTTCATGTACCGATTAAACTTATCAAGATAACCAGATTTCTAGTCATAACGCTCGAGGAAAATATGTTTTCACGTTCGTCATTTTGTTAGAAATTATAATAAGAGATTAATCTTGCTATTATTATACATATGCATTCACACATAATAGATTTATTGAGAAATATCTGTCAGTGTAAAATCTCTATAAGCTACATGTTTTCGTCCATTGCTTTCTACTGTTTTATTATATAATGAGTGTTGACACGTACTCACATACATTTCTATAAAATAGTGTGAATTACTAAAAGGGCGCGTGACTCCTACATATCCGTGCAAAAGAGCAAATTTACGCGATAAGTCTGCTATGAATACAGATATATGATCATAGTTTTTGTGTTTAATTGTGTTAATGTTACTTAACGCCTTGAGTATTTTCCTTGAGTATTTCCATGGCTAAAAATCTAATATTAGGTACATGAATTACAATAATTTTATACATGGGCAAGTGTTACAAAAACGATATAAAGAATATCTTCAGTCTTTACAGAATACGTTTTTACTTACAGTATTTGGTTTTTGAGAAAACGCTATACAATCAATGTATGTGTATAGCGCTTATTTTAAACACTTTTGTTTTATTTATAATTCTTTTATAATAAAGTTTATATTGCTCTGCAACAATAGATGGGAAGAGAGGAATTTTTTGAAGAAGCTAGAAAATAATTTATTGTCATTTAATTCTATGACATTAAAATTCTACGATATTAAAACAAAACTTGCTTTTATATTTTTAGTGTCGTTTTGTTATTTATGTTAAAATAGACCGATTGAAATATATCTTAACAAAAGATTATTCGCTTTGTAGGACGTATTGACCGACTACGTATACACTGATAGATTGGGTATACACATTCGATTCAGCATTTCGATTAACGTTCATCAAACATGCAGTACGTAGCACGCAACGCGATAACAATCCCTTGTGTTGCTCATTTTTGACATGTTGGCAACTTTTCGGATAATTGTCGTTAGTTGTAGTGCGGCGGTGAATTTTCAGCGTCGATAAATCCCGTCCCCGTGACACGAATCCATTCGCTATCAGACTGAGGATAAAATCCTCTCGGAAAATCGGGAGAATTCGTGTGCCTCGAAATATCATATTTATTTCATCGGGCATTTTCCCTAATACGATAATCAGCTACGCTTACGTGTCTTCAATCGCGATAAAATTTTGTGGTTGCACCATTGATTATCAAGTAATAAACGTATTCCCTGTGAAAGAAATGTTTATCGAGAAATTGGTACACTTATAATGTATCAGAGAGAGTTTTGTTATCACGAATTCATATTGCTGAATGGGGGAAATTATTAAAAAAATCTTGCTCTCGAGTATACAAGTTTAAAAACGACTATATATTATGCAATTGCTTAAACTTTAAATGTCCACATATTAATTGAAGTAATTATTTTATTAATAAAAATATACGTAACATTTATATAAATTAAATGTTATTTATAAATTATTTTAGCTCAATAGGCGAATGTTTTATGCAATCGTGTGAAAAACTAGGATACATAAACAATTTAAATTTATTGTATAAACCTCGGGAATGCAAAATACATATAAAATATATACAAAATTGATTGCAATTTTATAGTTAGTATAACTCGTTTATTCTTACCGCAATTTTTCACTAAAATGGCAAGTAAAAAAAAGGTTTAAAATATCTGTTACATTTTCACCAAATTCAAATATTTTCAATGTATTGACTATCCCGCTCTCTGGTCAACCTGTTTTTATCTACCTGTTAGTGGATAAAATTTCGTGTACAGCAGTTTTACGTTTCAAAACAGGGAAAGGAGGGTAAAGGACCTAGAATATAAACAGCACACATATGAAATAAAATAACATTATTTTCCGCTATGGACACTTTATAAAACTGACGAGGAGCAAACCTGTCGAGGAGCATTTTCAACGTTGTATAATATTTGTTCTTGTCTCTTTGCATATGTGTATTCCGTCATACGTTTATATAAAACAATTTTCAATATATTTCATCACAAAAATGTTTAAAAGTAAATAGTACAAGTTATATATGCTGTAGGCAGATTTCATACATTGAGAATACGTAAGATCCGTTGCTCGCGAGGGAAAAAAAGTGAGTTTATTTCAATTTAATTTACTTGCGAGAGACATATAGGTAAATTGCAAAGTAAAACGGGAATTTTACGTTTTTCTTGTCTTCACTTTGTTTAACTTCTCTATTCCTCACTTGTACCATTTTTTCTGGAAGCCCAGAGCTATTTAATAAGAATTAATTACGGGGGAGGATCCGTGCGGTGTACACAGCGGCTAGAACCAATCCTCGAGATAAGTTAACCCTCCTCTTGCTGGTTTTGGAATGTACACGCGTGCACATAAAGTGGACTTAAGGTCCAACCGCAATGACCGCGGGGTGATTTCGCCAAATCGCAACGCGAGCCTTCTGACGTCATAACATTCCCAATTTTCATATTCTGCCCGTTTTGCATATTAGTAACGTATAGCACTCGCAATGTCGTCCCCGAACGTTGTTATACGAGACGAGTTTGGAATATTGCTGCGCTTTGAGGTTTCATTATTATAAAAGCGGGCGGTATAAAAGGCTGTTATTAATTACAATACATAGGAATGCGTGTAAAGTGAAACGTATGAAACGGGTATCGATGATGAGCCTTTAAGGCTCATAATTTTTATTCCCTTTACGTTTGATCATTTTAACATTTGAAACAAAATTTATAACAGCAGGGCTAAATCTATTAAAAATATATGAAAACACAAGACTTACTCGGATTCGGTTTGTAACGTCGCAAAACCATGATATAATATTGGTTAAAAATGTAATTTATCAAGACGATATCTTAGATTTTAAAAAATATAAAAATCGTATCATATCGCTAACATATAATAATATGCACACTTGACATTTAAAACATAAATATACGTTAGTAAAATATAATATTAATGTCAGACTTTTTTAAAAATATAACAATATTATTTTCTTGTTTTTGTCTAAAATAGTGAAACTTATTTGATATAATTATAGAAGCCTCGAACACACTGCGCTGCTAATAGTTAGACAGTAAAATCGTGAAAGAAACATGGTTCGCAGACCACGACAGACATAAATCAAATTACGCCTAGAATGACGGATGGTCTCAGAGGCCACGCCGCGATTCCCGCAGAGCGGGATACGAAACATCATAGCCAGGAAACATTGCTCGTAACCGTAAAGACTGCGCGCGATTATCATTCGATTGCACCACAATTATCCTATCTGTCTGTCACCCCTTGAAGGAAGAGACAAAAAACCACAAATCAGAGTCAAGAGATAAAAAAAGGATAGCTAAGCGCATAAAAAAAATTCGACGCTTGTTTGATCGTTGCAACTTGGCGGATTATACTTTCTCTCTTAGTCTCCGTCTTTCACCCCTTCGCACACCGTTCCTCCACCTTTCTCTTCCTCCTCTTCCACCCCTCGCGCCTCCTTTGCGTCGTCGCGCGGCCTTACCATCCCTCCGGGCGGCACTTTATTCCACTCTCACCCCGACGTGAAGTGGGTGGTCGCGGGGTCGATGGGTGCACAGAGGCGAGCGCGGTGGGATGCGGCGGAACCGTGGGAGTTGAGTGTGGCGTTCTCCACGGGGGTGGCGTGGGTGGTCGAGATAGGGTGGGAGAACAGGGACGGGAGGGGTGGGCGATCATCTCCCCTCTGCATCCCCCACCTTGTACCACGCCGCACGGGCGCCAACGTCAAGCGCTTTCGAGACTTAAGGCCGACACTCGCGTCGCGCACCTCGGCCCGACGACATCGAGCGGTAACGCAGGGACACACGTGCGGTTGAGGTGTTCCGCGATCAGGCACCTCCAGAACGAAGGGGTCCGCAGTTTCCGTAGACCACGCGAGCTCTCGACAATCGCGATCGAAACATTTTCGCCGAGATTACGTCTTAACATCGTTTCCACTCTGTGGATGTTCGTCACGTTCGTCGTTGAACCGCGCATCGCGAATCGCTCGCGACACGTGCTACGCGCGACGATCGTTATGTGCACATCGCGACGGGCAGGAGGGTGAAGTGTTGAAATAAATATTCGTAAGTGAGAAAGGAGAAGAATCGTAATTTGCCTCGCGGTCGACGCCTGACGGGTTCCTCGATGCGCCCTTCGTCAGGGGTTGAAAGTTGCACGTGGTGGGAACTCGACGATCTCTGACAACAGCCTTGCAGTGAGCACAAGGAGTTGCCATACATCGGTTAACAAGTGAGAAAGGAGGGATCCATCGTCGACGAGTCTTCTTAACGAGATTGTCAGGACCATGAAGAAATCCTATTTCGTCTTCGTGAGTACTCAATATTTTATCGCACGACTCGGTGCACCCGCATAGACCACGATTGTTCCTCGGTCAGCAACAGAAAGAGACCTCTCTTGGCTACTTAAGTCTCCCGTTGCTTTTTTTCAAAATTGTTCCCTTTTTTTCTCCGATCACTTGAGAGACGACGGGAAACCAGGTCGGATCTCCTGGGACCCAGATGTATTTTATGCCTAGACTCTTGCTTGTTTCGCGAGGGAGATCAAAGGCCACGAGCATCACTTTAATCTGCCGATGGCCGCTATATCTTTCTCATTTCCCTTTGAGTGGCCGAACTTTTGAATGCGGTCTCTGAGAGCTAGAGGAGTCTTCGTGTCCTTTCGCTGCGCGCACCACCCTCGTCCTCTACAGTCCAAGAACGGCGAAATTAACGACGTGGCCACGTGACTCACCCCCTCCCCGTCTGGGGGCTGAAGGGGAACGAGGTCAGCCGGTGCACGCGAGTCGACCAATGTCGGTTTCCAGGCTTTTCGGAGCGCCTTGAGATATAGAACTATATTGGCTGCGGTTAATTTTACGAGATCCATAGATTTTGCCTCGTCTGCATGTGTCTAAGATCACCATTCCTCGGGGTTTACAAACGTTACCGACGAGATTGAATCTACAAAATTAACTTTTAAGTTTATAATGACACATAGTTGACATTACGATCACAAATTTCTTTTCTCCATCATTTTGGGGAAGTGGTTTATATTCGCATTGATTTAGAGTTAGATAAAAAAAAGATGTGAACTGCTAAATATAGATATTAGTAAATAAGTTTTTATTTATTATATCCGCGAATAAGAAATACAATATTAGAATATCATTTGCGGGAGACAACGTAATATTTTCCTTAATGATTTAAAATTATCTGAGCCAATTGCACATGTCCAAATATAATTAAAAGTAGTGAAAAATAGGAACTATTTTAATAGATAATTAATAGATGAATATTTAACGTGTGAATATAACATTTACGGAATCTTTTTTTTTAATAGTTCGTCGAATAAATTTCTTCCACAGTTGTTCCGGGATCAATAATATATGTCAGAATATCTTAATTTTAGACCGCGATTTTAAATACAATCTAGACAACCGAATGAGGCCCGACGGTTCGTGACTTGGTACTTGATATGTGTGTGTGTTCTCGGATTTCGGTACACGTTGTATGTACATGTATTTTCGCCGCTATATATTAATTTAGCGGCGCCCAAACTTCTAGAAGGGGTCAAATCATTACATCAGTAACGCTGTTTTCTCTAAATACATAAGTAATGTCACCGGCAATTAAATATTATAATATTACAGGGATATAAATATACAACTATCGGAAATCTAACAGACTCTTACGTGTTATTGATTAAAATATACAAATTGAGGGAACACGACAGTTGTTTGTAACGCGATGGCACTTCTGGGGTAGAAATCAATTGAGAACTATCGAGGCATCGCTGTCAACGGATCTGCCGCTCGACAAAGGACGGCTTTTCTACGGTGTTCCGCGAATTTTGGGGCATCCTTGTTTGATATAGCAGAAACTTTGCTCGAGACTTACGAGCGCGAGCTGCATTGCGTACAATACAAACGAGGAGCTTCCGCGCTTCTTCAACAGCGTCTCGAAAGAACTCAGAAGAGAGCGCAGAACTAAAGTAAGGAAAGCAACGGCCATATACTCGGTCGTATTTTTGGCGTTCGCGAGTTTCAGAGCCAGGGGATTTATCGGGGTATGCGATGCACCCATTTATGGTTCACGGATTTATTCACGGAGCTCGTTAAATGTTTTGAACGCAACTTCCACTCTAATTTTTTAACTATCGATAAACATGTTTTATTCCCATTCAAATATTGTGCAGGTGTTATTATTAATTATCTCCCAGCACGTGCATATATTCTCATATATATATATATATTGTATCGAAATGAACATTATAACGGATTTTTAACCGCACATTTGGCTTAATTAAATCCCGCGGGAAAAAACTTTTACGTTTTTAACGAAATATTACTGAAAAATATAACGACGACGCCCATCAACGGGAGATTCGACAAATCACGCAAAGAGAAGTCTTTTGATCGCTAAAATCACTGTTTCCACTTTATTCTCATTTTCCCACGAAAAGAGCAACTATTTCCCTTTCAAAAGTTCGCGTACATTCCATAATTCTTGAATATTTTTCTCGCGTCCTTCTCGTATCTTTACGAGAGTTTCTCTGCCTCGCACACAATTCTCCATCCCGTTTCGAGGACGCGAGTAAACCGCTGAGGGAATGAAACGGAGCTTGTAATCTACGAGGTACAATACTCGAGATCTCTTGTCCTGATCTGCTCCCTCTGTCGCCAGAAGATCGCCTTTTCTCACCTGCCGAGAAAAATAAGGAAAACAAGAATAGGAACGATCGGGCGATCTTCCGACGTGTCTAGAGTGTGTTTTATTACCTGTCGATTATACGCGGTCACCCCTCCAGAATTCTCGTCATTCTGGGCCCATTGTCGAGTCTCGCCGTACTGGGACTTGTCGCAGTCTATCTTTCTACGTTTCTGCTCGCCTCTCTGGTTATATACCTGTAAAGGATCTTGGAAAAGACCCATAGCCGGCAAACAATGCTGGCGGGATCAGTACACGAGTCAACTATCCACAAATCTTCGTGAAAGATACCGTTAGAAGGAAATAGGATATAGGCATGTGGGCGCCAACACAACAATGGGCTAGTAAGAAAAGATAATTATTAGAAAACAATTATGTTTACTAGTGTTATGAATGAACAAATAAAATGAGAAAGAGCATGGCACTCCACTTTTGTCGGACGTTTATTAAACCGAATTGGATACTAAATTAAGCCGATTAGAATGAAATCAATTTTAACTTTTCAACAGGGCGTTATATAATGATTAAAAAAAACTCTTTTGACACCTTTTAATATCGTTGGCTCTTATCTTAAGAACTTCCTCACAAGTGCATTTTATAGAGCTATTTTGCACAACCCTTTCTCGCAATTAGTAAACTGCGCTGCCGGTACAGGCTTAGGACTTTAATATTTCTGCACGTGGAAACCCGTGTTAGTTCTAGAATTCGCGATTCCGAGGCAAGCAATATACTATATAAAGGAAAGAGGCGATGAATATAACAAGCTAGGTAATACACGCTTGCGCGATACATTTCCGGCGCATTTAAAATAAAGCGCATTTACGTTTCTGTGCAAGTACAGTTATTATATTAGTTCTCTCCTTCTCTCTCTCTTTCTTTAGTAAAACAGACAGACCAGATTTTCGTAAAACAGCTGATACGGTAATAATAAGATTAATATCCTCCTTCGTAATTTTTATTATGAAAACATAATTATTCTAAAAGTAGAGAAATTCTAATAACACATCAAATCGTTTAATTATTTTAAATGATAACTTGCCCTTTGTGTATAATACATCGTGAAACTTTACAAAGTTAAACATTTTCGAAAATATATATTCACACTGCAAAAAGATTAAAAATAAAATATATTAATAAAGTTAACAAAAATTGTTGATTCAAATTAAAAGGCGTGGCTTATAATTTTTCAAAAATTTTCTTTACACAATCATTTCAAAATATGAATTTCCATAAAGTTCCGACATTAATAACGAACAGCATAAATTTTATACATTTGGAAGATTACATTTTTGGGAAAGCGTATGACTGAAAAAAAATATGGACATTTTGCCGCGTGGAAAAGCAGAAAAAGAAGTTGCAGAAATAAAAAGAAAATATACCAATGAATGCTCCTTGCAAAATGAAAAAAAAATTAAATGAGAATAAAAATGTCTTCACATTTTATTGATTTATCTGTTTTATAATGCGTTTCAAGTATAGTATATTCAAATGGTTTGTAGATCATAGATACAGAGTATATTTTAGTAATTTTTACATAATATTGAGAGCTCAACTGATTTCGTCATTTGATTGAAAGAATTATCACATGGAATATAAATATAAATTTGAAGAATAAAATTTGTCTTTGTTTTTATCGGGAAATGGCAATTAATTCATTATCACTATATATATATATTTGTTATTTATATACATAATATATCTCAAAAATTATGAAACTGTTATTGTGTAACTTTAATGAATCATAAAACTGGACCATGTTTTTGTAGCAAATTAATTTAATTTTCTTGATTTATCAAAATCACACACGTATACACGTAGCGAATTTTATTCTTCTCGGTACATGACAATTTGAAAAAAAGCAATAATAACGAATTAAATTACATATGTTCTTTCTCACCAAAGCAGGGCAAAATGTTATTATATTCAAATGTTAGATTTAATGCTTATTCATCAAAATTAATTACTCTCGGGGCAATTAGTGATTAGTAATTCACGCAGATAATTAATTCCTAAGAAATGGTTTCGAGATGACGCTTATTTATCATTTCAGTAGATATTTCGTGATCAATTTTCAGTCGAATTAAGAATAGGGACTTACAAATTATTGTCCATACAGTACGTATTAACAAAGTTATTATTTCTTTAATCCGAATGTATCTCTTGTCGCGCTTCACATTTTTCGTCGATTCGAGTAATTTGTGTCACCGTTTACGAACTGAGAGCGCGGTTGATACACGAATCGCCGAATCGAGTGAATAAGTGACGAAAAGTCGCAATGCGCATTCACCGTCTTCTAATTATTAACGCGCAAACGTTGCAAAGGCAAAATGTTTGTCGTATTTTTGTCCTACGATGTATAACATTTCAAAACGGCAACGTACAATTGAGGGGCGTGCGGCTTGGATAGTTTTTACAACGTATAGCGCGCTGTAACGGTCGCAAGGTCACCGCTGCTATCAGTCGCACATTGAAGCTCGGGCGGGCAGGTAGCGGTGTATTTCGCTCCGTGTGTCGTCTCATTATCGTCGTTTACGGACTGAGTGCGTGGTTGATACACGAATCGAGTGAATAATTGACGAAAAGCGCAATGCGTATTCACCGTTTTCTAATTATTAACGCGCAAACGTTGCAAGCGCAGAATATCTGTCGCATTTAAACGCATTTTATTTGGCTCTGTTCTACAGTGTGTAACATTTCAGAACGCGGTAAAGTACAGTCGACGGGCGCGCGGCTTTGATAGTTGTTTGCGACGTGTAGCACGCTATAACGGACACAAGATCGTCGCGTTATCAGTCGCACATTGAAGCTCGTGCGGGCAAGTAGCGGTGTAAATCCGTGTGCGGTGTAAATCCGTGTGTCGTCTCGCTATCATCGTTTACGGAGTGCGTGGATGATACATGAATCGCCGGATCGAGTGAAGTGACGAAAAGTCGTAATGCGTATTCACCGTTTTCTAATTATTAACGCGCAAAAATTGCGAAGGCAGAATATCTGTCGTATTTAAACGCATTTTATTTGGCTCTGTTCTACAGTGTGTAACATTTCAGAACGCGGTAAAGTACAGTCGACGGGCGCGCGGCTTTGATAGTTGTTTGCGACGTGTAGCGCGCTGTAACGGACGCAAGATCGTCGCGTTATTAGTCGCACATTGAAGCTCGTGCGGGCAAGTAGCGGTGTAAATCGCTCCGTGTGTCGTCTCATTATCACGCGCAATACGATCGCGACAGGTACCACGCGACGCCAAACGAGATCGCTCGCCGCGAGGACTCGGTTCGCGGGGATATCGTGTAAAATATTGTGTCACCATTGTGCTACAGTGATTAATGTGCGTGAGGTCGTGAGTTTTCGCGAGTGAGTGTGTGTGTGCCACGAAGATGCTGCAGGGGAGAAACACGAGAGGAGGAGGAGGCCCGGGGAGGCATCAGGCGACGGCGAAGCAACCCAGGGTAAGTAATCCATTAGCTATCTGCTTGTTATTCGATGTAAATTATTTATTTCGCGCGCGCAATAATTATTTTCCGCAATCTTAATTATTTGAGGCGCTGTTATAATTCGAGTCCATTCGTGTTTTACAGGTCAACGTAGATCGCAGTCTACAACTTCGCCGCTGCGCATCGTATCAGTGAGTCCAAATATCTTTTAGTTTAATCCGAAGTAATAGATCTATAAAAAGCGTCTTAAGAATATTAAATAGAGTATTTTAATGTTCTAATGAGTGGATTGAAAAATGGTACTTTGAAAAAGATGGGCGTTTTCCTAATTTTTTAAATACCTTGAACGAGTGTTACATTGCCATTGAAGTTTAATTATCGCTGAATAAGTCGCCGTTGTAGAATAAATTCGGTCGCATTTGTATAGGTTCCCCGTGTCTAAAGTCTCACGCGTGCAAATATTAATGCGCCTGGAAACGAATTGCGCCCTTCGAAACGTGCAACGCGCGGGGTCGATGATAATGGCATGTTTTAAACGGTCTCCGGGACGAGACCGCAAACGGGTTAGGCGCGGGGAATGTACAAGCCGCACGGAAGTGTTTATGATCTATGGGCGGAGTGCCTGGGATTATGTACGAGGGAAGATTGTGCAAAGTGGATTAGTGGGATATTAGTGGCGGTCAAGCGTGCTGGCGCTTTCAAGATAAATACTTTGGCATGATATAGGCCCCGTGTCGTGTTACAAAGCACCCGGGAATCGTTAGCCGCGTCTGCGCGTCGCGTGATTGAGTTCCGAGGCAGCTCGGATGGGGTATGCGTGGCCGGAGCGAAACGCTTTTAGACTCCTATTAGAAACTGAACACGGGGAGGCATTCCTTAACACCTCGTTAATATCGCCCTGTCGTTTTAAGAATTTATCTCCGATCGACGGCGAGATTATCAGATCTACTTCCCTGCGCTTGCGCGATTCGAATGGCACAGTGTTATTCTCGTTGTGTCATCTTGGATGCAAAGCGATGCAATACGGAGAAAGAGATAATTATTCTTTTTCATTTATTTAAACGCATTTTATTTTTGGCTTTTTAATATCGCCCTGTCGTTGCAAAAATTTATCCCCGATCGACGGCGAGATTGTCAGATCTATTTCGCTGCGCTTGCGCGATTTGGAATGGCACAGTTATTCTCGTTGTATCATCTTGGATGCAAAGCGATGCAATACGGAGAAAGAGATAATTATTCTTTTACATTCATTTAGACGCATTTAATTTTTTTTTTAACGCGCGCACTTATTCGCTTCTGGTCCGCACACGTTTCTTTCGCTGAGATTCATATTTCCTCGTGTAACTCCCTCACAATGTATTCTCTTCCTTTGATAGAACTTTCTCTTACACACTGAGCAATATTATGCGTATATGCGTATGTATGTCAGTATACGTTTTTATATTTTATGTATTTAAAGTGAAAAATTAGCGACATATGTACTTGTTGAAATAACGAAAGTGATATGCGAAATTCTATTCGAATACATAAATTGGACGCTTAACAGACGTTTCAGCAACTGTCTATTTTAACTGCAGACTTTTGTTCTTTTTAACTTTTGTATTGTATATCCGAGCACCATCTCGTCTGATTCGGTTAAAACACAGAAACATTAAATTATAAACTAGATTGAACAAATTAATATAATTGAAGCTAACTAAAATAAGCTGAATGAAACAAATCAACTACAGGATACGAGATTTTATTACATGTGATGATCTGAGAACTTAATTATATAAAATCTTGTCATCCGTAATTATTTAAGTTTAATAAATAAATGTTTATAAAATTAGATTTGGCAAAACGAAAAGATGCAAAACGACCGAAACAAATTCGATTAATGCATCGAGCATAAATTGTTCATGAATAAACGATAACTTTACGAAAATGCATTCCGCGTCGAAAACTATGTTGCAGTCCGCATGCGATGTCAATAAAGATCAAATTTTCATTTAAAATAAATACAGTTTGATTCGAACGATAATGCGGATAACGAAGTAACCTATTGAATACATTTACGCGTTTAAAACTTTAATATTCTCGCGCGATACGTGCCTCGGGCGATGAAAAAGAAAGCTGCAAATGTGTTCGAGGAAGTTCGATTCGCGATCACAAACCAACATGCGCTACGTGCGGATTCGTAGATTTTTAGACAGCTTGTTGCAACGCGTAGCGTGCTACAAAATAATTTTTGTTGGTGTCGGTCGCGTATTTTCGACGAGGCTTTTCTTTAAAAGACTCACGCGCTGGGTGACTTTCTCTCAGCCGAGTCTCTGTCAAATAATGCGTGTCTCATTGTACGCCTTCCCTAACGAGTGGTAAATTAGCGCTGCACGCGGAGGTGCGAACAAATTGAGTTCATACGACCCCAGTGTCGCCAGTTAGTAAATAATACGTAATTACAGGGCGCTGTGAAATATTAGTCCGCTAGTCTGGTTACTCCGAGATCAATATTGCTTAGACTTTGCCGTCTCGAAAAGGTTAACTCGTCGGCCACGTCGCGTGTTTTTATAATTGTATATTGATCACTTTATTTACGGCGTGTAAATGTATGTGTTGAATTAATTGCAAGACGTAGTTCTGAGACTATTTTTAATAACGCGGCACAGATATCAGATCTTTTCGCATTAGATGAAATAAAAAAATTGAATTACCTACTTTTTGTTAGAATATCAGTAACAAGTTTCGTAAAATGTATCGTAAAATTGACATTTGCATCGAGGAGTCTATTATGTTTATGTGGAATACATTTAGTCATTTTGTTCTGTTTCGAAACCGGGACTAAAATAGCTTGTAATTGTATTACAAACGTGGTAAACTTGACAATTGACAACTTTGAAAACTTTGATATCAATAAATGTTAAATCTGCAGACTGCACTTTTGCAAACACTAGATCTAAACTGTATTTCCGATACTAGAAATGTAGGAGACACTGCTCTCCATTTTTTTCATTCTTAGCTCATTCGTTTAGCTGAAAAAACCATCTTGTATTATCGACTTTCGGATTAGTGTACAAATGACGATCACAGCGACGATATAACGTTGTTGGTCAAAGTAAGATAAAATTTCACGAGTTAACTTGTTCTTAGAAGACAGCAAACGCGGCTCACTCATGGGAAATCTGAGCGAGTGTATTGGTATGCGCTAGATCCGGGATCGCTTACAAGGGTAGGAAGTGTTGTATGGATATCCGTACGAGTGGTCGGTATGAGAGTTCGATAACGCTGCTAGAATTTCCGAGAGTCATACCGGATTATCGAGCTAGCCGTTTCCCCGCGCGCTTTTGATCCTAAATGCACCGCGGCTGCATCCCTTAATCGATCGGACTTTCTGATTAAATCATTACGTAACTCGCATATATTTTCGCAAATAATTACTTCGATCATTGGCTATCGCATTAGATTTTAGATAATCTGGCTATGAGAATAATCGAAGCCGCGGGAATGCGAAGCTTTATTAAATGTTTTCTCATAAGTTTGGGTATAAATACGTATTCTAATTTAAATATCTTCAGAAACACTGGCATATACGTTCTATAGGTTTTTTAAATTCTAACACTGCCAGCATAGAAGAAACAAATAGCGTCGCAAATAGAATCTCCTACAAAAGAACCAAGGTCTTGTCATGTGACAGATATAGCATTTATGTAACTTGGATTCGGTATTAAAATATTTATTATTTTCTATCTGAAAAATGTATTTCTGATGAAGATAATAAATTTTCGATAAGTTAAAGTTAGTCTGTTATGATTCTGAAAATACGCAGCATCGCGGATTTATTTGTCTCATTTAACTCGCGAACGTGCTAGAAATATTATGGGGAGCATTACGCTCGTTAAACTCGTAGGGAACTGAAATAAAATTATTTAAAATAATTTATTATTCCGCATATAAAAGAACTAAGCGTCGCTTATGCTCCGTAAACGGCAACAACAGTATTGTATCGTTACCGATACTGATACTGCCTTACTGACACTGCGAAGCATCGGTGTACATATCGGTAGACTTATTGGACTCCAACTTTCCCTCTGCTCCGAGTCTGAATACCCCGTGATGTTCGGAGTGGAACGGCGTTTAGGTACGAATCGAGGCTGTTGAACGAATCTCGCGCACATTTGCGATAAAAGATGCGCTCATTACCGTAGTCATCCTCCGAGGCAGTGACCGGGCCGTTTCGACCGATCAGTCCTCGCCCGATCGCGGCATCGAGTTGCTCCGTTAATGGGTTGAAAGAGGCGCTCCGTTCCGGCTCTTGCAAGGCACTTTACAGATTACCCCTCGGAGTAGTAAGCCGTTAAGCCCCCCCCCCCTCCCCCCGTGCCGTACAGAAAATGTTTTAAGAACTTAAGGGCTGTGGCCGGCCTAAATGGATTATGACCGAGCCGGCGTGACCACGCGCGGGAGGATATTTAAGAGTGGAAGCGCTCGCGCTTATCTCGACAACGAGCGCTCTCAGGTTTTACGGGGCTCCTCGTTCTCATCGTCAATCGGCCGATTGGTAGTTGGCGCGCGTGCTGTCGTTGCCGGCCAGAACGATCGGGAATTCAAGGATTACGGCTCGCGCATATATACGGGACGGACGATCGGGCAAGGTGGCGACGGCACGACGTCGTTGCGTCCCGCTCGAGACGTCAAATACCATCCGCTCCTCGTAAATTCTTCAGCGACGCTGTGTCCCGGTTATTCCGATCTCTTCGCATGTCCGACCTCGCCTGGATATGGATATGTAAATGCGGGCGTGCGCTACGACGAGCGTAAAAAAAAAGTACTTTACCTGATGGCGACGTTAGTTTCGCGTTTTACGATTTTCCGCCGCTCGCCGATTCGTTCGCCGTTACATATACATTCGCGGGCACAACGGGGAGTATCGCGAGGACCCTTTCGCGCATCGCCGTGGCCGTAGATAATTTTTACATCGCCCGTTACGTTGCCTCAATATTCTGGGAAGTTCATTTTTAACGAAACAAAATTATCCGGTCACTCATGAGGCATTAATGATGGATAAACGTTTATCGCCCGGGGCACAACTCCGCTGATGCGACGGGTAGTCTATCGAAACGACAAATTATAGAGGCACAACGTTGACGACGGTAGTGGGCACTAGTAGCCTTGTTTTACGAATTTCTCCCCAGCCAATCGATATGGGCAAGACGTTTGAGAAATTGAAGACTGCTGGACCGCGTACGTTCAGTTGCTAGTCGGAATAATAGTTGTGCCAGGCGCCTTTCATCATCCTGAGGCGGTAATGGACCGATACCATCGGGATCCTCGGTACTCTATTTCCAATCCCACAGGCTTTCTACGTCGACGATAATTTGGCACCTGGTATATATACCGGGAAATTCCGAGGCACATATAGCGCATCGTCGATTATTTCACCTTCCAAATGTATGAAAAGCGTGCCTTAAATAGAAAAATGCGAAAAAACACACGCCAGCTTTCCGATCTCTACAATACGCTGTGCCGGCGATGATGCCAAATATTTGGACGGAAAAATATGTCGACGCGAGAAAGACCGTTCTCTTGCAGGTTATTCGTAGCCTCGCTGGCAGTTAGATAGCTGATAATTCTGGTTTTAATCAATAGTAAACATTGCTTTTCTTTATTATATAAAAATAATAAATAGGGACTTAAAATTTCTGTTATAACGCGGCCACGAAAGTAATAGAATCGTAAGAAAGAGCGCAAGACTAGAACTTAATTGTAAATATTTAAAAAATTGGATATTCAGTGAATTTAATGTCTCTCGACTTTTTACTTGCTATTGATTTTCCCTAAAATAATTTTAATTTGAATATTGCATGCTTGCATTGCTCGCATTGCTCGTTTTCGTGGTCTCTTATAAAATTTATAAAATTGATGCTATCGGCCTTTCGCTACGGTATGTCTATGAATTTAGTATGGCGCATCTATGCGCGATATTCCGGTAATCCTCTCATACTCAGTATTCAGAAAACTGAGTATCCGTTTGATAGCGGTGTACGAGCGTGCCAGAAAAGCAATTACTCGCTTAAACGTCGATGAGGTATCGATTGGTAGCGAGAGGCGTATTCCCTCTTATCAGCTTCTTCTAATGCGATTGATACTCGTTCGGTTGCATTATTCGTTTGTAAGCATTTCGCCTTATATTTCTAATTATGGAAATTCCATGATGAATTCATTGACAATATACCGCGGATACTTTCTTGGAAAGTTTATGAGCTAGTAAATAGATAAACCAATAAAATTTTGTATGATTATAAAATTTCTAAAACGATTTAGGAATCGTTAAATAATTTGTGCGTCAAAATTATGCAGCAATATTAATACTCTTAGAAGTCAAAGAAATTACTGTTCTTAAATAAAAGCAGAAATCAACACACTTAATATAGGATGTCATCTTAAATTTTAATTGAAGTAATTAAAATTAAACTATAGAGATGTAGTTGCATTATACGTATACAAATTTCGCATTTTCCGAGCCGAAATATATCATATGTCTCTGCAGATCTTTTCGCTGTATTCGTTTGCCGATGATCGATTTTGGGATGATCGGAATTGGGAATTCCATCTCGCGCGGCTGGTAACGAGAATGACGAGATTAGATATCGATTACGTTCGCGTCACGCGTCATGAGGAGAAACGATTTTTCGCCGAGTCGATGAGCAATTCTCGGTAGAAACGGAATGCTTCAAGGAACGATATGGTAATTCTCTATGCTGGATATCGGTTTTTAAGATAGCTATTTTTCAGTCGAGAGACGTTCGTACTATTTACGGATACGGATTATATTTATGCAGTTTATAGGAGACGTACCAAAATATTTTTACACGCGACAAATAGCAGCAGTATAAGAGTAATCATATTCCCGACAAAAATATTTAATCTGAATCTCGGAGGATTCCTGGAGTTAAATAATTAATGATAATTAGTCACATTAGCTGGACCCAATATTATTTCTTTATAGACAAAGCATTTTAGTTTTGACATAGTGGACAAAGTCATGCGGACACACGGAGAAAGTATTTAGTTTAATATCCTGAAGTAGATATATTTCTATAGTTTTGTGTGTCACTGTTTATAGAAGTGCATCTTCCAATATAAATTCTATCTATATCTTTTTTTTACTATTTTTAATGTTCTCGAGGATGTAAGTTAAGTGTTTGAAAATAGCACGTATATTTAATTACATTATCGCATTTGCATAATAAAATCTTGATGTACCTTTTTCGAAATACCACCAATGGAATTTGCACCAAATTGACGGACAAAGTGAAACAACAGGCCGATAATGAATCCCAGCGAGAAATAGACGAATGATCTCTCGTGAAACGATGCACGTGCATGTCCGCGAAATGTTTTCGACGACCTAGAAATTAACGGAAACCGTTAGAATCGACTTTCGTTACGCGAACTAATTTCAAGGATTCCTCAGGGTATCGACACGAGTGATGGGATAACGTGTATGCAGAATTCTGAAGTGTCCCCACTCATATCTGAGCAGAACTGTTTTTACGCGACGCATACTGCACTTATGCATTAATAACGTTAATGATTCAAATGTATAATAGATAGAATTGCAGAGGGCATAAAGCGAATTAATTTTTTTCTCTTTTACCATTTGAAAGTATTAGTTATTGTTGCTGAGAAAAAACGCACCTAGATCTAGATACTCTAATGAAAAATGTTTACATCTCGGGGAATGTTGCTCCTATCGTTGCGATCTTAGCGATTTTAATTTCTTGTTTCATTTATGTCGTTTTCAAACTGTCGATCGATCCGGTTATTTCCTTGGCCAGTTAAAAGAAACGTCGTTTCGCTTGTTACGCGCTCGTATTGAATCGGAAAGTCATTTCTCCGGCGTAGCCTGACGACTGTGTTTGTGACACATATATCGAGGGGAAGGGCGACATTCAGCGAGCCGTCATTAACGCTCGCCACGGGAGAGTGCGACGACCCGGGTCGCAATTAGTTCGCGTACCTGGCCCATGAACCTGGCCGAAGAAACGAAACACCGCGCAAAGCGCATCGCGTGATCGCGCAGTCACGTCTCTCTCGTATCGTGGGACGAATGTACGTATGCAGGTGCAGCACGCCGGTGCGCTAAAATGCAACACCGCGTACGCAATTATGTGGGAAACACGCGAACCATTGACGTGCCTACGCGTACGCTGTTTTCTCTACTTAGGAGGCGCAATTTTCTTTTTCGTCGCGGTTCTCGCCGGGGGCTGTAAATATCGTTTGCGCGCGCGAGTTGACGTGCGCGCACACATACACTCTCGCACGTTTATTTACTTAGTTATTAATGATGTTTTCCGTGTAACGAGAAGAGGACGTATATATAGACTGATACGCGCGAATAAAACTCTTGCGATTAAAGTCAGCAATTAGACGGCGGAAACTTGTGAAAAAGTGTATGGCAAAATTAGCATTTTAAATGACAGTAAATAAGGAAGGTCTTTTTCATTAACGGTAGAAAATAAAATATCATTTTTATAAATTCCGATATTTTCACGTAATGTCACTGTTGAAAGGGACGTGTAATTAATGTTGCGTGTGTGCAGATGTACTTATATATTTGTCACGTTTCATAATATATTTTCTTATTATATACTGCCTATTATATATTACGTTTACAAGTTCTATATCTATTTACACAAATATATATCGGGTCAGGTAATGTCCTAGCATGCTATGGTTATTATCGCGACACTGTTACACGACGCAAAAGCTTTCATCTCTGTTGGATCTTCCGTGAATTAATTTTGAGGATTATCTTTAGAATTACACAGCGTAAAGAGCATTACAAGCCAAGGTACTGTCGCACAGTGGTTATTTACTTTATACGTGATTCAATCTTGGATTGTACTCAACGGTATAGTATAAACTTGTCTAGGTTTATTATTAATAAAAGCAATGAGAGTTGAACCCAATTTTATGTTTTAATTAGCTTTATAAATATAACTTCCAGTTTGCTTATCATTGTTCGTGTCGATTAATTATTTAGATTCATTTAGTAAAAAATATATAATTTTATTGCTTTTGGAAATTGATACAATTATTCTCTTTTATTTATTGGAAAAATATATCGCCAAATGTGTAAATAGAAATTTGAGCTCGTAGTTTCTGTTACTATCCTTTTCATACGTGACATTCGTGAAGAGATTACACGATTGTAGGAAAAGTAACATACAATGCTGAATGCAATTAATATCTTTGATACGAAATTCTTTGTACTTTTATTCGTCTCTTTTTTTTATACATTGCATTATTACGTGTCAAAATATTCTATCGTCGCGACAAAGGTCTGTAACCGGCAACCACAGACTGTGACAATATTTTGCACGTCATCAGAAAACCGCGGAGGCTATGCTGCGGAGAATCGTGGGCACTCTGCGCTGCGCGCCCGTGCGATAGGAAACATGAAACTATTTCCGACCCACAGTTAAATAATATCATCGGAAAGATGAGAAAGCTGAACGCGCTTTCAAGAGAAAACATTTTTCCTGAAATAACGCGCGAGAGACGCCGTGGAATTGCGTCTGTTCATTTGCGACAATGTTGCGTAAAATCTTTGTTATAGATTCCGAACGTTGTTCTTGTTATGAGTGCGGAATAAGTTTCGCAATCAGTAAAATCTTATCTTGTAACGGGATCTAAGGTACAGAAAATAAATTGGCACATAAATTGATCTATTTTGAAACATTTTTATTCGGAAACTATATTATATTTGGATTTCGGTAAAAAATAAAGGAATTATATTTTCTCTGAAAATACATTGCGTCCAAAATTGCACATTTAATTAACAAATAATTAAATAGATCTACGAATCTGTCACGTTATATATTGCACGTGAAAATATAAGTATACGTAATTTGGCAAAGGACGGAAAAAGATTACGGGTAAATCATATCTTTTAAGATAGCGCGTTAGAGAACGAATATAAACGCGTGTAGCGAATGAAATATTGGATCAGGCTGTGTAAAAGCGTATTAATATATCATAAAACGAATGTTCAATCAGAAATTCTCTATAAAAATTTTATAACCCATCAACGCACTTGATGTCCTTGCTATATTTCCGTTCGTGTACTGTGTAATGAGGTACTGGAAGAGGCCGATCAATGGAAGCTTGCAAAGACTGGTCGAGAAATATTTTGACATATCACTTAATGCATGAGACGTGTAATTATAGGAGAAATGACACTCACTCGGACGGTGCGAAAATGTTCTAAGGATGTTGAACAACAACAACAAAAATTGAAATCTATTCCGCGGAAGACAGTGGTAGAAAGTAATTAGAAAGAGCGAGCGATTATCGCGATTAAAATCCTCCGGGTAATCTCGCGATTTAACGCGACGAAAGGTCGATTTGCATAATCCACCGTAGACAGCGAGCGAAATTCGACGTTGAGTTATTCCATCCGCCTCCGTAACAATGTAATCTTCGCGTTATTCGATCGTTTAAGAGTCCTTCGCACCAGTAATATAGATTTAAGCCAAAGTTAGCCTAGCGACTCCTCTTCTTTTTAAGTTATTGCTTACTTTTATTATACAATTAATAAAGTTGGCCGAGGTTCCGTTAATTTTACATACCTTACTATTTCCGTCTTCGAGAGACATAAAATTAAATGAGGCCGATATATATTTAGAGCTTTAATAATTGAAAATAATTACTAAACGATAGTGGAGCAACCTAAAGTGAGAAATAAAATTGATCTAACCGAAATTATTCATATTTGTACAGTGTCCAATTTAAAAATACGAACGAACTTGTCAAGCGATTACACAGTTACGTTGTCAACAGTCTTCAAATGTGCTCTCTGAAAGTGCTCTCTAATATTCACTCTTTCGAGTGATAATCCGCTAATTGACCTTTAGAGAGTGGCTATCGTTACTCACTTGAACATCTTGTACTTACTTGAGGGCGAAAATCTCGGTGTGACGCGGTGCAAGCGCTAAACAAATAATCGTTTCGTCAATACCGACCTAAGGAAGGCGCTAAAGGACGTCCGGCGGCGTGTCGATTTTCTTACCGCGTGACGAGCAAGCCAAGTGGGAAGGAATTTCCACCCTGGGCTTGGTAGCAATATCGCGTTTTTATCCCTCGAAACAGAAATGAACAATCCAATGTACCGGTGCCTGAAACAGCCTGGAGAAGGAGCGAGATTGGCTTCGATCGTTTGATCGGACCAATCTCCACGCGAGTGTCGAAAAGATTTCCTATTCTCCATTACCTTCTTGCCAAATCTTCCTTGGCCATAGCCGCTGCCAATATAATTTCAACTTACACAAATTTCTCTGGTATCCTTTAAGCTGATCGCCCGGGCAACTCGTGCTTTCTCGCTTGGATAAAATCGAACACGTGCATGTATATGAATAGAAAGACGTGGCGTGTAAACTTGTTAAATGCTGTACAAACATGTTTCAAAGCGTATCCGCGATATCATCGCGTATTCAGGAACGTACTGTAGGTATTTGCTAAAGACTGGTCGTATGCGATGCCATTAAATGATAATGGATGTGTTTTATGTCGAGAAATCATTACTTGCTAAGTATTCACGATTGGTACGAGTTTTAATTGAGGAATACGCGAAAGGGACACGAGATTAAGTTATTATTTTATTTCACAGTATAGAGATAATTGATACGAACGTACGAAATGATTTTGAGAGACATTGATGGCACTATAAATATATAGAGTTCACTCGTACATTGTCCAAGTTAGTTCGTACGGAACACGAAATCCGGACACGTCTCGGTACGTTTGACAAATTGACGCGAACTTCAACGAATGACTTTTAGCTTGATGTAAGGCGAGTTCTGGTTTAAGTTTGAGCGTCAAATTTATTTTCATCGCATGGATAGATGAGCGAAGTAGTTTCCCGAAAGGCAGTGTCGATTAATAACGCGGATAGTGCTATTTTCCTTTCGTTTTCGAATCGGATTGGATGTATCGTTTCGTCGGGATTTCAAAACAGATATAATTTAAGGAAAACCCTGTTTCGTTGGTAAATGGTTCTGCACGAATTAACTACGAGAAGTCGCGAAAAATAGTAACACTAAAATCCACGAAGTGGATCGTGATTTAGACTCCGTTAACATTTTGCATACGCGACTAGTCGCATGTGGACAATGGGATCAGAGACCGATTCTAGAAGAGAAAGCATTTTTGTTGGTTTGTTTTTGCGTGGTATTTTTAATTGAAAGTGAACACTTTAAACACTATTTGCTCAAATGCCCGTGTACGTAGCTGTTTCTTGCTGCATCCGTGTTTTCAATTCTAAATCGTCTTTAAGAAAATCGCTCTTCAAGACCTAGGTCGTCGATTCAATTTCTCACGCGCGAGCGACAGCTCGTGATAGCTCGAATGGAACGCGGAATCGGATACGTTTCGGTACGTTTGACAAATCGACGGAAGCGAGCTCGCGGAAGTTTTTTCTCTGACGCGAGAACTCGCCGCGGCACTTTGCGCAAGTTTTTTGGGCACATGGTCGCGTCCCTTGCTCGAAACTCCTCAGTTATTTTTCCGTGGGATCGTTTCCGCTTTTTCCCGCGGTGCATAAGACAGCTGGGAGAAACTAAAACTTTCTTACGTTTTGTACGCGGGTTAACTTTTACTTATTAAAATTTCACTTTTGATCATTCTTCGCCACGGTGTTTCACAGGACGATCAAAATATTAGGATCGACCAAATAATTCACGACGTTCTTTTTCCCCTTTCTCGTATTCATGATTCAGATATTTAGTTTTAAACACATACTTTATATTAATACAGAGAATCGAATAGAATAAAGTAATTCGGTTGGAAATTAGAGCAGCAATTAAGAGATCATGACTTTAATTGGAAGAAAGCAATGATATAATTTTTAATATAATGATTGAAGGAAATGGATTTCCATGACCGAACAAGCGTCTGTAATTGCAATCGTATTAAATGGACGTAAAGACATGTGAAGTAATTAAAATTGTGTATGCACAAAGATTCGCAGTGGACGTGAAATGCGAACCGATTCGGTAATTTGGAACGGAATTAATGTTCGGGTTGTACGATTGCTAATAATTTCGGTAAATAGATTAATTAGGGAATTTGACAAATTCAAACGTGCAAATGCACATACGATGTAAAATGATAAGCATATATTAATACATAAAATTGCGCCGAATATTACGGTAATAGTCATTATGCAATTAAAAAATAATTCTGTTACACGATAAATATTTTAACGAATCGAATATAATATTCGAAGTTGTGACGTCATATAATACTCGAGCCAAGAATATGTAAATATTATTTGCCTGCCTTTGTGCCAATTCTCTTACGTTACGGCGAAAAGAAAAAAAGAGACAGACTCGTGTTTCACGCTGCATTCTATCGCAAAATGCAGGTGCTTTGTTATATCTTCAAAATTAATCGTCCATGAGCATCGTTGAAATTCACCGCTGAATACCGGAGAATTCTTGATAGATTCGCGACGTATGGGACAGGGCGAGACGCGTCTCGTATTTCTCCATTTCTCTTCGCGCCGCATGCCTACATCTTCAATCATTGTATAATATGAATCGCACACGTGAGTTCACGGGGTCCGGTTGAAAGTGAACGCTTTAACGTACGCACCTGTATTACAGGCCGCGGCACACGACGTTTCTTATTGCCGATACATCTTGTTCTCCTTTTATGTAGCTTCTGAAATATCGTTTTACAATTTTGTTTACTCCTTTTCTCAATTTTCCAGAATGCACAGAGCACCCCCTTAAATTTCCTACGTGTACGTTTTTGTTTGACTTTTTTTTAATGCGTTTTGCTAAATTGGTATCGACTTTTGCTTACGAAATAATTAAATATAGAGAGTTAACGTTTCTCATTAATATTTTTTACGTATTACATATAAACATGTTGATGTGATAAGAATATTAATGAGAAGCGTAAAATGTTCATGTGAAAAATTTTAACAAGGATTTTCGCGAGTTAGTTTTGTTTCTTTATTAATGTTTTATATGTTTTTGCGCAGTGCACAAACTGATAATTAAAACGTCTGTCTTCAAATTTATTACAGTATAAGATACAACTAATAACGGAATTTTTTGTGGCATGTTCACTCATGAGTTAAATTAACTATGTATTCGCGCTGTAACAACGAGTAGTTAGCGTTGCTTGTAGAATAATGTGTGCATTACAACTTTTGTATGTAGCGGACAAGGAAATGAACAAAACGCGATCATGTACAACCGCGTATACTCAAGCTCCGTATGTATTCAAATCTATACATACGAATATAAATACATACATAATAAAGTATGCACCGGGATGCATGTGAAGCGCGTGCTTATATGGCAGGAATAAATTTTCTCTGGCAAATCTTTCTCAGAATTCGCGAGAAAGTCGAGAGTTACACATTCAACTTTAAACGCGCTAAATGCCTCGATTTTTATCTCGCATGAACGTGTCCTCCGTATCATCGGATGAGTTCGATTAAAAATTGTTTACTCGAAAACATATCGAGAGCATTGAGCGAGTTAGCGCTGCGCAACGACGTACAAAAAGAGTGTACAAATACTTTTTCGGAAACTTGAACGCATTAACGACTTGCTAATATGTGGATATGAATTATTGATAGTTGATTGAATTTAAATATTCTGCCTCGATATAATCCATGCATACTGATGACGTTTTAAATTCGGCCGCGGGCCTGGCGAGATGTTAACCCGACGAGAGAGCGGGATTTATTGATCAGCCGCTATAAGCGCGCGAATGCTCTCTTTCCCTCACTCCGCGGGGGATTATAAACGGATCGCGAAGTTTCGCGCTGTTCCATCCTTCGCGAATTTTGCGCACGGTATTACGCAAACCAGGCTGCTACGTCTTGAATTACGCGCGAGCGCCTTCTCCTTGCATGTAGGCGCAGCGCGGCGCGGCGTCTCCACCAGCGTCTTTAATGGTACATTAACTGCTGCGGTTCTCCTAAATTATTGATATTTACTCGGTACAACCGGAGTATGTACGAACATGTTTTCTCGAGCATGTTCCTCATCGAAAGAGGTATCCACCCGTTCGCGCCAACGATTAAATTTTATATGCTCGGCTACGAGACACTTCCTCGAATTCCTTCGACGGCTTGTTAAATCATATAGAGCGGGTTGAGATGCAATATGAGCCGTATATTCAAATTTCCTTACCTCTTTGACATTTTTGCGTACGTAACTATTGCCTCGAATCTTGTTTGTTACATTTGGAATTGGAAAGTATGCAGCGATCTTTGTCGCATGTTTGTGAATTCTGTAGATCTACACAGATTTATGCTGTCAATATTAATTCACTCATTGCCAGTAAAATATTAGAATAAATAAATGTTACGATGTATATTAAAGTATGCTATGTAACAATATAACAGTAATTACAGAAAAATATAATAAATGCGGTCATAAATATATTTGCAACGTGATATAATATCTCTAAATATTTATAGAAAAATAATTTATAAAAAACTCTTATCATTATTTATTTGGCAAGGTACATATGAAATTACATAGGTTGCTAAACGTAAATCTAATTAGAATTTGTACTGGCAGTTGAACCGACAGAAACAGAGTTTTCGTTACCGATAACGGCTAAATTTATTTTTTATTTCTTGCTGCTGCTGTTAACAAAAGTACATGAACCGCCCCGCGCAATCTAGCTCGGAATTTTTATTTATTCGCATTCTGCTTTCTCTACACCATGAAAATAGTTTGCGTCGTGTCAATCAAGCGTCGTAAGCCAGGCTTTTTACATATCAAAAGGTATCTCGGTCATTGACTTTTTACGTCGATATTTTGCTTGCTCAATACAAGAAACGTCTTCGAGACCATTTCCAGTTTCTAGCAAAGACAACTAAAATAACGATGCTCTTCCCTTGGCTGTGTTTGTTTGCTGTGTTTGAAACGTAATTGCGGATTGCTTCATCCGATAAGTTGTCTTAGCCCATAAATTTGTCTGGAGCAAGATTATGGTAGGAAGATGCAAATGCAATTTCGTTCGTTGATTGACGTCGCTACGGCAACCGGGACGCAGACCGGACTGATGTCATTTTAATGCCTTTTTGCTCGTAAGAATAAATCTAACTTGTCTAGTTTGCGCAATTGTGTTTTGCAGCTTTTATTTTAAGTTGGGATGCGAATTTCTACGAATCGATTTCGCGAGATATATCTAGATACTATTTCAAGATGAGACTAGAGACGAAACGCGAGATGATAAAAATTATATCGTAAAAAAAGGAGGTTATATAATCTCTTCTTCGGTGAAAAAGAATGATTTTTGTGTAAAAATACGTCCAGTTTAAAGTTCGATTAACCATCACGTGTATGTAACAAGTACTAAAAAAATCTTAATCTAACAAAAATATCAATCTTTAAGCTTGTATCAGACTACGAATTGAGATTGAGATTGAATTGAAATTTGACCAATTAGAGTAAAAGTCGCTAAACTTGAGATTAGTAAACTTTACTCGGATTGGTCAAATTTCAATCTAATCTCAATCTCAATCCGCAGTCTGATACGGGCTTTAAATTTCGTTTCTGCGGAACATTCGGCAACACTAAGACACAAATTTGAAATGTCTTCTATCTTTCCATACTTGTACAAACGCTTTTAGTCGTTCGTCAAATGTTGCTGTCTCAATTTAAAAGTATTTTTCTAAATTTACTCATATTACCGTGTGATAAAAGGACGCACGATCAAAAGATATAACAATCGTGCAACGTATTGTATTAGCACAGCTGCCGACAGACAAAACATTCGCCAACTGACGACATTACCTACGCAAATTTGAACTAAAACGCAGTGATTTCGCTTCACATTTATTCGCGTAACCGTACACTTGCAACACGTATTTGCTCGAGCAGACGCGCGGAAACGAATGTTGATTCATTCAATAGAGCGTAGATACTCCACGGCGTCTCGGACTGATCGATACTTTCGCCTTTTCTCTTTCGGGCACGTTTCCTTCTCTGCGATAAATCGGTAAGACTATTTCATTATTCATCGCGCTAGAGAAAATTTAAACGTGGTAAGATTAAAATAATTACGTGTACGTGGCGATTGTTATAGGTGATTTTATTGCTGGCGGTTCAGGTTTGTTTCGTCGAAAGTAGCTTCTCGCCAAGCAATCGCGTTTAGTCCCTTTCCACCGACACTTTTTCGCCTTCGGTTGCTCGTTCGCATTCTGATCGTGTTTGCAAATTCTGGTTCTACGCTGGAGCGCGCGGTAGACCGCGGAATTCAAATAAACCGTGGAATATCGATTTTTCTTCCCTTCTTTCTAGTATGTCGTGCGAAGCCGCTGATTTTTCGTTCCCACTTTTGCTGGGAAAAGTTGCCTTGATGTCACTCCTTAATTTATACGATCGCGTTCCCGTACATAGATTTGCGAGCGAAAATGATTCGCAAAATTTTGCGCGATCAAATTTACGCGTGACACGAATTCTTATTATACCACAGCTAGATTTTTGGCATCTGTATCGAATTGTCAGGCTGACTCTCTGTCTGTAGTGTATCTTTAAATAATTTGCTACAAAAATCTCGATAGACTGTCGTAACACTTTATTTTCGTTGATATTTTAACGCTGAAAGAACTGACATTATTTTGGTATACAATAACCGGAACTTCAAAATTAGAGTTGACAGAAAATAAATTGCCGTATATAATTTTTTTTGTCTCGACAAACGTCAACGTAGATTTCGACAAAAGCAATAATGTAAATTTGAAAGAAGAGAAATTAATCCGTGGTCTTGATTGTTCTGGTGTTAAGTACAATCGCGTAATTAAAATATCCTTGAAAGCAGAAATACGATTCTTAAAATAAATCGGCGACAGTCGACGAATGCGCGGAGGGTGGTGGTTGGATTTACGGCCTGCGGATATACCGCGGCAGATACTCGCGGAAATTAACACGTTTCGGGGCCGTTGATTGACGCGCGGGATTGCATGTCGCGACAGCAGGAATTGCGTAAGTGTTATCGCCGAACCGTGAAGGATCGGGGGTAGAGAGGCTGTTAAATGCGCGAGGACGTCGCTACGGGGGTTGCCGACGAGGGATGGCAGGCGGGGGCGCGCCTGCCGTGTAGGCACCCACACACCAAACTCAATTCTCACTCCCATATTTCTGGCTTGCGCCGAACTGGAAGATACATCTAGATAAATGCGGCGAAACGTGCCGCCGGCGGCGCACCGCGGCGAAAGTTTTGTCGACGCGGCACGAAATCGGTCGCGGCTTTCCCGGGGACAGGACTTTTCGGTATGAGATTTACCGCCGCGACGCCCTTCGACGTCATATGAGTGTCGGACGGTCTTCTATCAGGTGAGACTGGAGGTACGAGCCGCCGTAATGTCGCTTTTTTCCGTCGCGCCGAGGACGGTTTCTAACGGTGGAAGTTTTTCGACGAATTTCTTTGCGGAACGTCTCTCCGTCATATGATTTCTTACATTGTCCCTTTTTCCTCTTTCTTTCCCGCCTCTCGTTTTTTTTTTTGCGCCGCCCTTCTTATATCGCGCTTATCGCGGAGGCAAAATAACTTCTCCGGCGAGACACGTATTCGGTTTATATTACAAATTTCTTTCGTACGTTTCGTTTGATATGCGGTTGTTTTACCAATTTGACTTCTACATTGCTAGATTGCACTCTTTTGATAACAGGATTGTTTAGAGCTATACACATAATCACGTGATGCATTGCAGCGGCAGATGTTCAATGAGCATTACAGAAACTTCATTACAGAAACTCTCTGCCGTTCTCTAAAGAGATAAATTCATTATTTTTAACCGAATTAAAAAAGATACGATCTCTCTAATATGATTAACTCTTTCGGCTGTTACGAATAACTTTTCGTAGCGGCCAAACCGATAATGCTAAAGTATGATTGTTAAGTGCAAAATTGTAAAAATATATACTTGAATAGCCATTTGATTATTAGAGATATACAATTTTATCAGCCAATTTGGTAAATATTCTGTAAAGGCAGTTGCTCGAAATACAATAGCGGATAAAATGCGAAATGCAAATGAAATACGAAACTTTTTACATTGACTCGTATATTTATATTTAAAAAAACATCAGCACTTTGGAGCTTTTTCATATTTTTGTAACAAAGACAGCAGTGCGGTGTTATTTTTATTGGTATCATATAAATAGCGATTTACTATTGTGATATTATGCATCCATCGCCATTGTCTCGAGGCGCAGGGACGGGCAATAGTTTTCAGAGCGTGACATGCTTAAAGGGTTGGAAAACAGGGTGCGATGTGCGCGAATGCGAGCCCAATTTTTTCCTCCAGAAAATTCGATCTAGCGTATACGGCCGTACTGCGCGAGGACTTTATCCGACACCAGCTCTGAGCTTTTCGTTCTCTTTCCGCGCTAGCAGACATCACATTTTTTATCGTCGTGAGAAATCTAATCTCGCTGCAAATTCGATCGCACGTAGAGGCAACGTCCGCGACCGGAAATTCACTTTAATGCACGCACGTAATTCTGCCGAGTAGTTTAAACCAGGGGTGAGAAACGCTAAATATAATTTGCGAGAAATTGTCTCGCGACCCAACCACGTACCGTATCCGTACTCTAAAATGAATGGAATACAAGTATGCGTGCTATTCGAAATAAATATATAATTCGAATACAAACGGAACATTTTCCACTGTCATGTATCGCGTGAGATCCTACCTACGGATTCTTTGAATTCGATAGTTGTCCCTTTCTTCGTGAACGATGCTGAGCAGTTGTTATATCACATAATTCTTTTGGTAACGTAGACTGCTTAGACAAAGGTATCTATTCGTGGATTAAATTTTGGAGATGACTAAAACGGATAAATAATACATATAGTCTTATTCCCAGTTTGATATATTTTTTGAATCGTTTATTTTTTCCATTTGAAAATATGTTACAAAAATAATAGAGGCGAAAATGGAAATGACAAATTTA
This sequence comes from Vollenhovia emeryi, assembly GCF_000949405.1. Lineage (NCBI taxonomy): Eukaryota > Metazoa > Arthropoda > Insecta > Hymenoptera > Formicidae > Vollenhovia > Vollenhovia emeryi. Next base: position 2,938,180 of record NW_011967236.1, on the reverse strand, counting down.
TTAAATTCCCGGTAGCTGTCTCGGGTATGTGTTCATTCTAGATGCTGACAGATCTCTCAATGAAAATTATTTATATCTATTGTAGCAGTATGCGATATTCTGTCTAAATTAAAATACGACATATTACGAAAACAGTAAAAATCTATAGATAACGTTGTTTCCCCTTTATCCCCAAAACGCGAATGGTAGTTGAATTGAAATGTCAGGAGACATTGCGTATTCATCTTTCGGTTGCCGCATGCGTTCCATTCGTTTCATCAGATTGCTGCGTTTGCTCCATTCGTTATTCGAAAACGCGAGAGAACGATGTTAACGCAACACATCGGCGCGAGCTTTTTCAGAACATTCAGGCCATTCGCGGCCTGCAATACACAGTTGCGGGTTGCTGATAATGTAGGATAATATAGAGAACACCCGAGAAATTTCCTTAACAAAATATATACGAAAAACAGCATACCGCTTTACGAGATATATTGCCTGGAAATAAAAGTTTTAATCGATTTTGGTAAACTATCTCGACGCTGTTGTTCGTAACGCTATAACGAATACAAAAATTGTTTTCCTATAATGCATGCCCTTTGACCTACATTTTGTCAATTTCATTTCACCTTAACCATCGTGAGTTGCATTCACTCGACATGTAGTTTATTATTTGCAACAATGAATATTAACGATTGCATTTTAATCGGATTTATTTTATGATCGATGAAGATTTATGAAACATAATGAATTTATAGACAGATTCATACCTTTGTATGCATAGAGGAATATCACGTTTCAGAATATTTTATTTATCGCTGAATTTTTCTAAGAGATTGCCGAAGAAATGAAAGTTGTACGCAACTAACGTTGTAATTCTGTATTTATGTTGTCGATATTAAAAAAGAGTGCTTGATCGCGCGAGAACATTTCAACGCAATTTTCTCAGTACCTGAGGAAATATTTATTCCGATAGTACACTTTACAAATGCATTATTCATTTTCACACAGCTGAAGTACCTTTACCGATGAATCACCGTTCACTTATAAACATAACATTTACTCTCTTGCGAAAACTTTCTATTATAACAGAGACGCTAATTTGAACATTAAATGCCGTACCATTACCGTCTTGATCTACTCGTGAAAATCTCTATGACTCGGCAGAGAAGATTACGGGATTTTCGGTATTGATAGTTGACGTGGCGTGTGTGCCGCGGTGTGTGTGTGTGTAACTCAATCTAAAGATGATGAAAGAGGCGCCGAAGGACCTAGGATAGGTGAAAGCTTCACTTGGAAAGACACACCGCGACATCAAAGGAGCCGCTGTCGCTGTGAATTCCACGCGCGTATTTTCGATACGCTCCCCCGAAACGAGAGGGAGCCCCTTAATTTCGGAATGCATCGCACAGTGCGCGTGGCACGGAATTCGCGGATGTTGACGAAGCACTTACCAGTTCGTGTCACGTTCTCTCTCGCTACAACTTCTTCGGGGACGTAACGGCAGTTTCGAACGTCGCGTTGCATCTTCCACGTGTAGTCTCTGATGAACCCGGCGAGAGTATTTCGTATCTGGCGGCCAATCTGCATGCCCGTCGCTTGATACGACAAGTGCTCGATATAATACCGAGCTCATGGCAACGAGACTAATCGTCACCTCTTAGATAATCCGAAAATTCCCCGTGCTTTATAACAGCTTAAGAATTTGCCGATTGCGAGACAAAAATTAAGTTAACGATTGTAGGAAATGTCAGGGAATAATTGTGACGTAATTCCAGCAAATTTTAAAAACATTACGCTGTGATGAAGGGTCTGACAATTATAAATGACAAAAAAGCAGCTAATTTGCCGTACATTGCGGCCTAAACTGTCTTATTTACAAAGGAATATCTTTGCTCGTACACGCGCGTTCGTTTACTTGGAAAATTTACGGATGCTTGCGGAACCTTTAGCGAGAGATATGTCATTAACATCAGCAATCGCCTCGATCACGTCGTTTCAGCGAACGGCATCTTTTTTTCTTTCTCCCCCTCATTCCATTTTACCTCTGCAAAGTAACAACGCAATGAATACGGCAGATCCATTAAATAAGCTTTGTCGTTTGTCTTTAATGAGAATTAAACCGGAAACGTAAGTCCTTCATTACTTATCTCCAGAGAGGGATTGGCATTAGGATGAGCACTGAAGGCTCTTCGATGGCCGACCGAATCCAAAGAGGTAACCTCGCTCCAAGAAATATCGTCCGTTAACTGTTTTCTCGACAGTTAAGAGGCTCTTCTCTCTTCCCCCCCCCCCCCCCGTCTCTCTCTCTCCCCTTGTGGGTCGAGGTCTATTGATTTCCTTGAGTATGATTACGTAGCAATAAGAACGCTGATTTATTTTGCGAGAGAAATTGAACCCGTTAAAAGGTCGGAACAAATCGAAGGATCTGACGAAACGAGCTAACTTTTCCGTTACCAATACGTACGTACTACTACTGTGTAATTAAGAGTTCGGCATAATTCTTGAGACACTCGCACGTTTTTGCGGAAACAAGAAACTTGGCTGGAATAGGTCCAGGATCTAGTTAGAATCGGGGAAACTTTAAAATCGTTTAGCCGAACCGAGCACGTTTTCGACAAACGTAATTGCAGCCGAAAATCAATCTGGTCCATAAATCGGAAATCTTTTTTTACATTGTCACCGCCGTTGCGCACGGCTCTTTCGTTTATTGCGTAAACTAATGGTCAGATCGGATCTCCGTCGTTAAATTGCGGCGGAAGAGGATTGTCGATACACGTCGGCACGTGTCTCATGCGAATTGTATCGGATACTTTCCATCTATAATGTATTCCTTCCATCGTTCTGCGTCTGAAACTCACTTAAACACGACAGCGCCGTATATTTGCGCCGATATATACGCGAAGCTACCTGCACCTTGATTATCGAATTATCTCCCGCGCTTCTGCTCCCTGCAGACGCAATCCGATGTTCGTCGCTGAATACATTCGCCGTCTCGCTACTGGGATACCCGTGATTGGGTGCTTTCGACCAGATGTTCCGCCAGGACGCATTTAAAAAAAGAGCACGCGAAAGAACACAGTAGAATAACGTATCGAGTGAATCCAAGAAATATGCTTGACGGACACAAATCGTGTAAATTGTTAAATATAAAGGGATCGATAGGACATTCTAATTTGAACGTAACATCTCAAACGTGTTACGTAATCTTTTCTTTTGTTGTAAGTTTGTAATTTTCTGTTACTAAATATCGCAGAGTGGAAAACGTTTTTGCAGATGTTTGCTTATTTACGACAGCTATGGAATGTTTCATAATTTATATATTACGCTTTGCGCTGGAAATATCTTTATTATTTGTATCTAGCGTTAGCTTTTATTTCACAAAACAAATTTGCCTCTTTCGAACGGACACTCGCCGTCTTTAAAGCGTGGTTAAAAAGCTTGCACACAATTTGTGCGCTTTTGTCGAGGAAACCTGCTGGATCAAATCCAATAAAGTCGAGAAAAGCGATAAAGCGGTTAAATCGACGGCGCGTTAACGGGAAGCCCCGATCATTGTTTCGCGAAACCCGATGGGAAAAGCGTGGCTCGTCGAAGGAGCGATGGCGCCGATGGGGTGGCGCGGTGTAGTATCGAGGTGGAAGACGTATATACTTGTGTTTCTGTCCCTCCGTGTTGCTTTTATTAGACTCAGAGGTAAATCGTCGCCGATTAAGGTAATGGGTAACGGCGGAACCAGACTCTAGTTTTACATTTTGCAAGTTTGGACGGAGAGAGTGAGCAAGAAAGAGAGAAGCTAAGAGAGAAAGGAGGAGAGAGAGAGAGTGAAAGAGGGAGAGGGAGAGACGCGGAGAGACAGGGAGAATCGCGGAGAGTCGCGGAGAGACGCAGAGAGACAGGGAGAGGCAGGGAGAGATAGGGAAAGACAGGGAGAGATAGAGAGAGACGCGGAGAGACAGGGAGAGACGCGGAGAGACGCAGAGAGACAGGGAGAGACGCGGAGAGACGCAGAGAGACAGGGACAGACAGAGGGAGACAGGGAGGGGGGAGAGAGAGAGGGAGAGAGAGAGGGAGCGCGCGCATGTGAGTGTGTCAGAGAGACGGGCAAATGATTACCGGTTAGTTTATCTATTGCGGTGTCGAACTGCGCGGACAGCTCTCAATTTTGCATTCATTGCGGGGTAGACTCTCCAGAAAGTGCTCCATTTCCGCTAGGATCGCGCCGCCGGTAATTGATGAAAAGCAAATAACGAGCTTAAAATAGTGCGCGGTCGCGCGGTTATACGGATCCGCCTAATTGAGGGTGGTTCATCTTAATTCCGGTTGCACGAGAATGACTCCTCTCCTCTTGAGAGGCCTTTCGTAAACGTTCGACCGAGCGAGGGCCAAGTTTCAGGTGGTTAGTGGCGGCGTCACGGTTTCGTTTTTCAGCGCTAATGGCTTTACGTGTCCGCGTGATTGAAGTAAATGCACCGCGATAAATGGATAGTTACCGGTGATAAACGAGCCGCGGAGGGCGAAGATATTTTTTACAGCCGAGGTATCTTCTCGGGCGCACATTACTTACCCGCAAAAATGAAGCAAACGCGGTTAAGGAAGTTTGAAATAATTAAGGGAGTGGAGATGAAGTGTTGATGAAGTTCAAGATTGATAACGGTTAGATTGGAAGCAAATTTAAACAGTGATTTCCCTGATGTGAGACCGAACTTCTTCAGAAATTTAAAGAATTCGTACATTAGGGAATGTAAATTGAATCGAAGTTTTGTTTTACTTTTCTAAGAACATTTATCTTAACCAAGTATCGCTCTACTTGCACGTAATCGCGTGATTATTTTAGACTTTTTTTACGAGTATGTATTTTTTTCGAGTGCTATTTTTCGTCTTTTAAGTAGTAAAGATATCGATGTTGCAGCATCTTCTTCTTCTTCCATTTTCCGATAATATTCTTAATGTATACGGATATGATTATCTTGACTTTTATTAGCAACTCTGATCTGATTCCATGTTTTGAGCACAGTTCGTAAATGCAATCGTTACGCTAGAAGATAATCTCGTAGCCAGTTTGATGAAGTCCTTTAAGGATCTCGCCGCGTTGCTTCTAATTTGTGCTTCATAAACAAGTTACTCAATCGGGCCGTAAAAAAAGAACCTCCGTCCGGACGCGTTTAGATACGAAGTTATGGAATTCGTGTCAAGCGGCGAAATTAACGTTCTTGAGGAAGGTTCGCCGATTAAGGGAAGAAGATCGATTGGGGAATAACCGACCAGGGTAGCAAGCGCCTCGATATTACTAGAAATTCCTGAGCTACCTGATTTCATACCATTGCTGACGTGGTGTATGCACATTTATCTTTACCGCGTAGGATTGCTGTTTCGGCTGAAGATACGAGTTCGCAAGATGTAGTACTGCAAATGTAACATTAGTGCTTGTGTTATTGGCAACTCATCTACACGGTCACTTGAGAAACGATATTATATAGAAAAGGTAACATTAGATAACGAAGAAACTCTTATAATTAAGAGTTAACTGTTAGTCTAACGACCAAACGTCATAGGAGAGAAAAGCAGCAATAGTGATAAAGCGAGCTTCAGCGATGCAAAATGTAGTCCGATTCGACTTGGTTTCGAACCGAGTCGTTATTGTTTGCGTTCCGATTGAGTCATTGTAACAGACTAAATTGACATCAGAACTATGCAACGCGATCTGAAAGCCGCGGCCGAAGCTTTTGTAGACCCAGTCATCCCCGTTCGTCACATTCGCGTAACATGGCCTCGAACATCGGTGTAGCCATGAATTGCTTGCAGCCCAATACACTAACAAGTCTACGTAGTGCTTTAGAACGAGAATTTTGATTGTCGAGTTAATACATTCTTTTTTCTTATATAGTTAAAAAATTTTATTGCTTAATATCACGTATTGCTTTAGCAATAAGTGAAAAAATGTCTTGCCGAATCGTTGAAATTAATTAATTTAAAACTGTCACACATAAAAAGAAAAATATTTATACATCTTGTTTTTACAAAGATAACAATCATTACGTTTATTAGCGTGAAGAATTACGAAATGATAACTTGAGACAATTTATTCTCACGATTTATCTGTTGTCACGAAGATCTGGATCGAATTTATGTTATCTCGATGCCCTTGCGTTTCGCGAAGACGACGGAGAAGCTAGGTAGGGCGTGGAAAGGCATCTAGCAAGACGGATAGGTGGGCAGATGTCCATCACTTCCGGATGCCGGCGGAAACTAGACACAAGGGACGAATCACGTTTCGGGTCACTCAAAGGATCGCGGGAATACCGAATCCAATCACAGAGTGTTGTTTATACGGTGTGATCTATTCCTATAGATACAGTTTTTTCCTACATTTGTAAAGTAATATCAAATAAAGTGCGGGAGGAGTGTGGACGTCCCGCATATTTAAATATTTTAAATAGTGTCAGAGACGAAGCTCAACAAGTCAGCCACACTTCCAATTGTCTAGCTCAGAGTCCAGCGAATCAATATCATGTTTTTAAAACAATATTTCTCAAATAGTTTTGCTGTTTTCATTTCTCTTCCGCATTTCGCGTGTCGCATATTTACGAATTTCGTGATATCAAAGTGGAAATAAATTTTGTGAGAAAAGCAAACTAATAGCGAACATTTGTAAAAATGCTTTTCTAGCTTCAAAAACTGTTTTCTTTCTCTTTTGCAACGATTCATTAATTTTTATGGTTTATTGAAAAATTATACTGCAGACAGTTCTCGATGTATCAATATTTGAGCATTTTGCTTTAAAGAATTTAATAGAGTTATTGCAAGATTCTTTATTGCTGGCCTTCCTTTGACCGTGATTTGTATTCGATGCCATAGTTGCACCCTCTTTCCTCAACGTCGTCCTCGTTTCTGGATCAAATATGGCAATATCGATGTCATCTCTCTTTTCCATTTCATCCCTCTATGTTACTGCATATTTCTGCCTCCCTTATTACCTATTCTCTCGATGCAGACATTTGCCTTTGACGTACGTGCGTGTTGCATCGCGACTAGAGCCGTTATATAATGCATATCTCACGATTCCCGAATGTAATCTGCATTTTTCTTCGATTCGGCTGCTGAAGCTCGCAGGCATTTTTCCGAATTTTATCATCTCATTGTCAGTTGTTTTGGTATACAATTAAAATACTCAATTATCTCAATAATTTATGACACATAATTAAAGCATTGCACTGCCACAAATTAAACCACAGAACGGTTCACGATTTTATACAAATTTATAAATTACGTTTCGCGACTGTCGTCTCTCTCACTTGATAAATATTAATATAACGTCGGAAACTGTTGCAGATGGTTATCTTATTAAAATTACATAAGTAATTACGAGCCCCGGCTTAGCTTCAATCATGAAAATATCTTTTCAATTTCGCAGCTGCGAAACTGCGTAATTCGTCGGCTCTTATCGCCTCTCCGATATAATTGAATTTCGCGTGTTCTAATCGTCTCGTTAATGGCATTGGTAAGTCGTTGGCGCCTTCGGTTTTTATTTTCGGCGGAAAGTGCTAATAAAAACGTAGCGAGACTCGCTTGTTTCCGCTTCCTTTTTCTCCCTCCTTTTTTTCCTCCCTGTCCGTGGCAGTGCCTCAGAGCGACCCTTTAATTCATCTCCCCGCAGATCCACCCCCCGACCGCTTTTCCCTCCTACTTTCCCTCCCGGGGTATTCTCCAGAGACGGGCCACCATCATAACAGCGTTTTCTCGCGTGCACGTGGAATACAAAGCGTCGTCGAATCTACGAGTCCCAAGAGCGACGGCACGACTTCGTCCTACGAGCGGGAAACGGTCGAGGCGCGCTACGAGAATCGGGAGTTATCGCAAAATGAAAGGAACGATAATAACCTAATACTGTTATTCATATCGCGTTCTTTGACCGGTTTCTAATCCGTCATTCTTCGAAGACATTTGTCAAACGTTCAATGACACTCAATCAATGACACTCAGGGATTGAAATCGCTTATAACGTCGATCATCGATGCTGCAATCTTCATTACTTGAAGATGCTATAAAGCTATAACTGAGTTATACATCGTAAGGAATAAACTCGCGACAAGTCGATACAAAAGAAACGTGCTATTTTTATTATGCACTTTTAACAAAAATGAACGTTTGAAAAGGCCTTTTTTTTTAAGCTTGGCAGATGCTAATAGGGCAAATTGGCTATAAATATCCTCGACATATTTGCCCTTGTTTTAACGATGAGGTATAGTTAGGCATGTACATACGTACGAGACAACGTACAAGAGTGGCGGAATTCATCTCACACAATTTGTCAGGTCTGAGTACAAAGCCGACCGTAAATATTTCCCTATGCACATATGGTTCACCGCCAAGTAATCACCCTTGCGCATGCATCTTAATCTTTGCTCCTCTCGGTCCCTGACTGTACGCTCATCTACGATGATATTTTACACGTTCTGTGTGATACCTCTGCACGCTGTTCTTCATTTAGGACCGGATAGAGTAAATCCGGTGTAATTTTGTGCGGCACGTTTGCAAACGTAAGCCCGATTCAATGCAGTTTTTATCACAAGGTTTAAATTCCGAGCCCGTCACTGGAGGGTTGCTTTCTCGTTGCACGGTCTATCGAAAGGTTTAAAGCGATAATCTATATTTTTTTCCCCATTTTACCATAGTGTATTCGCGTCAAAAATTGTTTGCGCCTGCGGTTGCGTGTAATACTGACCCGGGCGCGGAAACCTCAAGCGACCGGGATTTATTTCTCGTCACCACGTCGAGTATTTTCCTCGTTATAAGCCTGCTCGTTCGCGCAGATAACGCCATCGAAGATGACCGTTTCGATATTGTCAAGCATAGGATATTGGCGGCTTTTATTTGGCAGGATTTTATTCCCGAATGTAACGCCGCGATGTACGCGTGACTTACATCCTGCCAAGATAACGGCGTACGAAAACTAGCGAAATGAAAATTGAGCTTTGTTTCTCGTATCCGATATCGACATAACCGATCCGCAAGTCTGTCAATCAGAGTGGAATAATAACTGACGTAACATTCTTTCTAATCAAGATTCTTTCAATCGTGAAGTTTTCAAAACATTTGTGTATAACTGCGTTTTATTAATATGAAATTTCGTGAAAATATAATGAAAATACTCGTAGACGTTCTTATTCTGCTATTAAAAACTCCTGCATCGGTAATAATCGAGGTTTTCTTCATCATTACATTGTAATTCTCCTTTCACTTTCAAAAACTTTCTTTCGCAACGTTAAAGACCAGCCTTCGTGAATTGTTAACGTGAAAGGCGGTGTCGATAACACGTCCCGGCCTTAATTAATTCATATGATCCACAATTTGCGAAGGGAAGGTTCTTCAGTAGCCTTGAGCCATTTTTTTATCCTCTACGCGTCAAACTCAACCACCCAACCTTTTTTGAAACACCAAACTCGATTAAGCTTCTTGCTTAGGCGCGCTGCGCGCGATTATTCCCGGTCAGAAATGCTAAACTAATTAAAAACTGTTTATCATTAGGAGATATGAATAGAAACATGTTTCTAGCAGTTTAATTTGAAGTTAAAATGACTGTTACGGCTTTTTTAATTTAGAGATAGTTAACAAACTGCGTAATTTCGTCATCGTCCTCGTTCTTGCGTGGCTGTATAAATTGAGATAATTGTCATTAATCGAGAAATCTAATTGTAAGATCTGAAAGCATTTTAAATGCATTTTAAATGAAACAGAAGATTAATATCATCATCTATGTCAACTGTTAGACAATAAGAATTATTTGATGAAAATTATATTTATTATATTTTAAGTATTAATTTATTATTAACCATTTAATATAACATTATGTTATTAATTTGAAAATTATTTTAATATTACTTAATATTTAATTAGTAAAATTTTTTCTGCACTTTACACGCATCTCGTATACCGCTGCATAATGTACACCTGTGCATACCATGTATTTTGATAATTGCTTTTTTTTTCTTTCAAAGTAATTCCGCGCGGTCAGGAGAAATTGAATTATCCTTTTACAGTACAAAAATGTTTCTGTTATCTATTTAATTTCGAGAGGCAATTTGAATTGAAATGCCGGAAGAGAGTCGCGGCGGTGTCTTCATCCTCATCTCGGTCTTTTTCCAGGTAATCTGTACCAGCATCGCTGTCGAGTAGAACTGTTCAAGATGTAGGTGTGATAACGAACTAATACGGGTTACGATGTAATCTGCATAATAATGCGCGGGCGTTATTGGTCCGTGGATTTCTCTTCGGCTGCATACAGATTCAAAATTACTGAGACGCTTTCGAGCTTCTCGTCGTACACGTGATGATAGAAGTTGAATCAGTGCGTCCGGAATTTCAGCCTTCTTTCTCTCCCGTCGCGGATTGCCGCTGAATTTTAATGGCACCTAAAGACACTAGGACTTCTTCGTGGCTTTAAATTTATTCCACCTGTTTTCTTTCGCTAGCATTACTTACAATTTAATTATGATATGTACCGTAGGAAATCTCACTACCGTCGCAATTTCTCTACGATCAAAAACAGTTAGCTCAGTTATCTCGAGGGCTTAACCATCGAGAAGGTCCTGCGTAATTAAAAATTCACAATTTATCGTCAAAAACCGTAATAAATTGTGTATAATTTATCACTACAATAAGAAAATTATATAGTTGCAGGTGAAACGGATTAAAAATTAGATACACGCAACTTCTTCGTTTATCCACTTTCTCTATTTTTAACTCATTCTAGTGATATCTGAGTCTTAGTCGCTATAAAGTAGTTACTCTTATGCCTCATCAATTTACTTTTCCTGCAACGTGAGCTTTTAACTTCAATCCCATTTATCATTCAATTCTATTCACCTGCCGTTCCTATATATTTATTAACTTTACTGTGAAATATCGCATAAAGTAATTATTAAAGTTAAATAGACATCATGGAAAATCGGGTCGTTCTCGAGAAAACTTATCATCCGAGATCGATTTTAATATCCTTCAGATATCGCGACTGGAATTTCCGAAGTATGCGTCGATGTACTAGATAAACTTTATTACGAAGTTACGTCATATTCTCCATGTACGGTTGAATAATTTTAATTATCAATCTGCTAAATTTCTATCACTTCGTCGATACAACTCGGAAAATTTCGACCCGTTATTAAACGCCTTTATCATCTACCGCGTCACAACGAGGTCTGCCACCGTGCATCAACAATTCCGCGCCGGATTTTTTCCCCAGCCGGGTTAAGCCCATTGTAGATTTACGGCGGTGCGCTAATACCACTTTGAATGTCTGATACGTTGTAATTCCAGAAACTCCGCAGTCGAGCTCCCACTTCCGGTGGCCGTTAAGAACTTTGCCGATAACACTATGTTGCGGAGAGACAACCCAACTCGACCGTCTCGACGACCATTTGATTTGCGTTCAATTTCTAGATGCTATTTCGGTTTTTACTCGCTCCCCTAAAATACGATAAAGCTCCGGCCACCGTTGCATCACGGATCAGGCCTTAATTTGCCGCAGTTTCGGTATTCGTTAACTACCAGCTTTATCGTTAATTGGATTTGACCTCGTTAGAATTACGGACAACTTTTTTTTTCTTTATACTTTATTAAAAATAAACGTTCTGCATATTATATTACACGGCGAATTGCAATAGTTTCATGACTAATTGAAAGGGGGAAAAATATATTAATTTATCTTACCTTTCCACTGAAATTTGATAGATATCATATATATTTTAGCCTGATACTATATTTTGGTCTGACATTTGTAATATTTAATTAACTTGAATGAATTTAATACGTTTTTTTTCTTTAACACATTTATCTTACATTGAAAGAATATGAATAACATCTGAAATTGAAGTGACATTTCTTCTTTGTCTTTCGACGTTTAAAAGTTTCATTTCCATTGTATTACTTACTTCGTTGTCATTATGAAATTATAAAAACCAACTTAACTTTTCATACGTTTTCATCAGCTAAATGGTATTATACTATTCTTACGTCTGCCTCCGCGTTGTGTAGGTAGATCTGAATGACTAGATGCTACTCAATATTGTATTCGTGATATTTTCAGCTGGTTTCTTACTTTATACTCCAGTATGTGACACGCGTAAATCGATATGTCAAACGGATATCATGCCCACGGACGATTAAATTTTTATCTTATCCTGTTCCAGAAATATTCTTTGATCTGTGCTCATGTGTGAATACAGATACGAACGCGCGTACGATCAATCACTGTATGTACAATCGCGTGTATAATCAATCACTTTATTCTCTCTCTCTCTCTCTACTACTCCTTTCTCTTTGATCTATATAATAATTAAAAAATATAATATATAGGTGTGTGAGAAAAATTTTACCTTTGATATCAAGACAGATAATGCGGAACAGTAAATTTTTTAAACAAATAATTGAAACATTTGAATTCCATGTTTCATTGTTTGTATAAAATTGTGAACACTTCTAAAACCGTAAAGTACGAAATAGTTGCATTTTATTTTTAGAAACTTAGATAAATCTTCCTCCTGATTCTCACAAAGAGACTTTTATCAACATTATCAATATTTAACTGCTGATATATACATATATTTTTGGAAATGGAAAAGTCTTTGAGAAAGCTTCTTGTAAAATTTGTGCATATATTTGTACGTGCGGCTTATGACATTTGAAAATATCATGGAGCACAATACCGAAGCCATAAAAGATAGCGGAATGAATTGCTTAGTAGTTCTTGGAAAGTTCAAACCTATCAAATCATTCATAAAAGTTCAAACGGTTAAATTTATAAACGGCTATTCTTATTTTATAGTAAGATTTCTTATTAGATTGCTATTTGAAGATACACACTTAGCTAATGTTTTCTGTAACAATTGATGGAAAATCATAGTGGCGTGTGATTCAAAAAGTGCTAAGAAATAAGAAAAGTTAAAAATCTAAGATTATTTTCTGAACGAAGCTATAAATTTCCTCCAATGTTTCGTTTATAAACGAATTTTATTATTAGAAACTTGATGTGACTAAATTTGTGAATCGACACGACATCCAAATTATATTAAATATTTGTTTGGTGCACACTTGTCGATTAGAAAAATCTCAAATTAAAAGTACACGGGAAATCATTTATAATTTTTAATAGTAAATATTATAAATATAAAGAGTTTGTTAAAAGTTTGTCTTTGCGCAACTATAAGAGAATATAAACGTAATATTTTAATTTTAGTTACTTTAGTGCACTGTATAAATTTGATTGTATATTTTGGACGTCCTGCATGTTTACATTTTGTGCATATATATTTTTCTTGCCATTTACATTTAACACGCTGCAATACAAAAACAAACAAGAAAATAAATAGAAAAACAGCACATATTTATTATTATATTTATATTTTATTAAAGGCTTGATTATAGATATGTGAATAATAAAACTTATTATTCGCAGTATACAAGAAAAATGTTATCCATCAGTTTTTATAAAGCCAACATAGAAATGCTATCTCTATTGAAGTTAATTTTTAAATGAGATATTTCGTACGTATTAACGTTTGTATTATTTATGAATGTGATAATTCTATTTAATTAATAGCTCATTAATTAAAGTTATTTTAATAATATCATTAACGATTATTGGTAATGGTATTAAAAACGTACTCTTCTCAACATCGTTTAATAATTCTCTTATATAATTAATAATTTTATATATGCAGTAAAGTTCCCTATTATCAGATATACTCCTAATATGAGACAGCAGGGTTTCTGGTAAATTAATAGGCATCATCTGTTGATTGATATTGGAAATCTATTTCATAATGGAGAACTTTTCTCTCTATATATTTTATAATAATTTTTTATATATTTGTCTAACACTTTTCGATGGACGAGAGAAAGCAAGTACGAACAACGTACAAGAAAAAAAGTATAGAGAATGAAATAATCTATTGCGTTGAAAATCATATTTTCGGCGGATACGTACAATACCTCCGCGCAGTATTAAGGAACCCCAAAAGTTCACTTTCAAAGCTTATGATATTTAATTAAGGCCAAGCTCAAGCTGATGCAGCTTGTACAGAATATGGCTCGTGTCGGAAGCTAGACTAGGTATTCTGTTATAGCAGCTCACGTAGCGGCCATGTAAAGAGGACACATGTACAAAGTGGTAAAAGGAAGTGCTCTCGACTCTGGTGACGCTTATTTTAACAAGTGTTTGCGATAAAGTCTACCAAGATTCAATGCGACGGCGGACTATTCCACGGTAATTGAAGTACGGATTTTATATAGGGCAATCGATATCATTACGCGTGCACTATCTGCATTTATCTCTCTTTGTACCCCGTTTTTCAGCCATTTTCGTAGTATACCCCTCCTGCATCTATTGACCGAATTTACTGACATATTCTTCGTATTCGTGCGTACGCGCGGATAGGATATAGAGCTGTGCGCTAATCAAACGCCAGCGTTGCTTGCAAAAAGGGTCGAGAGTCGCGGTGAATGCACGTGAGATAGCTTTGATTATACTTATTACGACGGCAGGTTGTGGTAGAGATATTAATATTCGAATGACCCGATATTTCATCGATTTACGTGTCCAACAATTCACAATTTGCACGCTTCTCGAGCGGTACCGTTGTTATTTTGATAGTTGAAGTGGAAGTAGTCGCGTTTCTAATTATTTTATAATTATATCGTGTTATATATTTTACACTAGTTCGCAGTATTTTAACGTCATTACATAACATTATTAAATTATCTTCAAATGAAAACGTAGCTGGAAGTATTATTTCAAGATGCAATATTTCGTTTTCCGCACAAAAAGAAGGAATATTCTTCTTTTGAAAATATGTTTAGTCTCAACGTTAAAATCTTGAAATGAGATTGCATTCAAGATAGAAAAACTTACTTGAACAAAGCAATTTTATATAATTCAATCGGAAAAGTGTACATTTATTATTTTGGAATAATTGTCTTGAATGGAAAGGAAACAATATTGAATAGAAAATAACATATTTTCAAAGCGAAGATTATAATGATTAAAATGCCAAAATAATTATATGCATTCTTGAAATGACAAACACAGTGTTTGAATGATTGTGAGACTAGAATATTGTTGGAAAGTAAGACGCTTCTAAGAAGATTATAGATTGTTACGTATATACAAAACAAGAAACGCGTTAATTTGAATATTTAAGAGTTGCTCTGACATTTTTTTGTGCATTGAATAAAAATTTTATTTATATAAGAATTTCTATAACAGTAAACACTTGAAAATCGCTATTCTAAATCACCATAAAGTAAGACGTAGAGTGGACTGCAATTTCGTATATTATGATAGAATTTTGAATAATGAATCTGTGGCCTACGATTGAATTGCAACAATGTACTTCAATATAATACCACGGTAATGTGATACATAATTTAATGTTATAATTCGCTGGCCAATTATGGCTCTGTATTAATAGTAAAATTCAATACAACACCACGACAAAGTGACTTGTAATTTGCTATTATAATTTAATTCTGAGGTAACAAACGCGAACGCATGAACCAGCTAAAATTGTCTTGCGGGCTATGCAAATTAAGGGAATTTATTATTATTATTTGATAATATTAGCATGAGCAAATTACTTATATAATAACTGATATTAAATGCCTGTACACCGAAAAAAAACGTATTCCATTGGAAGGAATCATTCTTCCTTCCAATCGCAAGTTACCTATCGGTATTTACAAGCAATATAAAAAGCATGCATATTACATCAATTCGTAAGTTTGGTCAGCACTAGAAAAACTTTGGGGGAAAGTTGATAAGACGCAGCTTATGTATTTAATCACTAAATAACTTGTTGCCACTTTGCCACTGCCAAATCGTTTTGCTCCCTAAGAACTTCTGTGTCAGAAGTTGATCGTGATAAATGCGCGATAAGTGCATTGAATAACTTTGATATTGAAATATTTTATGCATTCTCACAATTCGTTACTGCAAAGACAATTAATAAGATCGCATAAAAGTGTTAATAAATATACATGCGTCCGCAGCATAGATGGATTTGATAAAATCACATCCACGACGAACGCGTAACAAGTTTACTTTTACATCATAGATAAACGACAAATATCGAATCAGTTGCGTGGCTGCGCAAGCATGGGATTTATATGCGTGGTTATTCAACTCTCACGCATGTATGTTTACGCGTTAATGCCATCCGGCGCTAAATAAAATCGATTGCGTCCACAGCGCTGATTGCGCCGCAACGCGTCGTGGTTTACATTTACAGATGTACATATCATAATTAAGCTCGCAATTCTAATGCGTTCTGACGTAAGTTTGGGATTGGTGCCGCGTGTACTCGCCGGGACAGCAAGATGAAGCGGGCGAATACGCAATCTGTACAAATGCACGCCGTCCGTGCCCTCCATTTGGATTTACTGCTCGCGGTTGCTACGCGCTTTCCAAAAATTGTTTTACCGAACGTGCACTTAAATGTAGAAACGCGGAGACGGGAAATGGAGAAAACGTAGTAATGAGAAATGCAGAGAAGCAACGGCTCTTGCAACATCTGCAATATGCAAGAGTTAATTGCGGATACATCTTGTCGGAGTAATTTATAATTGATAAATTATCATAAATGTCGGATAAACTCAAGTCCATCTTCCCAAGTATTAATAAAGTCTAATAGCGATTATTAATATTATTACTTTGAATAGAATAATAAAAAAGTCTCTTTTAATTATTTAATTATTTCCGTGTTCGAATATTGTGGATTACATTGCCGCCAGTGTCGCGGATTAATCTGACAATTAGTAAAAATGGATAACCTCCCTCATCGTATATGACGCAGAGTCTTACCTTGCTACGTTGTTACCCTGAAAGGATATTTATAATGTAATAAAAACTATCATAAGACGGTAAAAACTACGCGCCGGGAAAAGGAGGAGGACTATTTTCGTTTTTCTCGGCATCTATTCACCTCGACCCACTTTCTTCCGGATGACTTTCCGATCCGGCCGTTATTTATATTTTCCGCCTGACGCGCCGGCTGTTCCCAAGGACCCGGCCGGTCCTTGCATCTAGGCGCAACCCTTTGCGGAAGCACCGTCCATTCGTCCTCGTTTCTTTCCACGGCCACGTCGGGGTTAGACGGCATAAATACGTATACGCGATCAACCCCCGTTGCTAAAATAAAACTGCGACAGCTGGCACCGTAACCTTCAGGGATTCCTTATCGATTAGCCTACAAGCGAGATGTTCAATATGGCACACGCACTTTATGCCGCAGAGAGTACGCGCTCTCAATTATTTATGCATATTGAAACAATTGGTGCGGCATTTTTTCTTCTCGAGAACTTTTAAGCTAAACGCTGTTTTTTGCATATTATTACAGGAAACGAACTCGCGGAAAGATATTTTTCTGTTTGAGTCATTGACTATTCAATGCAGTATGTATAAAAGATTTCGTAATTATCGTAATTACCAAGTATTAATGTTATATCTTCCATTCGATAAATCTGATAGTACAGCGTATATTAGAGTAATTCAATTAATTCTTCATGCGATAATGTTTACTCTGATAACTATGAGGTAGCTGTTTCCATTCACGTTAATTGGCCTGGTAGTCAGTCTTTGATTATTTGCATAGAATGGTTATATCTCTCTCTCTCTCTCTGTTCTAGTACTTCAGTATTATTCCATAATATTAATTTGACGTGAATGAGGCCTCAACCAACCAAATGGCTTTCTTTTTTTCTGTGTATCTCACGCCTTCGCAGTAGATCCATTTGACCTGATACCCTACATACGTCCTTCGCGCCGCCCCTGGGGCACCTTAAATTCCCCACGATATTCTCTCAGAATTTTCCGCGGATTTTTATGCGACCGGATATATTTGGTGTCTAAAGTCAACGGCACACGGTACTATTTTTCCTACTAATCAGGACTGAGCTTTAAGTCACCCCCCCGATCTAAGACTCTGCATCCTAATTGATTCTCTCAAGTAATCTAATAGAAAAAAATAGTATCGTGTGCCGTTGGCTTTAGACACCATATCGTGCCACGATCTACATCTTTTCTTCGATCTACCGCTGTGTATTTTCATATCTTTGCGATATTAGGAAGGCAGAAGCTATTTTTAGAATAAAAATATATATCGTCTGAAGATTAACTTCTTCAAACGACTCTACTTCATGAACCAGTCTCACGAAATCGTCTCTCCGACTTGTGGAGATTGAACTGAACAAAACTGGTCATTATCAAAGTGACGTTATCATTGTTGTATGAAGAGAGTCATATGTATACGTTTTTAAAAGTTAAATGATCAAATTGCTGAATATTAAAATTACCTATATTTATGGATACTCGGTTAAATTATGATTATTCTTGTTTAACTGCGCATATGTGCGAACAGCTTTACTTTTTCACTTGCTGCTCTGTTTCTCGAAATTTACTTTGTTCGCGCACGACGAAGATAAAGAGCGTTTAAAAATTGTTTTCTGTGTCACGATCTCTTTTTAAAAATGGGATCTGCACACCTGTCTACTGAAAAGAAATCTGGATTTTAGACTCGAGAATTTGCTAGCTCAAATTGCAACGAGGACTTCTTGTTTTTCTTACGCGACGTAGATTTACACTTACATGGTTGACCGCGGTATACTCAGAGTGATGTTTCACGGACATTGCGGCTTCCAATTTAACTTTCCTTAAGTTATAACCGTTTCCGGTGAAATTCGGAATTGGCGAAAGTTTTTTTCCCCGCGTATTAGCTGGATTTCGTTTATCTTCCTAATTTAATGTTGTTACAGCCGTATGAATCGTTCGTATTAAAATGGAAGTTTATTAGCAGATAAACTATCTATTCTTTGTAAAACGGTGGAGCAATTTTACTAAACTATTGTGAGCATGTTGTATTAGTATTATGAGCTTTATTATTTACTATGTAATGCACATAAGAGATTATCCTGTGTAGATTAATTACCTTAGTTTCAAACTTACGTGAGTATATTAGGATTATTCTAACATAGCTTATTGTGCCTTAGTTACACAGATTACAATGATGTGGTACGGGTTTAATCTCCGGCGATTGAATTTAACGAAGCTAGAGATAGTCGTAGAATATTCATAGTCACAGTTACTTATATCGTATCGAATTAATCGTTGGTTTGGTTCGCTTCATTGTTAACATTTGAATCAAACTGCGAGCTCGAGTTCTCTACTTAATTATTACGAGATTATTTTCTCTTATCGGTTACATCAATGAGAGTATTTGGAGAGGCAAATAAATAATGAAGTAGATCTGAAAAGTTCGTCGCGATGTAATCATCGATATGTTTCTCAAAACTATTATTAGAACTAACAAGGGAAATGAGATTAACCGAGTAATAAAATTGTGTATCTAATTATTGTCCACGTCTAAACAGTCGAAAATATGTATTTAGAACTTTTCACATAATTTAGCTACGTGCGCGGGATAAAACTTTCGCTCTCTTCCTTCAATTCGGATCAATGTCCCCATCCATCTCTTCCCATGAATCTCGGCGTTTCTCTGCTCCCCTAGGAGGAAACCTAGAGTGCGGCGAGTCTCGTAGCTATTATCCTTTAGGCGGTTTTCTACTTAGTTACCGCTCGCACGCGGGCAGTCGGGAAAGGGGAAGAAAGCATCGAGTTGGACGAAGAGCAGGACACGCGAACTCTGATAAAGACGCGAGACGAAGAGAGATATCCGTGTCCTCGCCCCCAGGGACCGCGCGCAACGTCGGGAGGAGATGACTCCTACCTTCCCTTTTTTTTTCTCTTCCCCTTTGCCCCGTCTTCCCTCTTCAGGTCGTAATTGAGCGGACGATCTTAACGCTCGAATGGCCACGAATGGCTCACCCCGCTGGTACCTAACCGCTCGTCGTAGAAGTGTTTCACGAGCCTCGACGGGACGGCGCTTCGCAGTTTGCGGTCTGCGCGCGAGCTTTAGTTTCGTCTGGAATCTTGATAGTTCTTTCTCCGCCGACATGACTGTCCTGGGACAGCGTGTGAGCGAAAAACGTCCCATCTGAGAATTCGGATACCTCAATACCAATAACTAAATATTATCTCGAGCTCGTACATCAATAATCTTTGGAAACACTTCGATGTCTCGCTATTATTCTAAACTTTGGCGTTTATACGTTTTGCCACTTCTTTGTCGAGAAAAGACATTTTAAGCTTTCTATATTTCGAACACAATCGAAGACGAAAGTTTCCCCAGAAGTTTCTCAGCCACACATTCGGTCTTAATGGTCAGCAGTGCTGAAACGACAGAACAGAAAGAAAAAGCTAAGATTTACCTAGTAAAGTCGAATAAAATTTAAAAAGCGCAGTTATTTCGGCGCTTCCTTCTTCCTCTTTTTATTTTGAGATTCGTGCTGGCTGCTGTTTAAGATAAATTCTTTTGATCGCGAGAACTGGGAGCAGTCAAATATAGCTTAGGCGGACTCGCGCGCGCGCGCAATTGAAAACTTCCGAAAAAGAACTTTCCCCGAAAGTCGGAGCTTGGGAAGATCCACGATACCGCCGCGAGGATAGTTTCTTAATCGACGAAAGAAGCCTTTCAATAAGTCGTGGAATAAAAGGACAATAGCGCGGAGGTAAAGAGAACGGAAACGAGAAGCGGAGTCCGCGGGATAGTCCGAGGCGGGGAAGGGCTCGCGGCTCCCACGACACAAATTCTGTAACCGAGACTAACTCTTTTAATAGTTGGCTGGTCGCGCTAACTTCCTTTTTTAGCGTCGTGTACTCGTTTTCCGTTCTTGCGCCACCCGCATTAGCGAGGGAGGACGATCACCAAACAGCTATACAGAGAAACAGGGAAGCCAGAGGGCTCCGGTAAACTCCAACTTTCCTACCGACAGCTAACTTCGATGCAGTGAACTACGTCAAGGACCAAGTTCCACCTTGGGTTCTTCTACGAACTTCGTCTTCGCCCTCATCCTGGAAGAATTCTAGAACGTCCGCGAATCCCCCGAGAGCCATGTAACGATTAACTATGATCTTAATTAGTGAATGCACTTGGAATAAGTATGCGTTTAGCTCATCTTGTACGCCGGATGAATTTGGACCAAAACATCTCTGAAAATTTTACGAAACATTATGACAATTTTTCAAAAATGTAATTATATAATAACTGTTACCATTGGACGAAGCTGCTGATATTTCAGCGAAGCGAATTCAAAGTAAAGTTATAGACACTTTTGTTGAATAATTTTCACTTTATTACACTACAAATAATTGTAATATAGATGGTGCAATATAGATTTCATTAGGTAGATATTAAAATTAAACTGGTTACATTTAGTTACAATAGTTACAGTAGTTATATCTGTACGTATATACAGATTTTTTATAGAGTTTTTTTTTGACAAATGGTAAATTCGGTAAACCTTGTTCTTCAGAGCAAACGTTCTAGAAATATTTTCTATTTAGATATGTAGAATTTTCTCTTGCAAATTAGTCCATATATTGATCTATTACTTGGTAACGTGGGCTTTTTTTCATCGCCAAATTGGTCTCCCGACTGGTAGCGAAACTTCGTTAAAGCACGACGTTAATTGCATTCAAAACGTTTCCACCCGCAGATTGTCACTGCAATTGCGGTAGTTCGCGGACAACCACCGTTTAATTACAACTTGCCGAAGAATACGCCATTCCGTAAGAGGGAGAAAGAGAACGAGAGACAAAGGAGGGACGGGGGGAAATGGAAATTATAATTATTAAATTCACCCACCCGCAAAGTTCAGAAAGAGAAATGGAAATCGAATTTCCATTTCGAAGTTTGTCGTAAAAATATAATAACTCGATTGCCGGTCGCTCTGACCGAATCAAAAATATCTCGCGAATCAAATATTCTTATACGGCTAACAACATTCTACTCTCGCGATTCCTTCAGCTAATACCAGTAGAAAATAAAGGGCGGAAATTATATTTCCGGATAAACAAAGGGCCAATTTTAGAAGTAGCCTCAATTCCATGCTTTGATTTGTGTCAGCTTAATCTTGTCGAACTCTGTGATACGTAACTTTTTATTAACTTGTTTGGTATCCACGAAGTAATGCTTGACAAATAATTAATTTAATATAGATGATTTTTACACGAATATCTCTGCAAAAGGATAATTGAAAAAAATATCTTATAACATTTATAAAATTTATTTGAACAAATTTTGATCATGTTAATGGAACTAATTTCTTACGCGTCACTGAGAGAGCATTTCGAAAATAAAATGTTCGCATACCACAACATACATAAATAAACTTTAGCGAGTTTCTTTCTCACTCCTGCTCTCCGGTTGTACATCAAAGACTCTTTTGAAGTTTGAGAACGTTTCTTACCGGAGAGAGAGTGATCTTCTCTTCTCCCATGCGGAAGTCACCTGGACACGCGAGCGCGCTAAAGTTGCAGGGACTTTGATCGTAAGACGGCACCGGCGCGATCACCTGGCGCGGACGGAAGAAAGCGACAAGGCATCAATAAAGAAATGCAATTTGCAAGCAATCAGCGCCGAGAGGCAGCTAAAACTAGGTAGATACGTTCTGGAAGTTGCTCGCAAACCCGCGAATCGACCGTCGTAGTTCAGGCAAGACTGAATATCTCCTGAGGGACGCGCTGCTCGCGTCTTTACTCATGCCTGGAACTTTACTCAGGTCTGTTCCTAATCCCCTCTTACGCCCCTTTCCAGGATTCATGTCTCTTTATTCATCCTGCAGCTCTTATCCGTACTAAAACTTGCCTCAACTCCGGGTCATTATTTCATTTCTAACGAGCCCCGATATTCTAGCTCTGTTTTGAACTTCTTTTTTTAAAAGAGCGATCGGGGTAATAATATATAATTTACGTTATACTAATAATAATTCCTATTTTATTCTTTCAACGTTTTAAATGCAGACATTATTTAATTGATATATTTTAATTTAGCTCATCTGCTAATTGTTGATGGCTATCTAATGTCAATTTATTGCAAGCTATTTGGGATACTTAAACGTAAAAAGAGCTTCCCAGATCGATTACTTAGTATCTAAAAAGTCAAGTGCTCGATACGTGTTTTATTAAATCAGAAGCGATCAAATATGTTACATATTATTACTTTGATTTAAGTAGGTCACGATGATGTAACTCCACAGTTTGTATGTGGTATAGTACTCGTTGAGTTTCTCGCTATTTGTTTCGAAGTTGCAAGTACATTTCTCAGTAGTGGCAGTTGAGAAGTAAGACTGTATTTTGCACCTTCAGCAAGGTTTGTATTTCATCGACAATAGCAGATTCCGAAGTAAATCACACATTATAAACTTTCCTCTCAGTTTACTTTGAGACGTAATGAATATCATAAATGAAAAGAATAAATTAAATTAATGATGCGTTAATCAGCACGCAATTGATTAAATTAGTAAGATAAACGATCGTAAATGTGGACAGATAGAATTCATAACCGAATTAATAGTGGCACAATTTTGCTGACAGCAATTTCTCTATTATGTACAATCGCGCGTATCGTAAGCAATCATAATTTTGCGATAATTTCATTATCTTTCGAATTGACAGAATAGATTTGTAAATTTACAGAACAATGTAACGAATATTATCGCAGGCCGGAATAAAATCTTTTGAGTTACGGTTGTAATAAGAGTGCGGTCGCGGTAAATTTTTCATTTGCGTATACACGCGAGCCGTGTAGGTCGGAAGGCTTAATTAGCGGGTTTCATTCGGCTTCTTTAACTATTCCCGGGTCATTTAGTCTCTCCTCGCTTACTTTGCAACATTACTCCGTTAGGTACTTGGCACTTCCGTTACAGTCGACGACGGCCGTCGCTACTCGCGAAGTCAGACCGTCCCGCGGAATACTAAGCGCCATCATTTGGCACGCCGACTACGGTTGCATCCAAGTTTCCTTCATCTCGTACGTAACCCTTTTAGCCCGCCCCCGCCTCTCGTGCTTTTTCCCCTCTCTGTCTCTTGGCACGAATATTTTATTTGCGCTGCAGATCTCCGAGAGGAGATCGGCCACCTTCCGTTTCTCAGTATTGATTTCGCGTCCTTCCGGAATTCGCCCGTACCAGTTTCGTATCGGCAATGCTGTTTCAGATTTCTCTTTCGTATTCACTTTTACAGATTTTAATTTAAGTTTAAGATTTATGTGCATTTATTTTAGAATTTTAATGGTAAGCAATTTCGAAACTTTTGGTAGCATATAGATAAATATTTAGCAGACTTGTATTAACATTTCCCGTTGAAATTTTCAAGTCTATATTGGCACGTAATAACGAAAGCAGTTTTGACGTATGAAGTTGCATTGTGCTTAATATAATTGTCAAGTGCAATTTGCAAAACAAATATTAGAAAAGTACGCATACACACTTCATAAAACGTATGTATAGTTGAGTGCGTGGTAACTCGGATTATTAAATTTTATTAAATTGAATTGTAAATATATAACGCATCATTAATTATACATTTTAGCCGCCTGATTATAAACGCGGCTTGTTTTTAAATTCGCCCGTTTTCGAGCAAGCTTTGATATGTGGAGTAATTTCGTCATTTGTCGATAAGCAATTTCATTATAGTTAACACACGCGCTCTTTGTGTAAGTTGCGCAAGTTTCCACGCTTGTATTTAAATCTTGTACAGTACGCGAGCTTACAATTAGCCTTTATACTCCAATCCCCATTTCCCGCTGTCGCTGTGTGAGAATCACGCCTGTAGGACCGCGGGTCCATAGAGTTTCCACAGTTCCGCGCTCTTAGCGCGTAAGTGTCCATATCATTCGACGCAGAACAAATTGAATGCGGCTTTATGATCCCGCCGCGACTCTTTCCGAGAGCCACTCGAACCG
Organism: Vollenhovia emeryi; assembly: GCF_000949405.1. Lineage (NCBI taxonomy): Eukaryota > Metazoa > Arthropoda > Insecta > Hymenoptera > Formicidae > Vollenhovia > Vollenhovia emeryi. The sequence continues at coordinate 2,913,350 of NW_011967236.1, read as the reverse complement.
CAAATGCCGTGGCCCTTCGACGTAGGTGGCTTTCTGAAATACTTATTAAATGCCTTCTGTTCCGCAGTTCAATAATCTACAGTAACATGATTGTGCCTCGCGGCGACTCACCCGTCGAACATGATCGATAATTCCGCCGCGGAAAAATCGAGGAGACTCAGCGCGATAGCGAGCGTGTAGTTGGCGGCGGTCGGTCTTCCTTCCTGGTTACTTTCGCGATATTATTCTTTGGGATTTGTTCGCCGTAAAGTCTTTATTAAAAGTCGGGATCTCGACAGCCGCGCAAAGTTTCAAGTTGATTTTTTCCGATATCTTCCTCATCCATTACCAACTTTCGCGTGTTACACTACACTTTTCTCCTGTGATCTGTTTCATGGGTTTTTTTTCATGCGTCTTCTCCTTGTTTCTGATCCTCGAAACGATTTTAGGAATTTTATATGGAAACGTAGAGGGGACAACAAGACAGAATGTTAAACATGAGTATCTCACAACTAACGGAACTTTATCAAACTGCTACGCTCAAGTTTCTAATATTATGTTAATATTAGTGGCGTGTTGTAAACGTATAACTAACGTAATAGGAATATTAAATACATATTTTATGTTTGTTCAAAACTACTTTAAAAATCATATAATTATATTATGGGGAAAGGAGAATTTACAAAAGAATTTTGAGTAAAATTATGTCTCTTAAATTGCGAAACACTATTATGCCATTTATTTTTCGATACAATTGAATTTCAATACAATTGAAAAATAATAATAATAAATTATAGGAGCAATGTAAATGTGATCTTACTAGACTATATGTTTAAACGTAGATAGATATTTACAACCCGTTAGTAACAGTGAATATTATTATATATTTGAATCGATGATTTGAGTCGCGTACGGTATTTAATAATAATAAATATTGCTAATATCATTAATAATAAATTTTAAACTCTATGTTTGGCAATATATTTGATTACATGTTACACACTGCAAAATAGATATTAATTCACGGTAGATATCATTTAAAAATTAATAACACTATGATTATATATGAAAGATTGAATACCATAATTTTCTCGGCCCAAAAAATCATTATAGATAGGTAATCTAGAACATGTATGCATATTTCCGAATTTTACCGGATATATTTTTCTCTGTAACCCAACTTTGGTAAGCTCGCGGCTCCAGTTTTGGCCTCCATTCTATATTCTCATTTTGTCGTACCAGATCCTTTCTACTACTTTACGACAATCTCGGTCGAAATCTTCGAAACTTCGTGCCGGTACGGTCGGCCACGCGAACATGAGCGGCTGCTATTTTCCGCGGTTATTGTTCCTATCTCTCGTCTCGTTTTCCTCTGATATTCGCAGGTCTCCGGTAACATGTGGCATTGCTATTCTTTCAACTTTGCAGTAATATCGTGGGTTTTGTAATTTCGTTTTAATTGAGGAGTCACGGCGAAACGTTTAGAATGATTTAACATGATTTACATGTATATATCGGTGAAACCAATATAATATTATATGCCGGTGTATTGAAATTATCAATTATCGGTGGTATAGTTCCTTGAAATTTTAAAATATTAATTTATTAATATGTACTCGTAGATTGACACGTAAGTAATATTAATTATTACTTAATTAATCAACTTGAGAATTTAATAATCGCTAATTTTATGAATAATTTTATAAGTACATATATAATTTGAAAAACAAAATGCGGGAAGGGGATACTTTGATATTAATAATTATAGAATTACCTTAAATTAAACTTTATATCCGGCTTTGCTACGAGCAAGTAATTTTATCACGAACATTATTCGCATTTTTTTAACACATGATCGATGCAAAAGAGGCATTTAATATCGTATTAAATTTAACCATACATAACCGATCAGTTTTATAGCGCACTTAAATCGTTTAAGCATGGACATACCCTTTTTTTAAATTGAATGGACTCGGCGTTAAAATATCCATTCAAGTTTTTTTATGTTCACTATGACGAGATTAGTTATTGCGTTGTTGAATACTCTTAATGAATATTCTTTATAGCCACTTAATAAAACTTTTAAGATTGCGTATGATAACTAAGGTAAATCATGAAGCTAGAAGTTTGTACCTCTATTCACTTTTATACAAGTAAAACATTATAAGTTTGTAATAGCCCATTTTATTTGAATTACGATTATAAATATACCAACTTTTTAGTCGACTTAAACATTTATTTCGTAACATCCGAATAAGAGACTAAAAAGCTATTACACTATACTAGATAGGAAATTATTTTAGATATCACTAATATGCATTTATATATACACACATACGCAATAATATTTATTTGTCACATCCTGACTCTAATTTGATTTGTCCCCTTTTGGGTAACTACATTAAAATTATCTGAGATTGGACTCGTTAGTTTCGCTTAATCAGCTCCGACTAAATATTAAATTTTGTAAATTGCGTACCGTGGATTTTATTATTTTACAGCCAGGAAATTTTACTTTGTATTTCGAAAATAAACCGTCTATTAACTAAAGACTGCCGATATTAAAATTAACGATAAACAAGGAAAAGTAAGCTTTGAAAGTTAAACGTGGTTAGTTGTTGGTGAGTTAAACGTTATGTAACATTTAATTAATTTAATACAGATTACGAATCATACGTTTCGGTTCTATCTTCAGCGAACCGGTGATTATTTAATTTACCTATCACTAATTTGCTGAAGATGGTACAAAGTACAGCCGAAACGTAGGATTTATAACTTGTATGAAATTATATTAACCAAACTAAATGTTACATACCGGTAACTCCCGCACCACCTGACCACGTTTGCCTCTCAAAATCCATATTTCCTTGTTAATTGTTAATTTTTGTTTGTGTTTTATGTTGCTGTATTATTTCACGAAATATTTACAAAATTTATATTTATTAAGTTTTCAAGTTAATTATAATATTAACTAATACATTAACAATTATTCAGAACATTATTTTACTTGTTCTTTTTTGTCGTTGGTTCCTTTTTACCGTTGTATCGTTTGGCTTTGACTAGCACGGTGATGTTGAATACCAGGAGGCACGATTATCTTGTTGGATTGATCATTATATAGAGAGGCGCTTTACTTTATTTGTAAATACGTTGGATGCCGTCGAAAACCACTGTATTGGTATCGATCGTATATGATACACACGGTAATAACGAAGCCATATTCGTAATTATGTTGCATTCATACAGGATGCTTAATACGCTCGCATAGTTTGGCGATTTGCTGACCACTAATTGGATAATGATGGTACGAACTCTGTTCTTCGTAATTTCGAATGGCACAGTGACGTTTGTACGCGTGGGAGAAATAGAATCCAACGCTATTTTTACTTCAGATTAATTTTTCTCATTTGCCGTATCTGTGCCGTACCTTTATTACTTTGTAAATTACGCCTTCTCTGTTAGGATTTGCCTTCCGTCGCACAATAGTGTGAAAACAGCATTCTCTCCCTTTCCTTTCTCGTATCGGTTGTTTTTCAATCTTTTTCATTTGTCGTTTATTTAAATTCGATTTAAAATTGGATATGAAACTGGATATATAAAACAAATCGGATATAAAAATTGGAGGAACTTTCGGATCTAGCGAATTATTCGCGCGACACACTTTCTCGAGAGAAGATATTTTACAAGATTATACTTCGCGACAGTTGCTCCGTCCACATTTAAAATTTATTTAATTAACCAATTTATCGTACGATGTTATATTATAATTCGGGCACTTTAGTTCGTTACGTGAACCATAAAATGCGCACGATACAAATTGCCAGTGCACAATCCATGGTTTCTTTATCAAGATACGTTATCAGGGTACTAAATTATTAAGAGGTGTGTGTAGGACTCGCCGATCCATATTATCGCGATTTTGTAATCGATATCGAAGTCATTATTCGCCGGTTTCCATAGCGCGCCGCATTAAAGGGAGTTAGCGTGCGCTCCAATGTAATGGCAACGTATTGGATTTGCTCCTCTCGACGCGTTGTGAATCATTATCGGTGGTAGCGGACGAACAGTGATAGAACCTACCCACCGAGCGAAAATACATAACATCATGTTACACCCGCGCTTCTTGCAATCTATCAATTAGGTAATGGATATAGATCCCATTGTGAAAATTACTCGTGTAACGTGGACAGATTTGATCGATGTGTCGTAATATAGCAACCGCGCGGAAAATGTACGTATGAAATATCTCTACGGTGAACATTTCTCCGCGACATCTCGTATCTCCGACGCGGTGGTTCGAATGGTTATCGTTAAAAGGAACGAAACGTTCCCTATGTGAATCTTGAAAAGGGCGAAGCTGGTCGTTTCTGCCGTCGTAATTAAAAGAGAGAGAAATCGTCGTCGCTACGGCGCGCCGTTATATAGCGCAATGTAGTTTTAATTAGACGTGAACAATAGGTATCGCAAATTGCAAATTCGCGCTATTAATGACAACAAGCAAGAGCGCCACATTTGCATTTCTCGTATATAATATACGTATATATTTAGATATGCCTGTATATACAGTGCTGCATGTGTATATTGTGCATTTATATTCATACAGTTCATTCCGTGCTGAGAGCATAAAACTCCGATGTTCGTCTGGCGATACAAGCGGCGGGCGTTAATTAACTAACTTTCCGCGAATATATAATACATAGCTGCAACGGCTCCTCCTTTCTACTTGACGTCGCGCTTTTATAGCAATCGGCATTTACATAACTCGCTTATTAGCCCGTAGAGTCACGTGTGACGCGGGAAAACTTGCGCAGCACCGCGATCAATGGGAAAGAAAACGCTTATAACTCCGCTCGATTGGGGATGCAAGCGACGCATCGTTCGTTGTACAATGCGCCCGTAATTTTCACGCAAATATAATACCGAAGTAGCAGCCGTGTTGCTAACTAGCGCCATTCATGCTGCGATTCACGCTAAACTTCGATTTCATGTTTCCCTTGCAGATTTATTTTATTGCGGCTGCTGGCGTTGTAACTAAAAACAGCTCGTATTCTAACGCAGGGACACATAAACCTATTTGGGTTATCTTCTAGCCGCAAAAGCTAGACGTGTTAAATGACAAAATTGCATATTGCATCGAATGAAGAATATAATTTCTTCTCTTGATATAATTTGAAGCGAACTTTTTATTTCAAGCTCGATTATCGAAATACAGGATAATAGAAATAAAACAATTGCGACAATATTTTTTATAATATAACGAGATTTGTTTCATTGTCACGATATTTGAGAAGAGGTATTCATTGATTTTTTGAAGCAAATTACAAATATACCGATTGCAAACTCTATTTTCACCTGGTCATCTAGGAGTCTCCGTTTTTAATTGGTTTCAAATTTTTATGAAAAGCAAAAGCTACGCTAAAGGTCAAAAATCATTGTAAGAAATAACAATATTTAAGTATCGTTTGACTAAAAGTATTTGTAATTTTTTTGTATTATTATTTAAACTGTTTTATTTGAACCGACTTTAAAATACGTTCTACGATTTTGCATTTCAACTGCGAATATATCAAGTCGAGGGGCGAAAGAAATCGATAATATCATCCCTTTATGCCTCACGCGCCCCAGTACATACGATATATCTGTATATGCAGCCGCTAATTAAATGTGTCAAAGAATAAGAACTATCACAGAGGCTCCCCTCTTTCTCGTCGCACCGAAACGTCGGAAGCGAGGCGAAAAGGAAGCGATAAATTATCATGACCCGAGCGAATTCGATTTACGTGTCAGCCGTGCTTTCTTAAGCCAGGCACAACATCTGCTACCCCATTGCGGAAACGTCGTCTTTGTAGATGCCATTTCTCCCAGCTTGCACAGAGAGAAAGAACGAGAGAAAGAACAAAGCGGCGCGAACGGATGGATTAAAATAATTTTATTATCGGACACTATCATCTCGATTATCATACACAAATAAGCTCGTAGGCGACGGATTTGATTAAAATAAATACTATCGCTCTCCCGGCAGATATCTTAAAGAGCACTCGAGAACAATCGATATTATTCTCCCCGGGGCTGAAAGCTACGGAAAATAATGACAGTCTTCGGAAATAACGAGCCAATGAAGGATTTTATCGCGGGAAACGAAATTCAGATTATCAGTGGTGATCGTAACGGTTTACTCGGTCTGCTGAAATTGTTATCACGCTCTACAAAGGGCGCGGGATTGATTTTCATATCTTATTCGTTGGAGATTAATGTTGTAAACGCTGTTGTTATGCGGTTGGCGTCACAACGGTAAGCGTGACAATCGATTTCATCGCACGCACGTAGTTCCTCGCTCCCGCCGCAACTCATTCGTTTACATGCACATTCTCCGCTAAATAATTAACAGCTTGTTATTGATTAATTAAGCTTTTCAGCGCATTCATACGTGTATGCATTCTAATGTCAACCGTGCGCCAAATACCTTCCGATCTGTATTACCTAGGCGAAGTTTCCACATAATTTCGCGTTAATAAGTTTCTCATTATTCGATAAAATATCGCAGGGACATAATGCAAGTAGAGTAAACTGTTAAACATAAATGAAATTCAATTTAGCGATTGTATTAGTTTTAGAATTCTGAGGGAAAAGTCCATTAACAAGAGAGTGTCGAACGAACAATACCGGACATCAGTCGAGTGGTTTCCCGTAAACTCGGATGAATTAAATGTAGTATACGAGAAAGAGGGAAAGGGAGAGGGGAGAGAGAGAGAGAGAGAGAGAGAGTGAGGGGGAGAGAGAGAAGTAATAGAAACGGGGAGTTGAAACCGGAAAATTTTCACGATATCTGGTTTATACAGTTCAGTTTCGGGCTACCCGTTTTGTTTTGTATATTACAATCGAGTTCTCGAAATTGTTTCCTATAAGTTTGTTCAACAATTGATTTGTGAACTTTATCAACTTTGCATTGTATACGTGGAGAGATGCTTCTTTAAAGATTATGAGCGCGACAGAGCATAGGTGACATGACATGTAAATGACGTCAGGCACGTCGGGGAATTAAAAATTAGAGTTAAATCTGCCGCGTGAAATAATGAATTGATTATAATAAAAATGCATCAATAATCGTTAGCTGCCAATTGACCTATTCTATACAATGTGCCACGGTAGCGAGCGATGGTAAATTTAATATTCATATCGTCCGACAGTTCCTGCCGTTGAAAGTGAATTATTGAATTCCACAGCATGCTCTTTACACCGGGCTAATTACAGGTTATTGATACGTTCGTTGAACGAATCTTTTCTTTTATAAATTATTTCTGGCCACGACAGAAAAACTCGCGTTACCTATTCAGAATCCCTCGATTCACTAATAATTGATAAGTTCTTAACGTTACACTTACCGTTTCGAATCTCCATTTCACGTTATTTTACAATCCGTTTTATCGGATAAACAGAGTTCACCGAGTCCAACGTGTACATCCTGACATCTTTTCTTTTCTCCTTTTCTTTGCTTCCGTTTCCTTCTCTCATCCGGGAGAAATTCCAATAAATCTGACAAAACGATCCCTTCAAACGCGCGCTACCTTAATCCAGTACCTACCTAAATCAAAACGTAAATCACGATTGTCCTCGCGGGCCGTACCTCGTCGGAAAAAACAGGAGAGATAAGATGGACTGTGCATTTGAGATTACAAAGTTTACAGGAAACTTGGCTTTTTAAGGAAAACGGTCCCGTGACGCACGCCACTGAGAGTGATTATGTGAGCGTGATTGCAACATTTTTGTATGTCCTGTACAAAACAATAGCGTGGCGGATTTTTATCATTGTTATCAAATGTAAATTAAGCTTTCTATGTTGCGTATTTAATTGCAGATATTTTCCTTAATTTTATCGGCTCGAACTGTACTTGGAAAACTTTTCATCCAACGACACTGATATTTCTAATAAATGAACGGCACGTTTGTACAGCGGTTTACAACTGTACACTTAGCTAAAAGCCGGTACTTTTAACAGTTGAGGTGTCAAGTATAGAACACAGCTCTTTGCGATAATCGCTTTAAGGAAGAATCCAGGACGTCACCGATATATGTTTGGTGATGTAACCGACCTCAGCCTTCACCCCAGACTCCGCTGGCGTCGGGGCGCTCTTTTAGGCGCCACGATGGCTACCCTGGGGTTACACGACCTCGCAAGAGGTCGATATCTCTCGTTTCGCAGCGTTTTAGGTTACGAATGAATAAGGAATGTATATTTAAAAGATGAATATGTAATTAACAGTGCAAAATTGCCAGTCGATATCGGTGTACGATAAATTAGTTGATGTTGATGTGATACATAATGATATCGCATTGTACAATATTAATAACATATGGTGTACGGGGTACATAAATAACAATGGAACGTGTATTGTTGTGATTGTACAATTGTTCATTAATGCAAGGTTTTGGTATTAACAATGATGACTGCGATAATGATTTCTGGAAATTACAGTAATTGCGCGACGGAAATGACAATGGTGACTGTACAGACGCGGCGCGCGGCACGTGCTATCAGTAGTTTTACTATTTTGCATACAGAGAGAACGCGCGTATATACGGGCATCGTGCATTCAACCGTTCCGTTAAACGTATCGTGAGCGATGGATTACGTGGGCGGTACATGTCAATGTAACGAAACGAGCATCAGCGGACATCGCGAAAAATGTTCGCGCGCTATATACGGGACGTGAATATTCGCGTTTGCATATCGTAGCACATCTATCAGGCTATCTGCCCGGCACAAAAAGCGCTTTCACGCTGACGAATTGCGCCTGAGAAATTGTAAGCAATCCTCAGTCGCGATACGATAAAAGGCCACCGTCGAAATACATAGAAATACACTTTCTTGATATTGACTCGTCATCCCCGCACAATTCAATATTTTCATTCGACTGTTTGTTTAATTTTTATCGCGTCGCCTGTTCACGAAACAATTTAATGATCGTACGACTCGATTAATTTTTTAAAACACTATACAGATCTAAAATCTTTTTTTCATCGCGATGCTAAACGATGTGTACCTGCCGTGACCTAAGCCAATGGCAAAAAGGATGCAGAGTTTCAGATCAGGTGACTCGAGGCTAAATTGATTCTCGTCAGGAATCCAGTAAGAAAAAAAATAGTATCGTGTACAGTTGGCTTTGGTTGTAATTAAAGAATTCGCAATAGTTGATTGTAAAGTAAAGTAAGACATCGAGTGCGCTGTCGCCGTATCTCTTGTCTACAAAAATGACACGGATAAGGCGCTGGCACGTTGTTCGCGTATTCGTCTCGTTCGATCGGATACATCGACGCCGACGTGCCTCGTCGCGGCTCACGTGGGCGACACAACGGGCCAAGTAGAGGAGGCGTTAGGTAGCCAGCCAGTTAGCTGCGCCAAAAATGCGCGAGTAGTAATGCTCGGCGATTTGTCACCGGAACGATTTGTAATCGTTTGTCAGCCCCGCTCTCTCTCTCTCACTCTCGCTCTCTCTTTCTCTCTGTACACGGTAAACACAACTAACTGCCGTCTTATTCAAATGAGGAGACGAAGGCGCGCCTCTTGCACGACAATCTCGATGCCTCTCGTCCGCCTCGTTGTCGTTTCGAAACGCCGACGTCTCTCGGGTCTTCCCGCCACCGCCTCGCGCGACGCCCCGAAGATTCCGTAGTGCATATTGTACACCACGAAAATCGTGACCCGCTCCATTAATCACGCCGCATAATTCCCGCCGCCCTTTTTTTGCACCGCGCACACCGGCCTCTCGTGCATCTCGCCGCACGACGGCCGCTTCCTCGCCGAGAAGATGTAGGTCGGGACAATTACTCCGAGATTGGCCGAGCAGCCGGGAGATAGGGGTCTTGAAAAAATTCGGCGAATATCGTTCCTTGAATTATGACGGTCGTGGAATGTCCGCGGATGCGCATAAATTGCATAAGGCTCACTCGATACCTCGGACGAGAACGTCTAAGCTTGGTGACGCGAAGGGGCGGACGACTGGTAATTTCACGGTGAACATGATATATTTCCGCGTAATGTAGATTATGATATAATTGCTGTGATTATACCGCTAGGTATTATTGATATCTTGTTTGGTAGAAGTAAAAGCGGATTTATCGGATGCTGGGTTGGTTATCGCGTATATGTGCACTAATCCGGAAAGGTATTGTTTTACCATTCTGTGATGTGATTTGGAGTCAGGTTGCAGCGCTGCAAAACGGACAAATACGACATTATCGGAAAAATCTATTTATCACTACAAACCATCGATAAGTGAATTCAATCCGCTATTGAGTTTCATTACCTTTTATATCCTGCAGCACGCGTTAAAATCATTCTGCAATCTCGCGTGTACAATAGATCTTCGATAACCGAAATCCCCGCTTGTTTAATAATAGAACAATTAGAAGTTGGAATAATTGAAATATGCGGCCCCAATTCGCCATCTGGATGGCGCGGGGATTAGATTGCGGAAAATAGAATTTGCGGCGAGAGCGATAAGGAGGATAGCGGGGCGCTACAGTGCTTTCGCGTCCGTCCTCCGATTGCTATCGTTTACGATGACGGCCGCGTCCGCGTTCGCCGGCGACGAACGGGAACCTCTTTCGGGACGGCGCTTGCATTTTGCGAGTTACAGACATTCCTATGCCTGGGCGCATAGGATGGCGACGAGATAGATGTAGTGTAATCGCGGGGTTAAAATTCCTAGCCGTTTGTCTTCGACGCGATTGCTCAGCATCCCGCGAGTTTATGGAAGGACAATACGCGCGCGCGCGCGGCCCGTGTACTATATCTATATCTGCCCGGAGTCTGGCGCCGGAGCGTCTCCTCTCTTTGAGAGGATTGCTCCCCTCCGTGGACGGGGTGGAAAGGGGGAAAACGGGACGGAGGAATGTCGCGGCATCACGCATTCCCCGTGTTTCACTCGGGCGAGACCGGAGGAAAACAATTATGCTCCGGTTCGCATCCGGACGTTGAATGAAGCCAAGTGGCTCGATGATTATCCGCGGGATGTAGCGACGGGGATCAAAGACGTTGTCGGTCCTTTACGTTCAGGACGTCACGGTGGATTTGATTTTTAATAGTCTTCGCGATACATTCTCTTTTTTAAACGACTTAATTAAACGACAAGGGCGAGACGAGGCAGGATTTCGCAGATAATCCGGCGGGATTGATTTTACGTCAATTACGTCATTTTGCGTTCGTGTACCCAACAGGTACGGCACTTTTCGCGAAAACAGATTAACGTCGTTAGAGGTAGGAAAGCTGTACAACAATAAACGCACAACGGCACGAATCGATACGGATTCGAGTTGCAACGCCGATAATGAGTCGGCGCTGATAATGTACATTGTCAGTCGACTTATTGCGATCTCAGTTTCCCCCCCTGGCAGGTTCAATGACTCTCGAGTGAGACTCTGGGGCAGGCAACGTCTCGTAATTCAAGCACGTAGAAACGGGCTGGATTCCCCTTCGTACGTGCTTTTTAAGTTGCATCGCAGTAAAAGTAGCGACGCGCCGAGAACAGCGCCCGTGCTTTTCGCTCCGCGCGAAAAACACGAACTTTCTCTTACGGGAATGTGATGCATTTGCAGAATTGATTGTTTCCCCGCCTTTGAAGTCTTCCAGCGCGCAATGGGCAATCTTACCGTTTCGCTTATTTATTTATTGCGCTTAAATCCCACCGGTACGATGAAATCATGAAATAATAAAGTCGACGTCTGCGAGACGCGGAATATATCTCGAATTTTGTGTGTCCATTAAAACGACCCGTAATTCAACTTTGGCGTATTAAACGAATGTTTATATAGCATCGCGAAGATAATATTCCATGTACAAAATTTCAATTTGTACGCAACGATTTGCAAACTTGTTGCATAAGTCGCTCTCGGAATTGAAACTAAAGTCAGCCGCGCATTTGTCGGCGAACTCTTGCATATTTGATCGAAGAGAGATTACTGCTGCAATAATTGCGCGGTGTATAAACTGTACGGTATTGTTGCACGTCATTCATTCTGAGTTGCCGGGGAAGCTTGTCATATAAGTCTAGTGTTTCAATCTCACGCTGATCTTCATTAGTTAATGATGATTTTCAATTAACCAACGGACAAAGGTTTCGTCTACGGCAATGTGACACGTGTCGGTGCGTTAATGATTCATCGATCGTTGCTGCTGCGCCGCAACGTCGACAGAGTCTGCTCTTAGCAGACGTCGCCTTCTGTCGATTTGAGCCCGTAACTAATCGTGCGTTTAATTCCTGGCTGCATTGGTCAGTTGTAGCCACGTGGTTTACGTAATGTCTCGTTCATTACCTATTCCTGTTTATTCTCCATATAAGACTAACGTCGGATTTTATTTTCTCTCAAAGCTTTCCTTTCTGTTAACTCGCTTATCTTGAAATTACGTCGTGTGCTTTATCAATGCAAATTGCAATCACGTGAAAGTAATGCTCGCTTGCTCTACGATCGTCGATGCCACGATATTTCAATTAGTACAAAATCAATTCCAGCAAATCTGTCATTAAAGTTTGGAGCGAAATTAGTTGCATATTTTGTTGATGCTTTAAGGTAATAGGTAAAACATAAAAGCTTTAGTTTGTGACGAGCTAAGTCGAATCCTTCTCTATCACTCTCTACGGTGCTTTCCTCTCTTCCCCCTTCTCCCTTTCTCTCTGTTACCCGACGTTGCCGGGATACGCTAACTAAACCGCCAGCATCTCCTGTCAATTCGGCTTTACGGATTATTACAGCACGATTGCGTACAACCGTTTGCGCACGACGTGTCGCTAGGCACGAGATGGAGAACGGAGGCGTTGGCGCCAAGGAGCGCGACGTCTGCCGGAAATTGTAGACGTCGTCGAATCGCGTGCAGCCGGAAGGTGCGACTGACAGTACTCGGACCCATCGTGCGGCGGAGGCTGCCGCTGTCTTTCGTGCCGCGGTTGCGAACTTACGCCCCGCGTTGCATTTTCCGCGCGAGCTGTGCTCAGACTGTTTCGCCTGAAGTTCGAAAATTGCGTGCAATTATCTTTCGGGCAGAATCGGGAGAGCGCTTACGTTTACCACGAGAAATAAGAGACGGTTGTAAAATTGTTTTATATTACATTCTCAGGCGTATAGTCTTTTTTTTTCGTTTCTCTTAACAAACGCTGAGAATCATATTTTTATCCCGTTTAATAAAAGTATTACCCATATATCATGAGAGGGATTTTATACGCCAGGTCGAATTTTGATGCACTTTTAGTAGGCCACGTTATCACGATATTAGCCCGAGGGTTAAACGAGATAGATAGCATATGGAATGGAAATTGCTATTGGCGATATTTTGGGTAGAACTAGAAATCGTTGTGATACTTTTCGTATATTCGCGAAATACGCGTCGATATTGGACCGAAATAATTTCGCTCGTGATAAAGAAGCCAGTAAAATAGGCGGGGGAGTAATTAATTTGCATTAAGCGGCTGAGCTGCCATAGCTATATCGCGGCTAAGTGTCAAAAATGCAGTAACTTTATCAATGGCATAAAAAAGTTTCGGTTAGGAAGATAAAGTATCGAAAAATAAAATAAATACGATAAAGTAATTAGTAAATTATATATTTCAACAACCACGCCTAAGTAATAGACGCGCTTTTCTTTACCGATTTGGTAAACCGCCATACAGGTCAAGGGTGAAACCGCTTGCTGGCAAAGTACATAGGTACAAATGCGTTTTATACCGTTAAAATTCATAAGTACACTCAAATCTCTGCGGAAACGTTCGTTTTCGTTTGCGCTGTAAGTAAACGTCCCCAGAGTACCATGGATCTGAAATGGACCGACGGTGACCTCCGCGAGAGTTAACAACGCGCTATACATTATGGTCCACCGGCATTGTGTGAGAACTATTACACGGTCCTTGTACATTATTGTGCTTGATCAATGTCCGGGCTAGTGAAAGGCTGATAGAACAATCGAAGAGCTTTGTAATTTCTGCGGTCACACAGTTCGTAAGAAGATATCGTAATTTGCCCGCCGCTTAGTGAATTATTGGGCACATTTGCGCAGTAATAGACTCGTCGTCTTGCACGTATTAATAAATAACAGTAACGAATCAGATAGACAGAAACACTTCGAGAAACGGATAATAATCTTTCGAGGAAAATAAAATTTATCGGATACCGTTACGGTATACCTAAACGTGTAACGCGTGCTTCTATCTAATTTGCAAACATCTCAAATTGTTGTTACACTGAAAAAAATTTCTGGTTGAATATGGACGAATCAGATAATTCCTTTAGGATTTACCAGAATTTCTGTAGGATTACAGGAATTCTGGTAAATCCTAAAGGAATTCTGGTAAATCCTAAAGGAATTATCTGATTCGTCCATATTCAACCAGAAATTTTTTTCAGTGTACGATTACTCGGATTCAATCTTGAAGTATCATCCAAACTTGTCTCAAATTTGTTTTTGGTACTGCTCTTATTACACGGAGCGATATTTGCGTGCGATTTATAACGACTGCATCATTGTTATCGTCGATCGTATCATTTAATTCGAAGAGGTCGAGTCGGTTTAAACTCTGAGCTTCATCGAGAAAATTTTCCCTCGTGCCATCGGATTATCGGAATTGACGATCGCCTTAATACCGCGCGACAACCTATCATTATTGGCGGCCTTCGTTATCGGCGCCGTATTTACGCCCTCGACGTGCCACCGCGGCGTAAAAGCGCTTTCCAGGAGCGTGCGGGCATCTCGATACTCGTGTCAGGATACCGCGAATACTTGCTTACATACGACAGCACGAACATTCATCCCCCCGGCTATGTAAGTCGAGCCCGAGACACGCGTGAACATCGATTCCTCCGATCGCTCTGGTACCAGACACCAAAACACCCTATCACGTGACCGCGTGTCAGACAGGGCGAACCGAACAATTTCCGTAGACCTCTTGATAAGACGTTCGTCAATCGTCTGACAGTCTCCGCGTAATAGCGTCTCTAAGATCAATTTCAAGCTTCCTCCACCCTTTCGTGACACGTGTCGCAAATCATATGTTAATGGTGTTCCCACGTAATTGTGGAATGGGGGAAAAGGGGACAGGGATGCTTAACAAAGAAACGCGTGTCGACAGTCCTGTGTATGGCCGACAACCCTAATCGGCGCGCGGTTTAAAAGTGGAAAAATAGACGCGAAGACACCTTTACATACTGTTATTACGACAAATGTTACCACATGCCTCAGTGGTCAAATTAGTGAGACGCCCGCCTAGAGTGTAGGGAAGTCCAGGTTCAAACCCTGGCTGAGGTAATAGTTTTCGCAATAAATTTTCTGTATTATTAAAATGCTAGATGTGGTCAAGAAAAACACTGGCGCTGTTAATTGTTAATCTTCATGCTCTTCCTTTCATATAAAAAGGAGCGCTCGCTTACGAAAATTTGGCATGAAATCACGTTTGTAGATTCTGTCTAAGGAAAAGATACAATGCCTGTTTCTGTCCATTAATTTATTAATAGCCTGCTAACTTGTCATTTATTATCTCACTAATATTGTTTATCGGATCGATTGCTCCGAGGGCGTTCCGCCTCATTATTCATATCGAGGATTGTCGAGAGTGAAATGCTCATCCTTCGGGAAATTTCGTTTTCGCGACCCTTCGAATCTCTCGACCGGGCGTATCCTTGTTCGCGTACTACGAATGTACGCGGCCAACCACGGAATTACTCTGCGCGTCGTATCAGACGAACTGTCGTCGAGGGGGCAAGACCGTTGTCGTCATACGGTGGAAGGGTCACAGCCCCCTAAAGCTATCGGATCGTTGTCGTGTGCCACCGAGGGTCGTGACACCCAAAAGAGCGTTACGACCCTTGACCGACGTACATACCGCAAGATAGCTGTCGTCGTAGTGCATGTACGTTCTGCGTCCAGATCGAATTCATCCAATATTCATCTGTCCGGCGAATCTAAATCAGCTTTGTCTCGATACGAGTCTCAGCTTTGTCTGTGCGAAGTCACGAAAGAGATGACGAGGGTATTAAAGTATGATAAAGAAAAATGAAAGAATAATAAGATTTATTGCTCCGTGTACAAAAATTTTTACACACATCGCACACTTCGCAAAGTGAATTTTTCTACACGGAAACAAATGCTGTTGAATTAAGCAAACTGAAGTTGCTTGAATTAAACGTTTACGTCACGGGCTGCCACAAACATAAATAATTCACTCAATTGCATTTGCTATGGATTTTAATTTTAAGCATTGAGCTAAATATTCAGATTATTAAGACAACAATCTGATGTTTTTTATTTATTAATATATATACTGATGCTGTTTCATTTTATTTCAATTACGCTGAACTTGTTGACACAATATCGTTCTTTTTTTCCGCGTATACGCTTTATATGTGCGTAATCAACGCAGCGTGCTGTAACGACAGTTTTTCTTCTGTTCTAACGAATTTCGAGCTGTAATCTCATCAGACGCAGAGCTTTTAATGGTATGAAAATTGTTTTCGTTACCGATAAAAATAGTTTCGACTTTAGGACCGTTAAATGCAGCATTTAAGGCAGCTCGAGCTCGAAATCGTCCATTAAAGGCGGCATTTACTTCCGCTTCGTAGGTCGACCGATGCCGATGCAGGGAAAGTGGTGACGTTACCCTGGCATGCTTGCCAAAGTTTAATGCACCTTCGGCTTTTGGTGGCAGCGCACGAAGGAAGTCGCCGTCCTGGCGCCGGGAATCTGTTTCTTCTTGCTATACTTCTACCGCCTCCCGTTTTCCGCTATCTTCTCATCTAGACTCGGGCACTTTTATACCTTAGCGGTTCCGACGTCGTCGTGCTTCTTTTGTGTCCTCCTATTCTTTTTCCTCTCGATTCGTTAGCCCGACGGTTTATCAGTTAAAGGAGAGCACGCGTAGAGTGCAGCGGACCATTGAATATCTGTCCGGCGAAAAAAAACGGGACGGTTGATTGCACGCTTTTGGAAGTTATTTCTATTTTGTTGTTCGCGATGCCTTTAGGCAAATTATTATTTTTTTTGACAATTAAGGGGTGAACGCTGAACGCAGCCAAGCGCCAACAATAATACCTTGAGTCGCGATAAAAAGAAAATGTGTATATTGCATTCGCAGCGTCCATTAATTTAATGTTTAATGTAATTCAACGTTTAATTAAACGAATGCAATTTTGATGTTTCCCTCGCCGAAGTACAAAGTAACAATTAGAGATTTCCACGGATAATTAAACAACATTATTACGAAATACGTAACATAAACACGGCGTGCATAAAATAAAGTGATTAATAATTGTTTCCGGAACGAATGTAAAATGAATGATCTAGAACGATGACCTGGAATCGATTAGAAAAGCAAAGCTAGCGGCTAGTTCGCGGCGGACATGATGAATTAGTCACTTTATATGCAAATCTATTTTCCTTGCATTGCGAACGAGCTATGTAAGCGTAATGATATGTCCAGTGGACCAAAAAAGATTGTTCGCGTCCGGACAATCGGGTAGCGACTCGTGGCCGATTGCCTAGCCTGACGAGAATGACCATTCTCGTTTCCCGCGCCGTATTCTGCATAATACGCGTTTTATGCACCTGACGGATGACGCATAAAATTTCCTTTTCTCAGCGATAGAAGATATACAAACCGAGAAGTAAAATGGGGCTAATTAATATCCAAGCTATCTTGGGAGAGCATCATAACGACGTTGAGCAATTTTATCTTTGACAAAACTCACCCGGTCGTGTAAATAGAGTCTCATAATGTTAATTGCACATCATTTCTCGCTGCTAATTGCCTGAAAATACGGTACCTGCACACGGGAGATGCCGGTATGTAGATGATCGCACTATTATCGTTTACATTAAAGTTACGTATGATAAATCGCGAAAATATGAAGATACGTTGTTCTAAATTGGGTGATCTCGAATAGTCGATCCAGTGATAGAATTATTTCATTATGGAAATAGCGTTACACACATTGTTATATAAGTGAGTTAATTATAGATTTAACTTTCTTCTTAATTTCTAGTTTTCGAAGAAGTTGCATGTGAATATTTTATGATATACCAATGGACGTGTATAATATCTGTACACTAAGAACTGTCGTTTATGTCAAGTTTGTTGATTTGTTTATTATTTTGCCGATCCATCTAGTTTATTCATTTTATCGTAGTAGCAAGCCAATAATGAAAATCATTATTAAAATCCCATTCGTCTATCACAGTATTCACGGTTGATCCAGTCAGTTAAATTCTGTAAGCTAGGTTGGTTTTAGTACAACAGCACGAAGGATGCAGAATCTTCGTGTGATACACACACTGAAAAACGACAGCATCTAATAGTACTTTAACTAAGAAAAGACCGATTCTAAATTAACCGCGTAATTTTACTATGTAAAGAAGGGACGTGCGCGACGCGCGTATGACGTCCGTTGCATTCGGGTCAACAGATAGGCTCGCGGAAACGAGTTTGCCGTGTTGAAGACCTTTCGATCCAATTGCTATCCCTTGCACACGACCTGCTCGAACGTGCATTATACGAGTGCGACATAAATAAATGATGCCATCGCGGGGCACTGGCGCGCAACGTCGCTATAACGTCGTCGGCGAGACCGGCGCAAATTCAATTGCACGCCGTAACGCGTAACACCGGTGTGCGGAAGGTATTTCGATTGGATTCATTAAAAAATGTCGAACGATCGGGAATCTGTCATTCGATTACCGGTAGATTTATTCCGGTATCCGGCAAAGCACGAGAGATCCGGGGGATTTAATTCCGCCTGAGCGCCCACCCGCGGCTGTAACAATCGGGAAATAAGAGGAAGGAAATGGAGAAGGAAGAAATTTCGCGGATATAGCGCCACGGGATTGCGCGCCAAGGAGTGAGAGTCGTGAAGCTGGTCGGCCGCGGGTACTTCCGCACGTCTGCTTTAAAGGATTGACCACGGAAGCAAAGTTATCGAGGAGCTTATCCTTGTCCGTGTTCAGGGTCGTCTTCGAAATCTCGGGGAGGGTTGTGACCTCGATACGAAAAGATCATCGTGATGATCGTGCTACCGAGAAAAGCTGAGAGAGCAGTGTTTAGATTGATATAGAGAAGACCTCATTTCGCGGAGGTCTGAGGATGAAGAGAGATTGAAATGGGACATTTTTTGCCGTGCAATGCAAATTCTCCTTGACGTAAATGTTAAAGCGCGACATATCTCATTGTTACAAAGGTAATTCCGATTTTATTTCATTACTCAAGCTCGAACAAGGATATCATTTGTTCAGGGGCTGCCAGGAAGTTGAGGTCTGATAGAAACAAACGTGATTTTGTAATCGGTATTTATTTTACCTTATCTTACGATTTATTTTCTCCTTTATGATTAACTCAAGGTTTGACAATGAAGATTATTTTGTTATTTATTACTATTGTACTTGTACGATTCGTAATATCCAGGCGGTCAAAAGGAATATTGACCTGTCGCCAATAATGGCACTCGTAAATGAACGGCGGCACGCAAAATGGCGTCAAATTAACAGATTTTAAAATAATTGAACGCCCCACGATCGGTCGCTCGCAAGGTGCTCATGCGTAACGCGGCTATATTCAAATTGACTTATCGATTCGACCTCCGGTCGACAACCGTTTCCTAGAACGACCCATTCATGTAAGCGCAGTGTTATGCTTGTATCGTAATCAGGGTCGAGCACCTACCACCCACGCAAAATTGTTTTCCTACAAGCTAGGCTGAAGATAAACCTCAGTTTATTACGCTCGTTCTTCTTCCGTGCTCCGTAGCACGCGCGCGGGAATAAATTTCTTATTTTAATCAAAGAGGAAAAGTGTATTATTAATAACTCACATCCGCGCGGAATTACGACATCGGGAATCCAATATATATAATTCATAGCGTATTATCTACTTTTAGTCCTGTTGCATACCGAATGCCGTTTGTAAGAAGCAAAAAAATTATCCATTTTATACGCCTTGATTATGAAGATATGAATAACTCGCTATTTCCGTTTCTCCCTCTCTTTCTTCGCTAAATAATCTAATTCATCCACATATCGAAATTCCCTTCCGTCTTAGTTCAAATTATATTATAATCCCTCCACAAAATGCATTCAATCGGAAAATGAATCGCGTTATTAATACTCTGTGATTTCGAAGATAAATCGTATTGATATTTCTATACATACGTTTATGTATACATTAGGATGATATCTAACATGGCCCGCGTTAATAAATTGAATTAATGTCGCCAGAATTAGTTATATCGCGGTGGCTGACCTATCGTTAACGCTGATAACGTCATACACAAACATTAACTCGCTCCTGATAATATAAACTCATTTATATCACGACGCGACACTTTAAATGCAGTTGCGGGTATGACATACAGATTAATTTTTTCACTAAGTTAAAAGCATTACTGTATAAAAATGTAACATTTAGAAGTGGTAACACCGCCTGGCGTTGCCTCAAATTCATTACGAGGTGCGAATTTTAGTATAAACCGAATTTACAGATCCGTAGGTGCAAATGATGAAAATGTTATTTTCGATTTTATTCACCCGACGATATTCAACGAACCAATATATATATATATATATAAATGACTACCCCTAATTATTCCGGCTTTTCAGTGCATTAAAGCCAAGCTACGAAGCTTACGACTGTACTGAATTGAACAGTTTTGACGTATACGTATCTGCTTTGAAGTGCTTTATGAGCGTGCTATTCGTGTCTTTGGGAAGAGATTACTCTAAGCATCTGACTAATGTATCCGACGATATTAAATTTGACACAACATTCGTCTCTTGGTATAGACAGCGGCATTCCATCAATTCTATCTTTCTGCAAGTGCAACTTTGTAGTTTGTGAATCAATTTTCATGTTTCCATTCGCGCCTACGTTTATTTTGTTCCTAAAAATATTATCTCATGCTTGTAATTCTTATTTTCAATCAACATGGATTCGATTAAAAATCTAAAAAATTTGAATGCACTGACGTAATAGATCTCTTCTTCTATTCCTGGCTGAATTTCTTGTTAGCCGCAATAGTTTCTCTCTCTTCTCATACGTGCTACTGTTATTGGATATACCTTCGGTTACAATTGCAGTTGAATTCGAATGAAATGATTTAAGTCGGACCGAACTTAAATACTGTCAATGTTTCCCTGTACCCTGTGTATATAACGTATTCGTGAATAAAAGTGAAAATATACATATTGATGCATGAAATAATTGAAAACAACTAGCAACGAATTGTTCGATAAAATTAGTTTTTGTCTCTTACATGCATTGACGTGCATTGAAAATGTGTGGTGGAATATTGTGAATTTCTATTGTTGTTCTCGAAATATATTGGCGCGACGGATTGTATAAATAACTCGCGTTAACGTGCACTCGCAATAATATCGTAAACGGCCATGTCTAAGCGTTTCCACTATGTCCATTGTTTTACGCCCGTTGTTCCTTCGGTGTACGCGCGAGATGATCGCATCGTTTACCAATAACAGTAACTATCCGCGCGATGGGATTTTCAACGCGCACACATCGGCAGAAAAAGAAGAGCTGTGTTTGATTAATGCACGGAGCAATAACCCCGCGATGGATGCATTTGCGTTTCGGCCGAGGATGAGATATTTATTTTAATGCGAAATTAACGCGCAAGGAGTCTGCCGCTCGTCTGGCGTTAAACATTTCATATATCCCCGTCATTTCTTCATTTGATGTTCATTTTACGAATACATTTAGAACAGAAATGTAAGATCCTGGTCGTGAGCTTTTTAATAATAAATCTCAGAACAAGCAGAATTCAATAAATTCAACGTTCGGCAGATGTTCCCTTTTTAATAATGTAAACAGAATTTTATATTTGGACAAGGCAGATTACAGTATTTTTGCCTAAGTGGTAACCCAATGTTAACCAGTTGAACTTTGAATTAATTATGGAAACGATCGTGCCGGCTGTAGTCTCTAATTTTCGACAACTAATGCCGGCCGTGATAATTCCACGAGCAAGAACAATTTAATCGCACAGCACACCCGAAATGCTATCGGGACTATCGCGATACCTAATTGCAAGATCAGGACACTCCTCTGTAGCCCCCGGAAAATTTGTTTTCCTGGTAGGAGCATTAATTTGCAGAACACTGCAAGCCGGCTTTCTTGCGCGCCGTCGTCTGGTTACGCACCATGTACGGCGCGATACAGCGTGTGCAGGCTCCTACAGCGAGATAAGAACTTCTCGAATTACTCAAAGTTAATGCTAACATAAACGCGGGAACTTTTAGTGTTATTGCAAGGTTCGCGGAAGCGCGCGCGCGCATGCGGTCCGCCATGAAGATTTGCTGGGGCACGAAAAGATTTGTACGGTTCTTACATTTATTCATGTCTAACACGTCCTCCTCGGTCGAGATAGAAAAATGGCGTGCCCTTTTACAAAATTATTTGGACCTGGTGAAATAAAGCTCCGAGCTCGCAGATTGAATCGATATTCTCGCGATTCGTCAATTCGCGAATTCACATGTCAATTATTATGCATTAACTGTAGCTGGAAACACGCTAGTTTGTAGTAGGCTTTTTCGTAGCTGAGATTGATTTAACGTCGACGCAGATTGTCTGCTGATATTTTCACCGAGATCTCTGCAAATCGATTATGACAAGCTACGTTTGACGAGCTCTCGTAGCGCAGAGTGTTAAAATCTTCATCGTGTGGCAGTTGCAAACATTTCGATGTCTCACGCTTTTACGACACGATGTAACATTATTACGTGGCATTATTGCCTTTAAATTAAACCTAATGACGTACTAGTTATGGTCTCTACTTCGCAGATATTACGAGACTGAAGACCGGAGAATACTTGGAATATCTGTTTGCATTTAAACCGATATTGTTCAGCGTAATTATTTGTGCGATACCTCTTGCGGTTTTAACAATGGTATACATTGCAAAGATCGATGTTGGATTATTTTAGAGAGATTCATTGCAATTGCAATTAAATGTTTCAATTATAAATATTAATGGATGTGTGTACGTTTTATTTGATATTTTTAATAACAAATTACGCAGTATATTTACGTTCATTAATTTTCTTAATGGAATTGCAAGATGTTTACGATACTGTTATTGCAACGCAATTAAATATTTTTCAGGATTATTTAAGGCAATAATTTATTTGAATTAGTTGTTTTTCTAGCAGGTTAAGATTTTTTACGAAATATTCTTATTACTCGTTAAACTTTATTGAATAATTTATTTAAGGCTGTTCTCTAGCCTTGTATCAACAATCTGTAGCTATATCAGTTCTTGTTGTTCGATTATATGTATAAACCGGAATCCGGAATAAATCTAGCGAATAAAACGGCATATTATTTTATACATCACCAACAGACTTTGCTCACTTCATTTTATTTGTTATGATTTGCGATCCCGCAGGGATGACTGATTCGTACAGTCATTTGGGGCATAGAAAACCCACGGACCCGAGCTTAATGACTATGGATACTCTCACATATTTACGTCACGTACACTTATATATACACATGACTTTGTAAGCGAGAGGGCAATGAATATTTGAGGACAAGCAAAAATAGTATATAGCTTACTTTAAAAATAAAACTGAAAAAGAATTGGAATAGGAATAAAATAAGATTCGTATACGTTTTATTACGTGTTTAATATAAAAATAAAATAGCAAAATGCTAGCTAGGAATATTTAGAATCAAGTTTTTATTTATATTTTTTCATTTGAAAAATATTTTGCACCTCCTCTCTTGTTACTGTGGACAGACACTGTCGCCGTTTAATTCTTTATCATTTTCATTCCATATTATTTCTATACTTTTTATGTTAAAGATATAAATTACAATTAAATAACCGTTTCTTCTCAACTGATATAATAATAAAATGCTTTCTTATAATAAAGCTTTATTATAAAAAAAAATATTAAGTGTTGCTTCATCAGCACAGTAAAACTATAATGATACACGATTAACAGCATTTGATAATAGGGTAAAATAATAACAATAGGATAATTTAATAATACTAACATCAATTTATCCAAAGATTATTGCGTTTGACCTACATTTTTATTAGTTTAAAATAAGATTGAAGATCGCGGTTTCACTCTAACGAGACTAAAGCTACTATTAGCAACTATCTTCTTTATTTCCACTCGATTCTTCTTCTCAATCCCTCTTCTGATACCGTTCCCTTATCCCATTGTATCCTTAACACGCGTTTTCACGAAGGAGAGGGTCAGATGCAAATTCCCTCGTTTCTCTTCCTGGAGATTCCTCCACCCACTCAAGCAGCCACGTTGGCGCCAGTTAATTCGCGTAAAAAGCCTTCGGCGACTCGATGGCGATTCTGTTTTTCACATTTACGTATCGACAGACTTTGTAACGAAAGCACGGTACCTACGACTCGCGATTGATTCTTCGATAAATCGTGTTGTTTACATGAAACATAAATGTGAATGTGGTAAACGCTGTTCGAATGTAAAAGAACTTCTAGCCTCCGCATAAAATTTGCAAAAATAATGTCGAGTTAATTAAACGTTACTCCATTATACATTAGTAAATGAAACAATTGTACCATGAAATGATATAAAAAAATTCTTGGGAATGTAATATTTTGATGACTTTAAGCATAAAAAATACGAGAAATTTGATTCAGTTTATAATATTCTCTTTACTATAGCATCACAGTATTGTTACTTTTTATGCAAGAAAAAAATGTATAGTATTTAATTATAATAAGAAAGTGAAATGCAACGTAAAAGCAAGAACAAAATATACGTGTTAGTAAGAGCTTAAGTTGGTATCTAATATATTAAAAATCATTTATTAGATTGCCTTTAACTAGATAAAAAAAAGAAAATTTATCATATTTAGTCGTATAGAAGTTAACAATTAATGGTAAATATAAGCTCTATCTGTTTTTCCATCGCGTGAAATATCGCATTTATGCCGTTTCCGGACGATAATCGTATCACTAATTAGATCAGTTTAATTATCAGTATTATCGATAGAGGAATACGTGTACATCGAATTCCTTCCTAATTTATTCACGTAACTACTTGGCACCGCGTACATAGGGCTTAATCTAATCAGGCGCCATCCTCATCCGTGCCGTCGTTCGTGTCGATCGAACCGACACACACAGCCATTTGCCGTCGTACGTGAATGGTTCGTCCACGATTTCAATCTAGCCGCTCGTGCCACAGTTCCTGGGATATCGAGCAAAGGAAAAAAGAAAGAGGTAGAAGAGAATGAAAAGACGAAAGAAAATGCGCATGCATGCCGCTCTGCATGGGAACGTCTAAATTCCTTGGACCGCGCGTGCTCGGAAAAATTCAAATGGCGGAGTTGACGAAATCTTGCATTTTGATAAATTTAAAAAATGATGCGACCTACATATGTAAGTCGCACGGATTATTTTATCTTCCTCCTTTTTACTAAATTTATAGACATATTATAAACCTAATCTTAAAAAATCGATAGAAAATTGAGAATATTTATTCTAAGAAAGTGAAACTTTGAGAAACTAATTGCATTTTTAGATGTACCGATCAATTCTTTAACGAAATATTAAAAATATAATAATAGTAGAAGAATTAGATTAATAAAACACTATTTTTATTAAAAGTTTACATGTGTAAGGCGAATTTTACATAAAATACCTTTTTGTTTTCTCTGTAAAGTAAATTCCTTCTCGTTGTAGAAGACTATACTAAATACTTATTTGCATTTACATCTGGCAAACGAGAGCGAAAATCCTAATCGCTGGCGCTTACATCCTTTGAACTCGTTAACTCGCTCCCTTAAACATTCTATTCGTCGCAAGGTAGGAGCATGAAATTCCAACCTGCGGAATTTTATTCGCTACCATAGGCTACTATGTACCAGCCGGGAATATTCATTCGGACAGTGGTATTTAATTTAGGCACAGAAAGACGTAGGCAGTATACATATAAGTCCAAAGGTATAATTTCAACGTCACCGACCTACGCGACATCGGTCATAGAACGCACTATTGCTCGTGTCGCATATAGAAAGAAATTTTTACCTTCTTTTTTCGAAGATGTTAAATGTGTAAATTTCTTTTACAAGAATTTTTCTCTTTAATCCGCATTAAAAATTATTTACCGCGGTGACGTTGAAATCGCGGGAGCAAAATTAAAACATTGATATCCCCTTCTAAATATGCATACTGTCGTTGTCGAAAAGACGACTGCGAGGCGAACTCCTAAAGATAACGAAATAACTCGTTTTCGGGGTGGCATTTAAACGTCCTCATTTTCAAAAGTCTTTTCCCCTCGACTCGACGGTGGGTTTGAACATTTCTACATCGTGAGTTTCTCTCTTTTATCTGTTCATTCGACAGTCTACCACTTTCTATCTTAACCTTTCTAATTTTATTTGAGCTTACACACTTATTTGGTTTTTCTCTTTCTTGAAATATTTTACTTGTCTTGTGTAAACGTAAATGAAATTACACAATGTAGATTTATTTTATCTAATTTAAAACGAAACAAAAGAAAGTGTAATAGTCTTCGTCGTGCTTTTCGATTTTTTATACTCTCAAAGTGGACATTTACAAACATTATAAATATCAGAATTTCCCAATACGAATGATTTAGTTAATATTGAAAGAAAGCCATTTCCGAGGTGTCGGTTAATGTTCTCTTGTGGATGGTACAATAAACTACTTCCTGTCGCAAGTCTGTATTTCATGATAGTGGGCTTATTCATGATCCGTGATACATATTATCGCAACAGCTTGTAGCTGGATCATAGGGGCAGACAAGCATGGATAAATCAAGATACCTATCTAGCTAATCATGAGTAGTGCTTAACTTGGCCCCGTGAAGCATTCTCTGCTAGCTCGCCACTTTTGCTTAGAAGCAATCCAATCCGTTCCGAACGGAGATGGCGGATGAAGGGAGACAAAAAGGAAGAGAGAGAGAGAGAGAAAGACACAGAAAGAGACCGATCCGATCAACCGCCGACTGCCGACCCCTCGTTTATGTTGCTCTCTTAACGTTTTGTTGGGCAAACTAACGCTCTGATCGACTCGAGATTCTAGAGCTATATGAATGCACGTGTCGAAAAAGGAATCTGGTACGAAGAAAGAATCCGGTCGTTGGGAAAGAACTCGAGATGGGAATGGAAATGGACAAGTTTGTGTAATAGAAGTCTCATTGTGTTCACAAAACTGCTGAGTAGACATGAAACTTTAATCGACTCTAGCAATTTAAACATTCCAGCTGGACATTCAAGATAATTATTTAGCAAATCGAAATTTAGCAGACCGTCTCTCCACTGTTAGATGCCGCGATACGTGAACATTTTTATGTTTTATTATTTTACGCTAAATGTGAAATTCTGCACGTAAAGAAAGATATATAGACGATGTGGATTAAAAATTTTATATATTATAGCAGCCAAGAAAAATTAAATTTTAAGGAGTGAAATTTCGATCAATTTTAAAATAATTACACAAATTCTACGATGTCATATTCTTAGTTTTTTCCTTCTTCCGATAAATGCAAATAGCATTTTCTGTTACTTTATTTAATAATCGACTTAGCTTAAAAATGGTTTCAATGACATAAAGATTAAATAGAGCAATTAAAGTTAATGAGATAGATAATATAACTTTTCAATGTGATACAAATAATGAACAGATGTAATTTTTTTAAACATTAATAGACGTACGCAATTATTGTATTTAATTCAAATATAGTATAACTTAATTACCAACGCAAATACATACAAATGCGCATGCATTTCATTATCATGGAAAAAATTGGAAAAAGTATCATTGAAATGATTAATTGCATCAGTGAAAAATTTATTATATACTATGTATCAAGAGATTCGTATTATTCTATTAATTCCACCTTGCGCAAATACATTGCGCACGTTCTTACGTGTCCATCATCCTACGTGCAACATCTGCCCCTCCTTTCTCGAACGCACCCCTTTTATACGCTTTGAAAAGGATGTTAATCGCGGCTCGAAACTGGAGCCGCGTGCAATTCAATTGCAGGGGAGGTCAAGCGTGACAAACCGTCGGCGAATGCATCCCTGAAAGTACTAGACAATCCCGTTCTCTGTAAAAGAAATTTGAGGAGCCCGCGAGTTTCTGCACATGCAGGTACAACAATGCGCTCGTACGTTATTACTAAACAAGATCGTTAATGCACACTTCAACGTCTGCGAGACAGCACATATTCACGATGCTATACATTATTTTAAATGGTTTTCTCTCATAAAAAAGGCGTGTTAAGTCGATACTCGAAAGTCTCGAAGTATTATCGCCGCTTTTCCGCGATGCCGATTGATCTCGCTTGATTCACTTTATGCTACGAACTGTCTCCGTGACGAGACGACTGAATTTTGGCAGCCATCAAAAAGGCTGTGTATAAAATGAGTCGTTTTTAAGAAAAATTTTCACGCGCTTGTGTTGTCCTATTGAATTAAAATTTGCAATTAAGTAACTTACGTTCGTGTACATCAACTAAATTGATGCAACATCTCCGAGTAATTAGAATTTAAGAAACGATTTTCGTTTCAAAACTTTCTCAAAATTTTCTCGATCGCACAGAGAGGCAATCGTTACCTTAAACAATACTAATTATCCGCAGACCGATAAGAGCAAGATATACCTATAGTAACAATCACTGAACAAAATTATTTGAAAGAGAGAAAGAGAATATTAGGTATGGAATTTTTAACATATATTTATTTCATATTTCGCAGGCGGGGTAATGAATTCTCAACGGTTGCCTTTTTTTGATGCCCGTGCGGTATCGCGCGTGGTCGTGAAGGTCGCTGCGCCCTCACTCGCTCGCCGAACGTCGAGCCGGCAAGCAGTGTCGCGAGTCGCTCCGTGCGTCGTATTACTTTTACATTATCAATTTCCGAAACGCGATCGCGACGAGTGCGGGAATAAAACTCTATTAATTTTGTACACCTTTATCAGCAACAAGTAACGTTCGATTAATTATTAAGTTTCTACAACTTGTAAGGAGAAACGAATTGCTGAGGCGACGACTTTTTATCAACGTACATGGATATTTCACGAGAGTAACTAATCTAATAAAATATAAACGTAAATCGTGATATTTTATCGTGATTACATCTCGTTTACGCATCGCGCTTTGAATTATCTGTCGATTTTAGTGTAATCTATCTTTCAGTATCGAGAAACTATAGAGAAATTCGTTGGTGTACGGCTTTAGTATTTTCGTTGTTTGCTGTATTTCGTTCTGTTATACTTCGTTGCTCAAACAGGCAGAAAGTAGAGAAAGTCGCCACGTTATATCTCAAAATGTAATCAAGAATTATCTTAGTTAATTGTAACAATTAATAGACTTGATCGTAGTGGCCGTTTCGCTCGCACAAATCATTTCGCGTAAGGATTAAATTGTGTTGTCTTATTAAATTAAAATGTGCAATTAAGTTACACACGTTTATATACGTCGACTAAATTAATGCAACGTCTGTGAATAATTAGAATTTACGAAACAATATTTCTTTCAAAACCTTCTCAAAATTTTCTCAATCGAACAGAGTCAATCGTTACCTCAAATAATACTAATTATCCGCAGAACGACAAGAGCAAAATATACCCGTAGTGACAATCGTTGACCAAATTAATTGGAAAGAGAGAAAGAAAGAGAATATTAGGTATGGAATTTTTAACATACATTTATTTCATATTTCGCAGGCGGGATAGTGAATTCTCAACGGTCGCCTTTGTTTTGATGCCCGCACGGTATCGCGCGTGGTATGCACGTGATTGTTCACGTGAAGGTCGTTGCGCACTCACTCGCTCGCCGAACGTCGAGCCGGCAAGCAGTGTCGAGTAGTCGCTCCGTGCGTCGTATTATTTTTACATTATCAATTTCCGAAACGCGATCGCGACGAGTGCGGGAATAAGACTCTATTAATTTTGTACACCTTTATCAGCACAGCAAGTAATGTTCAATTATTTATTAATTTTCTACAACTTGTGACGAGAAACGAATTGCTGCGGCGACGGTTTTCTATCAACGTACATAGATATTTCACGAGACTAACTTATCTAATAAAACATTAACGTAAATCGTGATACTTGATCGTGAGTACATCTCGTTTACGCATCGCGCTTTGAATTATCTGTCGATTTTAGTGTAATCTATCTTTCAGTTTCGAGAAACGATAGAGAAATTTGTTGGTGTACGGCTTTAGTATTTTCGTTGTTTGCTGTATCTCGTTCTGTTATACTTCGTTGCTCGTACAGGCAGGAAGTAAAGAAAGTCATCACGTTATATCTCGAAATGTAATCAAGAATTGTCTTAATTAATTGTTACAATTAATAGACTTGATCGTCGGTGGCCCCTTTCGCTCGCACAAATCATTTCGCGCGCGGATTAAATTGTTTTGGCAATTCGGATTGTAAAATATCATTTCGTCGCGGATTAATAACTACTTTTCTACCGCAGCTGCTTTGATTCCGACACACATTTTATATCATAAATTTCAAAGTGATTTATCCATTGCTACTTTCGCATCGAGAATGCGAAATAACATGCGAGTTGCCGGTTTGAACGATTCGCGTGACGGAAAGTCTTACGACGCACGAATAACACTTTATGTGTTTCGCGGTGTTTCACGTCGCGTACGGTGTCACGCAAAATTTCGCGCGTTCGTTCTCGCGAGTGAATATTGTGTGAGTGCAACAAGGAAATCTGAGAGGAGGAGCAGGTCACGGAGGCATCGGGCAACGGCGGAGCAACCATGAGGTGAGTGTTTTATTTTAGATTCATATTATTTGCTACTCGCAAAATTAATATCCACTCTCTGTCTTATTCAAACGATTTGAATAAAAGGTACACTCAAAAATAGACGTTGATATCTTGTGAATTTATATTTAAGAGAGATTTTTTCGAGTACTTTATAATTATTTTATTAAATATCTGTTTAAAGTATATAAGTAAAAGATTTAATGCAATAATTTCGACTTTAAATCATTATTCTATAATAATCGTATACCATATATTTTACAGTTCAACGTAGTTTACACAACTCCGCTGTTGCGCATCGTATCGGTGAGTGGTAAACCTTTTATTACAAAAATCTATATAATGAATATATTATACACAAAAATTGGGTTGGATCGACATTATGTAGTAAACGAAATATGTATATCAAATGTATTGATATGAAGTAAAAATAAATTGTGTACGAATAAAATAAGCTAGAAGAAAATTTATAATATCTATTGATAGTTGATAGCGAGTGAGAGAAAGAGAAGCGTGTAGCGCATACAAAGCTATGTTCCAGTATATTTAAAATTGGACTGTATGCAGTTAAATAATCAGCAGTTTATTTTTGCATTGAAATTCAGATGAATAAGGCAACGAATAAGAGACACAGATTATTATCTATACAAAAGATTAAATTTTAACATAT
>NW_011967236.1:2864969-2881664 GCF_000949405.1 Vollenhovia emeryi | reverse complement strand
ATAAATGATTAATACACATCCTCCGTGTGACGCTCGGTTACTTACTAACTTAAATAGACTAACTTAAATAGATCGCAATTTTCTCTACGAATAAACCAAAAAGCCAAAAAAATCCACTTTCGCCAGAATTTTGCCAAATGTTAATATACGCGAATGAATAATACACACTCCTCGTGATATTCGGTTAATTAACTTATCCTTGGTTTCCCGTCAATTGCAATGATCTTCGAGAAGTTTGATAAATCAGTTTTCAATCAATATTTCGTTTCAAACAAATCGCAATTTCCTTTACGGAGAAACAAAAAAGGCAACAAAATCCACTTTCGCCAGAACTTTGCCAAACTCGATTTTAACGTGTGCTAGTTTTATCGGAGCGTGAAGGAAGAAACGAATTTACTATCGTCGTCTTTGCATATACACCCTCGTCGAGGCTTTCTCGGGGAAAGGCCAGCTCATCTCACCAGATTTCCCTGATGTCTTTTCCTCTTCACCGTTTACCATTCCGACTTCGTTCAACGGTGATGGAGTCGTTCAAAGGTTTCCACAGTAACTGTAGATTCTTGAAGACACTGCGAAATTGTGTATAACAGCGAGAAAAACATTGGGAAAATTTTTTAGACTTTCCTACGCGAGAGGAGTATGTGGCCACTATAATTGGTTTCTTTGTTTTCCTTTTACATGAAACATTTTAAGAAAATACGTCATTTATTGTTATATAGAAATTATGCTTCTAACAAAATCTAGTTTTCTACGAATAATATTTATCTTTTTACGCATCGTCGCAAATACTGGATTCAAATTATATCGGCCAGATTTCTACATTGCCACGTTGCAATCTTTTTGCGAAGCTCCCGGCTAGTTTTTCTTTCCCCCAAGTAAAATCAAGTTCAGAAAGTTGAATCTCGAGATAAACCTAACATTACAAGATAAGCTCCCGCGAACGACGACGGTGCATTTCCACGATAAAATCTCAATGTATTGCACGCGTGCGAGCTCGTAACGGTGGCATCCGCGATTTTTACGAGTGGTCGGACATTGTCTCGGCGGATTTACACAAAATCGATAAAAATATAGAGCGTCTACGGCCGAGACGAGTCGAGTGGGTACCGACTTTTGTGGCACGGAGAGAGTACTGCCTTCCTATTATTCCAGTTTCTCGTGTGATGCACGTGCTCCCACGGTTATCCGCTTCGGTTGTGCATATGTGCACATGTGCGCATACACGGCTGCTGTCTGAGGATACACATCGACGCAGTTATCAATGCGAGATTATGCATATAGACCGCGCGTCATGATTATTGCGATAGGATATGCTCGCTGAATGCGAATCCTCCCGCAGTCGATTCCTCCCGTAGGTAGATATAACTTCTCGATTAATACAGGACAGCTCGCTGCTGATTAAAAGCACTGCCGTTTGGTTTTCATTTAGCTCGGATATTTTGGCGAGAAATCGCCATTTTAGAGATAATCCGTACGATTAAAATCACAGTGTGCAAAATATATTGGGTGAATTGTCAGTCCTTAATTCCGATTATCTCGCTTTATTTTTACGATAAAATTCTACGCAGTTTCTTTTCTGTTTTTGAGACATTATGTGCTTGCTTTATCGCCGAGACGCCGGTAGCCAGTAACCGAGGTGTTTGTTGCGTGCACGATCGAGAACTCGGCGATAATTATATTCCAATTGCTATCCTCACGCTATTATCGAAAATCGTAACGTGACAATTACGATGCGTGATACGCGTCGGCGAATAACGCGCGACACGAATGTTACGAAAATTACGAAACGATTTTGACTCACTCGTTCGCGCTGTCAAGCCACTTCAATTTCACCGATTCTTGCACATATCTTTCACGAGTATGGCAAATCTGCGGATATGTCGATGTAGCCCGGAAAACTCACGTTGCGCAGCATTTGCCTGATTGGCCGAATTGGCTTGTATTATATTCTCGGTGAATTTACTATCGCGATTGCACGAAACTTCCTCCTTTTCCTGTCCTCCCGTTCCACTTGCACGCGTAATGCGTTCTCGAGCATATCCCACGCAAACGCATGTGCATGTTCACGGGATACCTCAAAACCGATGAATATTTCCTTAAGTTAGAGATTCCGCGATAAATTTGGAGGCAAATTCTTTTTATTCGGAAATTTCGTGAGAGGGCTATTTAAAGTTTTTCGTTTCCAATATAGGAAATATCTTATTGAATTAAATATAAATTAAATTATCAAGTTTGAAAGCTTGATAAAATTAGCGAAATTCGTAATTTCTAATATCTTAATTTGATCTTTATCTTCAACCTTGCACGCGTAATGCGTTTTCGTGCATACCCACACGGAAAAAAAAAATTAGCTGCAGTAGCTAAATAACTTAGCAAAATATGGACAGCTAATATTTTTAGCAACTCAATATTTTTGCTACGACAGCAAACCCGTTTGCTGTCGTAGCAAAATATTGAGCTATCACAACTAAAAATATTAGCTGTCCATATTTTGCTAAGTTATTTAGCTACAGCAGCTAATTTTTTTTTCCGTGCATGCAAACGCATGTGCATGTTCACGGGACACCTCAAAACCGATGAATATTTCCTTAAGTTAGAGATTCCGCGACAAATTTGAAGGCAAATTCTTTTTATTCGGGAATGTTGTGAGACGGCTATTTAAAGTTTTTCGTTTGAAATGTAGGAAATATTTTATTGAATTAAATATAAATTAAATTATCAAGTTTGAAAACTCGATAAAATTAGCGAAATTCGTAATTTCTAGTATCTTAATTTGTTCTTTGCCTTCAATCTCAAGCGATTCAGATTAATATCAATTTTTCTCGTGATTATAGCCAATTATTCTCCAGCTCGCGATCTTTATTGATCTTTATTGAAAGGATACATTTGACGATTTCGGAACATCTTGTCGGGAATGTCGCGCGCTCGTCGACGAGTATCGAGCGGGGCGCGCGAGCGGATACGCGGATAGAATTTCGCCTCGATTTCTTAAAAATTATATTCGGCCCAATTTTCCGGAATTGCTGTCTTTTTCCCAATCGGTGTACTCGCTCTACTTACGCGGACCAAATGCCGTATCCTTGAGAGCGAAACGACGATTCTCAAGCTTTCTGGATTCCGGGCGCTTCCCGCCACCCGTTCTCTCATCCTCGTCATCGTCGTCGCCTCTGTCGATTTTATTCGGGCCGGAAATGTGCAGAACGGTGAAACGGTTGTCCTACGTGAACGATTTCCCAAATGCACGTATGGGTTAATTTACGGCATCCTTCGACTGCTCTCTGGAGATTTGCGCCGAGATCTTCCGCGTGAATGCTAGGGATTACGAAAATACGATTACTGTAAATCGCGCGAGATACGATGTAATCTCGCGCTCCGTCTTCTCCATACGATCTGTCGTTTTCCGCTATTTTTGAAAATTTTGTCGCGTCAGTTTCATTCAGACACTGTGCGATTTAATTTATTTTGATTAGTAAACCGATATGTAGATGTCACAATTAATTAGAGGAGATGCCATTTTCGGGCTGAATCTCGGTAGCGTAATATTTTCTGTGCAAATTTTGTATATTTTATCGACTCGGTAAACTGCGCGCTGATTCGTCAGTCTTAAAACGCAGCTTTTCGTTGGAACAGTAAGTCCACATTCTTAAATTGATAATCCATTCGAACTATTTCACGCTAACAAGCGCCCTTTTTTAAATTTCCTTTAAATTTATTATTCCAGCAAAAAGTTTAGGACCGACAAATAATCGGCACGCAGTTTACTGATTGTGAATTGGAAAAAGTATGAATTCGCACAAAATATATTACTAGGCTACCGAAATCCAGCTCGACCGTCTTTTCTAATTAATTGTTAATTTTATTTTGTCGAAATATATTACACACAAGGGGCGAAATATATGTTTAACTTGCTATTTCAAATCGACAACATAAGGCGACTAAAAATCATCATTTGCTTTACGCGGATGCAGGAGATATCCTTTTTTTCAGACTTTTTATTATATTTGTATATAAATACAAATTTAGTTGTTGCTTTGCTCCCTCCCGATATGAACGCAATCCCATCAAACGTAATTGCATTGTTGAAATAATGGCGCATAATAGCGATTCTATTTATAAATGTAACAGCATTGCCCGCGTTATTCTTTCCTTTATTACTTTATTACCATTTTTATTTTTACTACACACTCGCCAGTATGTTAACTTCTCGTGACTTACAATATTATGCTCAGATTTATATTCGGTACACGGATTTCTTACCGATACACGTATCCGGTATACATTTCCTCCTCCTGGAAAAGATCTCATTTCTGATTAGATCGCTAATCGAACCGAAGTTATTCACCCCAACGAGTTACTTGTAACGAAAAAGCGACTGGAACTGGACGAAAAAAAAAAGCGATAAGTCCTGGCAAAACCTCGACCGCAGCAAATCTCATTATATCTGGCGCCGTTTCAAGTAGTATTTCTAACAAGATACACGACGACAGGCGTATCTATGAACTCTAGAATGCAATGCCGTTCATTGTTCTTTCTATCGTTTTTCCCCTCCTTTGTTTCCGCATACTTAAAAGGGCTCCCGAAAATGTTATTTTGCCAGATACTTTTCCTTCACGTACATCATTACGATAAGAAGGGTGTAATCCTAGTCGAGGTAAAGAGATGAGACAGCGGAATTGAACCTTCCGCAAAGCTTAGATTCTACTGCTCCTACCTGACTCAGCATCACGTACGTTGCGTGGAAAATTTTTGTTTACGTTGCCTCTGAAATCGCGCACATTTGTTTTTTTCTTCGTCAGATAAATAATAACTTTCACTCAATCTCTGCTAATGATAATCGTAAAACGGGATGATCAGCCCCGGATGGCGGCTGCGAGCTGTTTACCGCTAATTGCTAATTCACACAGAGTAATGCGACGTATAAACATAATATCATGCGAAATTATTATAAATGAGTTATATAACGAGACGTCGATATGTGCTATCACCCGCGTGACCCGATTTCCGGGCGTTAATATTTTGCGCGAATACCCGCTTTCCCGAAACATAAATACGTAACGCGCTTTCGAGTGTGCTAGATGTGTATCTCCGTGTTTGCGAACGTTAAATCATTCCCATCAACGCGACACCGCTGCCGGATACGTTCTGTAAAAAATATCTTACTG
Organism: Vollenhovia emeryi; assembly: GCF_000949405.1. Classification (NCBI taxonomy): domain Eukaryota; kingdom Metazoa; phylum Arthropoda; class Insecta; order Hymenoptera; family Formicidae; genus Vollenhovia; species Vollenhovia emeryi. Next base: position 2,876,502 of record NW_011967236.1, on the reverse strand, counting down.
TTCGCCCTCGATACTCGACAAGTTTTCAACGGACAATAATACGCCGCACGTATTTTCCGCAGTTACTTTCTTCCTTCCCTCAAATAAAACGAACAAACGTCATCCGTAAAATTAAACGTCTGGGTTTACGGGTCTAAGCATAAATATCAACGCGAGTCAGCATAAATATATCACATCCTTTCTGGTTCACAAGCATTCGTAATGGTGAACCACGGCCAACGTTATCCGCGCGAGAGTCTTTCGGTTGTTCGAAGCGGACGGAACGAGACGAAAATTGCTAGGGTGGGCGGGGGAGAATTAAATACTGGTTAAACAACACACACGAATCGGCCAATGCGGGTCTAAGGCAAGATGTGGGTAGCCTATACTTGTAATTTATTAAATTGCGAATTCATATACCGTTTCTTTCCATATTTGTCCTGCACTCTCAGACAGGATTTCTGTTACTGAGACAAAAAAATATTCTTGACGCATTTATATTTCTCACAACCTCATTTAGTATTAAATATCAAAATAAAATCAACAATTCTTATTCTCCTCTATTGAATTAAAAAAGATTGGCTTACTATATTGAGACAAGAGTAACTTATACAGGGTGTACTAAAACCACCGGATATCCTTTTAATCATAAATTCTTTAGAAACTTTCAAGACAAAAATTCCAATACAAAAATGTCGAGGCTATAATAGTTTTTAAATAATAAGCGATTACATTTCACAAATGACAGGCCTGAGATTTCGCGCGCTCAGGTACGGCGACACGACAAGTGATAAAGGTGTTCCTACGAATATCGCCCTTTTTAGCATAGTGACAACTTTCACAACAGACTTAACGATTCATTCTCGAATTAATTGTTCCTCTTGTTATCTTTAACCATTTCTTTTGTTAACTTTGTGTAACGTCTTATTAATAAAAGGGAGGGATTCACTATGATGAGTATCTTGATCAGACTGATATCCTTCGATTTCCGTCGATCTCCGATATTCTGAGTGAACTTTGAATCTTCAGTTAGATTCAATCTAGTCTCCAGCCTCTCTTTATTCTCAAGTTTACAAAATAACCGTATCATCGTCTTCCCAAATATTTTCTGTCCCGTTAAACGGTGACTTTGGTTCTCGCTCGCTCGTGAAACACATAGGAACACTCTTATCACTCGTCATGTCGCCGTGCCTGAGCGCGCGAAATCTCAGACCTGTCATTTGTGAAATATAATCGCTTATTATTTAAAAACTATCATAGCCTCGACATTTTTTAATTAGAATTTTCCTCTTGAAATTTTCTAAGGAATCTGCGATTAAAAGGATATCCGATGGTTTTAGTACACCCTGTATAAATGTAAGTTTATATATTCTGGCGTTTAGAATAAATTTTCCCTCCATCTTATAACGCACAAAGTCGGCACCACGATATTCGACAAAAGACGATACATACTATCATTTTATTCTAGATTTTACCATTTTTCATTTAAGATTAAAATATTCCTTTTTCTATAATAAATATAATTGGCGCTATATCGATCCTATTTTTGTGATACATTGAAGTGTAATAGCATTGGATCCGGAAATTTTTTCTGTGGGTGTGCCCGCCGGTTTCTTTTCGGACATAACGCAGTTTTCTTACGGGCGGAGTTACCGTCGGCAGATTCACATTTTCAAATCGATAAACGATTTGTAATTATATTTAAAATGCTACATTTAGCATTCAATACCTCCCTTACCCCGTACTGTAAATTATTCTTATTACGAAAAATATTATCATTATATACTGGTTATTGCGGAATGCGTGCAGAGCACGGTGTACACACGTTATTGCACGGATCAACATCGACTTTCGATACGCTCTTCCACCTGTCGTTGATTAACGAGAGATCGACCCTGTCATCAGGCGCGGTATCTCCTTTTCGGATTAATATAAATTCGCGACGTGCAATCGGTCGAAGCTCTTTTCGAGTGCGACGCCCGGAGGCCCGGGCTGTCCGACGTAAGTCCGACAAAGCGCCTACGTAGACGTTATTATGCAAAATCGACCGCTGTCAACGAATATCGGTGAGTTAAACGAAAAAGCTGCTAGCAGCCAGCAATATCGGCGAGATCTGCCATTTGCAATACGCGGAAAAGGAAAAAGATCGGTTGCTTCGGTAAGCTCGAAGTACATGCCATCGGTCAAGATTGCAATATACATTCCGCGCATGCAACGCTGTCCGCCGTTCTAGCAAAGGCAATAACGACATCGCTCGTCCCGAGACTCGCGGAATTATTCGCGTCGCCATTACCCTCTGTTGCGGGCACGTAACTTTTTTATCGGCGCCATTATTTTCGGCCAGCGAGATAAAGTGGAATCGTATATACGCGCACGTATCCCTTGTAAATTTGACCAACTCGACAAATGTATGGAATATTGACGTCGCGTTGATCATATGGCATTAGTAGAAATATTACTGGGCAGCTGCGAGCGGGCGGTTAAAGTTTCGACTTTCGCGCGAAACTGACAGGCTGAAATTTTAATACTGATCGACGTGTGTGCGACCCGCTTTCTGATTCGCATTATTTCGCGCTGGGATAACTGACATTATAATGATAGCGTATTTCGAGGGAAATGTGTCGACGCAATTATGTTGGTGTAATTATCTGTGACACAGCATCTAATTTTTTTCGCATTATTTCCAACGGATGGGGAGCGTAGATTATTTTTACGTGAATCTATAACGGCTCTAAAAACGCAACGAACACGAGAGGACGTGTAATGTTTGTAATAATGTTATTGCACTCTTCTTGTGTGAACGTCCACCCACAGAAAAAAATTTTCGGATCCACTGCTATTACACTTCAATGTATCGCAAAATAGGATCGATATAGCGTCAATCGTATTTATTATAGAGAAAGGAATATGTTATTAAATGAAAAATTCCACAATCTAGAATAAAATGATATGTAAAATGATATGATGGTATGTATCGACTTTTGTCGAATATCGTGGGGCCAACTTCGCGCGTTGTAAGATGGAGGGACAATTTATACTAAACGCAAGAATATATAAACTTACATTTGTATAAGTTACTCTTGTCTCAATAAGTTACTTTTGTCTCAGACAAAAATTGCCTCAATATATTAAGTCGATCTTTTTTAGTTGGAAAGAGGAGAATAAGAATTATTGATTTTATTTTTATATCGTCGTATTTTTACACTAAATGAGGTTGTGAGAAACATCAATGCGTCAAGAATATTTTTTGTCTCGGTAACAGAAATCCTGCCTGAGGGTGTATATGTTAGATATCTTATGTATATTCAGTAATAAGAACGTCAAAGGGAATAGTGGATTAATTAAACGGACGTGAGTATTTATTGGACATACATCGAACTGTGCGATTCAATTAAAAGCTAAAAATTGCCTCAACTTGTTTTCATCACACAGGTTGCACAAACATTACTATTTTTGCTTGCTTTATGCCCTCGTACGTACCTGGGCGTTTCAACAAGAAAGCTTCGGCCGCCCGCTCGTACATTCATTGTCGAGCGAAATGTCATTTGAATTAGGACATCCAATTTTTTTCGTTTAATGATTTTTTTCCGTCTTGCCAAGTTTCAGACTAGAATTTTTTAGCACGTACGTTCCCTTCGTCAAGTTAATTCAGTAGTTACACGAAAGTAAATTAGGTAGCGACATGTTGAAATAGAGTAATGTTTAAACGTTAAAATCACGTCTCTATCTTTAGACTGTTTCAAGATTGTAAATAATGGAGCATCCGTTCTCTCTGCTCATGACAAGTCATTTTGACTAATTGTAAGAAGAGATAGAACATATAACAAGTTTTAGTTTGACACGTAACGTGTAGCACGCAGAAAGAGCTATTTCGTTATTAAAAATTTTAAAACTAGATACAGATTTGAAAATAATTTTCTTGGCTGATCAAAGTAACATTAAAATATGTAGTGCATTCAAAACATGTAGGAAGCTATGTTGCTGGAGAGCCAAGAGTTTTTGCAGCGTTACCATAATGCTTGGATGTTCTACGTAATTTTGATGGTCCAACGGAATTATTCGCAAATTTAGCTCCTAAATTTTTAAATATACTTCGGCAAAATCATTCTTTCCGCGCATATAGCACTGTCGGCTAAATTATATGTGACAGCTGAGTAGACATCATATGATATCCGGTACAAAAGTGCATCAAACAAAACTGTCTAATGTGTCACAATTTTTCTGTCCAGAATGTAATGTCGATTTGTCAATCTCAAAGTTTTGCGGCTACCTGCATCAGCGCGTTTTGGAACAGTGTGTACAATAAATCGATTTTACAACACGGTGAAACCGTGTAGAATAAAACGAAGCTATCGAATCAATCGGTTATCAAAACTAGAAACAAATAGTACAGTTGCGAGCACGTTTTGTACACCAAGGCTTTTGCTGGTCATAAAATATGTGCGAATTGCTAAAACGGGCATACGGTGTGTTCGGTTTTAGCTATTTTAGCATCTCGCGGAATGAAATAATTACTTAAACACAATGGAAATCGGTTAATATATATTTTCTTACACGTATCTATTATTTCTATATATTTCTCCGAGCCGTGTATATTTAATTAGTAAAAGATAAAACTATGACAGGTCGTCTAACTCGTTAAAGACGGTTACTTATAAAGTGCATCAGCACGTAAATAAGTAAATATAAGAATTAATTTTTACTTACCTATAAGTTCTTTGTGCTTTGGCTGGATGGTTATTTAAATGGGGACTTAATCGTTAATGTATTTGAAAAATTCACAAGTTACGAACTTAGCAACGAGCTCTGACAAAATTTTCGCGGGGTAAAAACGAACTCTAAATCTATCAAAAGATCACAATCTGTTTATACATTCATGTGACCGGAAAATCGGATATAATTAATTAATAGAGCTAGCAGATGTTCCGGAGAGAACGACGTTTTATCATAACATGCTGCGGGAATAGGAGATAGAAAACTTTCAGCTTTTAAGAGGCTTTATACATGCACCATCTACGAGGATCTTGTGAAAGGTAGATTCTAGAATCTTCGAGATCGTTAAGACTTTCGACGAGGCTGTATTACGCTCGGCTGCTCTTACCGAGAACTTTGCGGAAGAAGATAAAAAAGAACAGTACAGAACAGTTGCTTCAGCTGTGAGATTCTCCACAGAGAATTTTTTTACGGTCAACTGATTGCTGTGCGTGGGGGGTTACACTTTTTCCCGTTTTTTTTTCGTTTTTTTTTAAGCTATGTCCGTGCCGAACAAAACGTTGAACTTCTGAAATCCGATTTGGAAAATAATATTAGTGGGTAGTGCGCGTAGAGCAGGAATGGAATATTGAAATAATTTCGCTAACAATTCTGTATGCCACATATTTTTTATTCTTGCAAAATTGCAGTGCTAAAAGTCTTTTATTAATTATTTGTCAACGAACATGTTAAACGGTCATTAATTATTGCTTTAAGCATAACGCAGCAGGAAAATTAATATATTTATAATAAATTTATTTCCCCGTGTTTATGTGTACGTGAACGGAAAGAAAACGCAAAATAACATGTGAAAACTGTCCGTAAAATTATTAATTAATATTTTTCTGCTAATGCTGTGACTGTCGTACGCATCTTTATACCGTGTTAGAATATTTTTCGCACATTTTCCTGGTCAAATCGATGAACTAATATCTGCTTTAGGGGATCTCGTTAGGTCGCGCTCGCATTTCGCACACTTTTCAATCTTTTGAAACGATCGATACGCAATTAAAATGTTCGCTAATCTCATAAATGTATCCGTAATAGTATCGACAGATCGCGCAGATGTAATTACGTCGTGTCGAAACAAGTGATCCAAACAAGGATAAAGCGCTGTAACTTTTTCAGTATCCCATTTGCGATTAATGTATATCTAAATTAGAAAATCTTAAAGTCTTTGAGCATTGCAAAACAATTTAAGATACTGTTTTACCTTGCGAGGAATCTTTTAAAATAATGTAAAATAGATAGAATTTACGTAGGTTAGAAGGTCGTTTTTTAAAAATGTCACCTCACTTACGTCACGTTACGGTAAATTAGTGCTGAAATCACATTTCCTCGAAGATTATTGGCCCCAAGTTCGCAAAGCCGTTATTCATTCCTTGCTTACGACCGCAATGGAAACGCGGGGGATGTTTTCGCGGATTTACTCGGGGAGAATTATCCACAATGACGCTCACAGGTGGGCCATCTCGTGTATGATGCATCCACAAATAGTGCAACTCATATGTCTACATCGCCCGACGCGCGTACATGTGTATCCGTCGGTTCCCGAAGGAGGCGTTAACGCAATCCACACAGTCCCGATCCCTCGTAAACGCGCGATACCGTCGAGGCGATATCCTCGAATGCAATTTCAACTATTAGTATAACTTAACACCGCCGCGAGATAGAGTACACGAAATAATGCAGCGAGACAGTAATGCGCGCATAATGTGGATGTTACGCTGATACGGGAAGATGTCCCGAGATGATACGGGGCTACAATGTAAAAAGGCAAAATCGTAGCGCGAGCATGTTACGAGTTAAACTTCAAAGACACATAAAGTATTCCTTATCTTTCCCCGGGCGGACTTGAATGGAATATTAATTTTAGACTTAGCAGGACATTTAATGTTGAATGTTGAGACGTGAAACGAAGACAGCGTCCCACTGGGGGCGGGGGGGATCTTTTATGGGGAAAAATCGACTTCAAATTGGTCAAAGAGTCCGTGGATGGAAGAAAGAGTGCCCGGAGCACCCTGTATTTCCTCAATGAATCACCTCTTAGTCTCAATTTCTCGTCATTCAACGTTCCCGTAGCCTCTCTCGCCCCGGCCCAATTAGATTGAGATCACTTCGTCAAGAATCGCGCGACTTTCTCGGTGCTATATTGCCGCGCGCCGCGATCAAGATCGCCGGGCGGTGAATCCATTCGTGCGAATATCTCACTATTCGCGAAGACCGTTACATGGACGGTTAACCAGGTCAAAGGAAGTCAATTGCGTGTAATCGACCTGCGCAAGGCACCAAATCATCGCTGGGGGGTTCGCCCGCGGGCCACGGGAGAAAGAAAAGAGAAGTCGGGCCGGGGGTGGGGAGAAAAAAAGGCAGAAACCAACCGCGGCGAGTTCTAATAACGCGAGACGAGGTTGAGTAGGTTGAGTAGGTGAATAGACGAGGATACACCGGGGAGGCGTGGGTCGTTGTCGCTATCGTGCGCTCGAATCGGAAACCAATTTGAAAGCAATACCGCGCTCATCGTCGCGGCTTATCTGATGAAGGGAGCTCGAACAAAACGCTCTTGGATCCGGCCCCGATGATTCCGGCCGGGCCTACCTGACGACTTAAGCGACTTTAACGCCTCTCGGTATTTAAATCGGTTTCTCCACGCCGTTCCGTGACTCTCATCGCTCGCCGCCGCGCCGATTCGCTCGTTAGGAGGTTGCGCCGCCGATGCCAAACATCTCGCGATGATTAAACTCTCGTCTGTCCTTGCCTTTGATCAGGGACCGTTATTTACGAGAGACCCGATAAATCGTCCCCGGGGTGGAATTATTTTCTGCAAGTAATCGAAAACGTCGACGGTAAATTTGATCTAAACTTCCGGCCCGCGATTTCGCTCGGCGCTAGAAACGTCTCGACGAACAACGCGCTCGCGCGGGTATCGAGGTTCACGAGCCTGGGATTCGGGTGAAAAGTGACAAACGAGTGGGTTATAAATTCCGAGGTCCTCTTTCACCCTTCCATATAGGTTCGCTCGTGGAGCTCTTTTCGACGTACCACGCCCTCGGCTCTGCCTCCCAAGAAGTTGTAAACGAAGGACGCAACGTCGTGCCCACGCGATCGTATACGAGCCGGCTTGACACCGAGAGAGCCGCCGATAAATCCGTGGAAAAATAAGGGGGGGTTCCACCCCGTGTTGTGACAAAGCCGAGAAAGGGCGGGAGAAAGGGGGCGACCAGCCTTAGAATTTGCCTAATTGGACAGCGAGATCCCTTTTTATCGAGAAGTAACGTTCTCCCGGAAAAACATGTACTGTAAAATTTACGAGCAGCCACTGACCGCTTCCAAGATGTTAAAAAATTTACGATCCTTAAGTACGTCCCTTCACCCCACGCGGCCGCAGGACCGCAGGACTCGCTCCATTATATCCTATTATTAGTGAATCGATCCCATCGAGGGATTTCTGAGCGTCCACGTGTATCCCTTACAGACACTTCCTCCATCCTCTGCGGACTTTTACTTTTTTTTTCTTCGAACCCCCGAGGTAATTCAATTTGCGGGGATCCGACGTGATTAAATGGAACGCTTTCCTTTCATATCCGCGGTCAATTGTGAACACGCGCGTAGACTGGGGATGATTGAAGACCGAGGGTATTCTTCGTGAAATGCAACTTCTCTACTCAGCCTTTGACAACCGTAAATAAGACAGCCGTAAAGTGTCGGCAGTCAAGCGCAATGAGTCTCATTCTTGTCCGATCGGAGAGATTTTAAATATCTTTAGAAAACTTTATGAACTTGGCGTCAGGGCGTCTCGGTGTGTTGGCGAATCTGAATGTAATTTTTCATTTTTACTCGTGGTCACGAAGGGCACATTTGCGAGAATGAAGGAAAAAAAAGTTGCTCGATCGTCCCTAGCGCCGACATGTTTGCGCGGAAATAGCCGACTGACAGGTTGAAGGTTTGAAAAATGCGAGCGAAGGAGCAAATCGACCAGCGCGGAGCGACGAAGACACGGTGTTAGCCAGCCGGTGAAATAATTTACCGTGGAAGCCGCGTTTTTCCTTTTTCCGTTCTGCACGCCGCGCGAAAGAGAAACGTCGTCGCGGAGAGATGAAAGCAATTTGCGCGCGTTAAAAAAAATAGTCGAAAGAATGCCGTGGAACTTCTGAAATCGTCGCTATCGTTGCCGCTTGGACCCCGAACAGATCGAACAGATCGGAAGGATGGGATCTTATCCTGCGAGGACATTTGTCAACCTCTTCCTGTGGGGACTGTTTTCCGGCTTATTCAGAATTCTCCGTCGTTTTCACTTGGAGTTAGATTCTTAAAACTTGTATTCACTCCAGTCAAGTTTATATTATTAATCTTTTCAATCCTTTTAATTGTAAGTAACGATAGAAAGCAGGCACACGTATGTTAGGTGAAAAAATTAGTATCGTTCCTACAGTGCTATTTCATTCTCGGATGACGAACAATTTATTTGCATTCATCAAAGCATGCTTGCTTGCTTACTGATGACACGCGTTCGTGTCCAATTCCATGAAGCGTGATATACGGTTGTCAAAAGCTGATTTTTCCGTTCTGATTTTTCATTATTACGCTTTGATACCGGACGCTTTTTCCAGTATTTTTCAAGGAAATCCAGTTTCCAAATTTTATTCCGAATATACCCGTGCTGCGCGCACTATTATTCGTTCAGCTCTTACTTCCTGCGCGCAACATGCACTTCTTTCGATGCGTGGCAAACGAGGATTTGCCAAACACATCGCCGTCATACGAGCGCGATACGAGTCGTGAACGTTAACTTGAATATCGGAGTTGTCAGACGTTTCCACTTCCGCTCGTGCCACGAAGGAACGTCGTTACTAGTCATGCCCACCCCTACTTGATAACATTTTTCCATAAAGCTCGGTCGAACATAGCCGCGATGGTTTCGTGCGGTACGTGCAACGGCAACTATTCGCCGTGCGCGAAATAAATTTTACATCAGCATGATTCCGAGAACATTGATCCAACATTAAACATATCGAACGCGGCTGCTTCCAATGGATCCAGACGCTAGAATTGTGCGAAGTTTGACAGTGAACTGACAGCGAGCCTCTACGATGCATTATTCACGTCGATCTGGGTTGCCTGACTGGAAAATTTCCGGATAGTCTGATTGCGATAGTTCGAAGGTAAGCGATGCTGAGCCGCGGTGTTGAACGACGACGTTGACTATTTCAACTGATCATACGTGATTATACTTAAACAGTTTCGTGGCGTTAATCAATCTCATATTTTCCAGTCACTTTATGATTAAATGGGAAAATTAAATTAAATTAAATTAAATTAAACCAGCAAGCCTAACATCTGGAGAAAGTGATAAATTTATAAGTTGAAATTAATGAAAATATTTGCACAAGTTTGATTTGTACAAAAAGAGATGTATTAACAAATTGGGGTATCGAAATTAATTGTAGTGCTTGCGTCATTTCGAAAGCGAACTTCAAACCTAGTTAAATATGAAGCGCAGTACGAAAACGGTGTTCTTTGCAGGACAAATTGCGAATCGTATTCGCCAGAGAGGTTCAATTTCGTTTAATGAGTAGGAGGTGTTCAGATTTGTAGAGAGCCATACGAGAAAGTTTCGCGTACCGGTTGTAGACGAGAGAAAAACAGCTCTGGGAGGTCCATAGAGATTTTATCGTCTAACTATTGGGCGGTTACAGCACGCGAACATCGAGGTAGTTCGCCGTATATTAAATTAGAAAATTCGCAGTTTTTAACTGAGCAAATTGTCCAGAATAAAGAGTGACGTTTTGCAGATATCTGTAAAAATATCAGCATTTCTCTATATTTATATTTCATTAAATCCAAATTTACGAAATTTATGCTCAGGCAGTTTATAATTTCACGTTTGAGAAATTAATTTATCAGCTGCCAAAATATATTTTTATCACAAGCAACTTTAACGGTACAGAACATGGAATTTTTTTACTGTATAATATTTTAATATAAAGAGAAATTACATCTCTCTGTTTTTCCTTTAATATTTTCTGTGCATTGAATTGTGTGACTCCGTCTTGAATTTTTTAAGCATATCGACAGGACCGCTAAAAAAATAAAAACTACTGTCAATAAGATTACTAAATACTGCGCGAAACAACTCGGTCGAGGTAAAAATTCCTTCATAAATAATTCAGCAAAATGTTCGCATGGATTGTGAAATCGAATGGTTTGACGTATATCGTAAAGAAAACGTATAGCGTTTTGGAAATATTTTATTTAGTCACGCTTCAAGTTTTACAGAATGAAACTACAAATTTTGTTGTCCGATATTTATGTATTAAATGCATCTCGCTTTACTTTTTGATCAATCCCGACCTCAAGTTTGCACAAGGCGCGATTTGTTGAAGTTCTTCTAAACTCGATTTAGCGAGATAGGAAGAAACCACCGCATTACCACCGTCGTATTCTTTCGTAATAAAATCTCGTCCCTTTTTCGATTAAACGTTCGTGCTGCGTTTGATCCGTCCTGAACGATTTTCCGATTATACAGGGTGATTCAAAATAGGTATAGTGTCCCTGAAATGTCGTATTCCTGATTAAATTCTAAAACGATTTTTCTCTTACTAAAATGTTCTCCGAAGCTTAGTTTTTGAATTATTCAAAGAAATAGTCAGCGAATAACTGGCCGAGTACAAGAGGCAGACAGGAGCGGCGCACCGCCGCGGCGCCCGGCGGCTCACGCGGGGCGGTCAGCTGAGCGATCAGCTGTAGCGTTGCACACGCACATCTCTCTCTCTCTCTCTCTCTCTCTCTCTCTCTCTCTCTT
>NW_011967236.1:2783956-2863744 GCF_000949405.1 Vollenhovia emeryi | reverse complement strand
CCTATTTTGAATCACCCTGTATAGCATCTAAACAGACTGTCGTGCCCACAGGCCATCGAGTGCTTGACTCATGGCTTCGCCGGACTATCAGAAGCGAAGTATGATTTATGGACGCTCGTACTCGTCGCCATAAAATCGAACTTCGTCCCAGAGCGCAGTTTACACGTAATATTGCGATTTCGATCGTGATCGTCGGTCTCATTCTTCCCTTTGGTTATCTACTCCTTCTCGTGGCGTAGTGCGGAATTTTTAGACAAATCTATATTTTACAATCCTTTTCAACGGGGTAGAAAAAATAGCTGATAGTCCAGAAAAAAATTCAGCTATCTCTATTGTAATTATAATAAAAAAAATTTCAATGATAACTGGATCATGTCTGGCAATTTTTATGTTCAAAACTCACAACGTTTCGACCATGGTTTGTGGTCCTTTTCAAGTGATATCGTATCAAATGTTCAGTGTAATAAATTAAAGGAAGAGAGCTTAGGTCCCCAAGAGGCCGAACATGACTGACGTCGTATATCGCTTGAAAAGGACCACAAACCATGGTCGAAACGTCGTGAGTTTTGAACATAAAAATTGCCGGATATGGTCAAGTTATCATTGAAGTCTTTTAATTACCCCTTGTTAGACAACTAATAAAGTTACGATGCAGGGGTGGATAAAAAAGGCAATTTCTCTGTGGGGTCTTATACTTCGAAATTTAGCGTAAGTGAAATCTTTTCATCACAGTATTTAAATACATATAATGTAGACGCTATCGCAAGCATAATTTAAGAGTATGCCTAGCAAAAGATACATACAAATGAGTTTCAATAATGCTCTATATACATGAAACAGGAGATATAATGTACGTTCTATGCATATAACATAGGTGTGTTCTACGTATCCGTGAGGCAATAATTTACATCTGATAATAACGGTAAAATCAAAGGATTGTAATACGCGGAGGAAAATGATCGTAATATCTTATCGTATCCACTTTATCTGAAACATCGGAAAACGTTACGCACATATATTATGCATGTATAGAAAGCGACTGCATCTTCCATCCAGGATGGTTTGATCGAACCGTAACCGCCACTTTTGTCGAGGCTCCTGAATAATATACTGTGTTAGGGTCCCGAAGTGTGCTTTGGAACTGGCCGATATCGACGAGCTTTTAAACAACAATCTTCTTGCAGAAAGTCCTCCCCGAAAATCTTTATATCGCGTCATAACGGTTTTCAAGATTGTTGGCCCACGGCACTTCCGTTGGCTTAAAAGTCTCGTTCATCAGCTGAACGCGTCACGCGACGCTCCGTCATTCAGACGAATCCTCCGCGACAGATTGTTATAACAATTTTTACTGTTTATTATTTTTATCGATTTATTCTGAAGGAAGATAACTATTGGGTCTCTGCATAAGTCCGTGCCGCAAATCAAGTAAATTTCAAACGCAAATTTCGGCACGGACTTAAGCACAGACAGAATAATTTATCTAACAGTATGTGAATATAACAAATAAATTATTGTGTATATGTATGTGTGCGTGAGGAATATATTTATATATATATATATATTTTTGTTATTAATATATATTTGCTTATCTTGTTATAAAAACAAGCAGTAAGAAATTATAAAAATACCGCTATTTTAACAGTAACATTGAAAAAATTTGTGTTTTTTTACATTTATTATATAAATGAAATACATATACACGAAAACCAAATTCATCTAAAAATGATTAAATAATAAAGCAAATACAAAAATTTTATATATGAAAATAAATGTTTGATAATATGATGCGGTAAATACAGCACGTACCATTTATTAACTGTACGACTTTCGAAAAAGCGCGTGATAAATGAGGATATCGACATACGCACCTCTTGAATACGTCGATGCATTAAATCAATAGTTTGTCTTAAGCAAATCTAGAGGAATACATCAACGGGCAATGAAAGGATCGTTTTTCACGACGTTCTAGCCGCTCCTTTCGAGTCACAAAACGGTATAACAGCCTTGATTGCAACAAGCAACCGCTCAAATGGCTTTGTGCGATTGCATTATGCATTAAGATACATTGTGAATGAACACATTGTATGCTATCGTCAGCTCTGCCTGTTCTGATCCATTTGTCATATCCGTGTTCGAGCTGTTTTCCGACATTGAACAAGTTCTGCACGTGATTACGTATGCTAACATATTTCTTGTTATTATGCAAGTCGCAACGATAAACGTGCCGCACGTGGCAACTGTAAACTAACGTCGTTCGCTGTAAATTCGTTATACTGTCGCACTTCATTTTTACATTTTCCAAGATTAAAAAATATTTTTAAATAAGAAGTTATTAGTTTGAATGTGTACAGTGATGTTCATAATAGTGCTCGTATAATGGTGGGATTTAATAGTTTACGCCAAAAGGTTTAAATTTAATCGGGACGTAGGTTTACGTGATAAATGCTTCATCATCATAATTAAAATAAATTACGAATTTAATAACGTAACATAACTATTTTAATAACGTTATCGTAACTAAAATAAAGTACGATTTTTACAGTTAAAATTGAAATGGAAGAAGAAGAAAAAAAAATATATATAATAGCAATATTTGGGGAAATAATGAAAAATAAATCCATCGTTTTTAAAAAAAAAATTTAATTTTTGATAACAAGAATGAAGTATTTACATGAAATAAGTGTCGTGTTTCTTGTATTTTATTAGAAAAATTGTAATTTAAAATTAAAGAAATCTACGTGATGAAAATAAGACAACTTATAAAAATTAAAAGAACATAAAAGTACTTTGTGGAAAATATATATCTTCTTTTCTCTTAACATGAATTTCAATTGGGAGAATTGAAAATATTCGATTCTACTTGAATGAAACAGGCGTGAATACACGCGTGCTACACGCGTTACGTTCTTTCATAAATAAATGCACCGCACTGAGATTAGGTAGGCGTAGGTTCTAATCTGAAAACACGACGGTCCTTTTAGTGCAGCTTCTCGATTCACCGCCACGTGCCTTTGAAACACCTTTGTATAGTTGCGCACGGATGCGATTTCGGTCAAAAATTAATTTTATTCACACCGTGACGTAAAGTACAATCCCGTGTTCTCCCCCTGTAGGCAGAAGCACATTCCTTTTCTTTCTATGTAGTGATGCCAAAAGGTCACGGACGAGAATAGAAATTCCTTGATAACCAGACAAGACACTCCATGAATCCATTTCTCTCGCGTGATTTGAAGCGTTCGTTTACGAAGAGATAAATGCATACCGTGAAGATATCTGAAATGTATACTTTCCGATTAAAAAGCTTTATAATGTGTAATCAGAACTCGTAGATATTTCACCATTAATCAGGATTAAAAGTCGTCATGCCGAATGATGAGTTTTAATTGCGATGCAATGTCGAAATGTATCTGCTGATGCTATACAATTCAGCACTAATTGCCGTATCATAAATCGTGTGCGCATGTAAATTACAATGCATCGTTAAGCTCAACAGTTTACATAACAGTTATGAATACTATGTATATTGCTGACACAAGAAACGTTTGAGAAAGAAATTGTGTAAAACGTGTCGAATCAATTATCGAATCGAGATGAATTAGAAAATTATGATTTTCTTTCTCTTCTTAAAACAATTCTTTCAAAGTTCGGTACAATCGCCAGATTGACAGAATTACAATCGACATTAATTTTACATTTTCTAAGACGTTTTATAAATTGATGAGAATTTTTCAATGTCGCCAGCGATAATTAACAACGTCAGTGTTTTCATTCTAAAGTTTTTAAATTGCAATTTGTCATATATAAAATATACATGATCGCCATTGCAATTAATATAATATAATACGTGTCTGATCCGGCGATATGTTAACTTGTTTCACCGAGAGGAAATGGGCAAGAACCATAAAGAAATTTGTTGATGCTTTAGTCGCATTATATCGTGAGCGATGCGTGCACGCTAGCTTACGGTTTCGATCCAAGAGGGGTGGCCCACGTCGAACTTTCATCGAGCGTAAGCGGGGCCAAGTTAATTACTGGAATTAATGTGGTCCGACGGCGTTAATCCGCGCGCGGCACGCGAGCCAATCAAGAGGTCAGATAAGAATTAAATGGCATCGGGCCGACGCCTCGTTAGCCGTCCCATGTCGGACATAAATTTTACGCTAAGCCCGGTTCGACCGAGTTCACGCCGACAGAAGAGAATCTCATGTTCACGATCGCTCCACTACAAATTGGCTACGCGTTCTTGTGCACGTGCTGCTTTGCGCTGTTACATGTGCAGCTAGCGTACACGTTAGGCAAGGTGGTTCGTATTTAACGCACACCCTTTTCGGCTTCTGTAGACGCGCAGGAAAGTGAGTGAGCCAAATTTGTATTGACGCAATCAGCGGTGGTGTTTCGTTGATTCATCTCTGTGATGTATTCATTGATTTCTTAAATCGGTTTAATTTAATATACATGTGTGTACGTGTACACCCATGTTTGTACCGCCAGTTAATTTTTAGAACTTTTCTCCGTACTTGATACAGTAATTTGATATTTGGCAAAAATGCCTGTCCGGGACCTGAAAATAAAAGCATAGTCGCAATAATAATCTTTGGTATTTCGAATTATAGAAATGTCTGAATACCTTTTCTACATTCTGGACGGTTTCGCATGTATCGAATAATTATAACACAAGTACCGTTAAATGTAAATTATGTTAGTGGTTAGGTATATCAATTACCGTGAATTCGATCATCGGATTAATCCGTTCGACCGCCTTACGCCTGATCACTATAATTTTCTCGCTGTCGAGGCCACAAGAGAGACGTTGATTGCAGAGGAGCGGTATAGGTGGTCGGGGATCGATAATTATGATTTTCCTAAGTGATAGTTAACGACATCTCAGTTTTAAAATATAGTTTTTGATTATACAACAGTTACGTCATTGCTAAACTAATAATTAGAGTAGGAAATATCACACGTGCACGTTTCTATCAAATTTAAATCTTTATCAGAAAGTTCACTTTCTCCTCCACTAATTTTACTACTTTTTATCGTGAATCACTATTATTAAAATAAATCCGCACTGAGAAAGTTTAATACTTTGTAGGAAAATTTTACTGTCGACTGCGAGGTTATATTTAAACGTTGAAATATTCAAACGTAAAAAAGTGGAACGCTTTGTAAAAATAAAATGACAAAGCGCGTGCATGTGTGCATAGATGAGCAAAAGAGAGATCGATTCCATGTTCTTTCTGCCCACGTGTTTTACTGCAAAACAATAAATATAATTTAAGAGGATAATTTAGAGGGTCAATGTAAAAAGACACAAAATTATAATGAACGGCATGACCCGTCGTCTGGCCGATATTAATGCGATGTTATTGCTACAGGTTTACGATTTATGACTCCCGATTATCTTTTTATATTTGTTTTATCATTTTAATCTGTTTTAATAACAGACTGAAAAGCATACGTTTCCGAATAACGGATTACGCCCGTGCACTTGCCTGCGTTAATCCCGAATCTGTACGAGTTCATTTTCTAGGGACGCCAACCGTTTACCTTTAATTATAGGGCGGCTCAAGCCGCCAAATTTATCGCTAATAACATTGCAGCGGACGTTAAGCTCCATCGTCGACGGATCTTTACGGGTGTGCGCCGTGCGTATGTCACGCGCCGACGTTAAACGAATGCGCGGCGGCGCGAATATATTCGTTCGCAGGACGTGTGCGAACGGTCAAATATACACATCGGTTGATTACGCCGGCGATCCTTTCTTTCGCGCGCGAGGCGCGCGAGGTACTTTAATGAGACACACAGCGAGAGAAAGTTGGCATAACCATAAAATATATCAACGCCCTCTCATCGTGCTGGAATCTCTTTGTGTGAATCACGAAGGAGCCGAGTATCCTAAATATGACCGACATGACATTCTTGGCATTCGATGCATCTCGAGGCAGCGAGAAGAAGGAGATAATAGTCGATGCACTTGGCATAATATTCTCCTAACAATTAAGAAAATTGTCGAGTGCTGTGAATGCCAGTATTGGTCTCGAGAAGAAAGAAAAACGTATAAAATATTAATATTCTTTCAAAATTAATATTCGTTCAAAATTTATATTAAATCGAAAAGAATTTCAACTACTTTAAGATTGTTACGAACAATCTCGGCACTGTGTTGCCTTAAATCTGAACGTTTCATCTCCTTTCGAGCGATTATTGTTAAAGCGCGGTCGTCGAAATCAAACGGGGGATTGAATCGTTACACTCTTTGCGAGTCCTCATGACTAATGCTGCTTCCGCGGCAGACAGCCGATTGTTTCAACAAAAATGTATTATGCACCGGCAGCGGCGGAGACCTCCCCGTCGTAAAATATGAATCCCTCCGGTTAGGGGAAATTTCGCCGGAACGAGCGCTACGTGCGGCCGGAGAAGGGCGGTCGTTGGGGCGCGCGAGTGCCACGGTGGCTTGTTATAAAAGTTCCTCCTTGTACCGTAATACCAGAAAGTGGATATCCGTTTTCGGGCGGAACTCGAGCCACAATTAAATTGCTTCTTCTTGCGCGCACTCTTTTGTCTCAGCGACGACCGACCGACCGACCAGATTTACTTTGCCGTACCACGCCGGTCTCGGCGAATCGGCTCGCGGAAACGGATGGCGTTTTCCGACGATGCAGCCGCGCGTTTCTGCCGCCGCAGCTTCCGCACGAATACACAGATCCGCACGAATACGCGGGCGGTCCGAATGACGTCCGGATTCGGCGACTAATATCCGTTTGGTATTCACCGTTTCATGTTATCGTGCTCTACATATCGCGCATTATATTACGCAATTCTCTTTCACCTTTTTTGGTGCGCGAAGTGTACACGGAGAGAATGTTTCCTTAAAATTTATCCCGACAATCATATAATTTTCAGGACAAATTTTAAGATAAAATTCTCTCCGTGTACGCTTCTTCGTTCATTTTACCATCGGTACTATTTTAAAAGGGCGATCTAATAGGTAAAACGAGATAATAGCAGCTCGTGGTGAGCTCGGAATAGTTTCGAATACACACACTCTTCGTCTTTTCGACTTTTCAACGTGTGTCGTTCTCCAACACGCATTGTTAACCCGACTTCCTGATCTCATGTATTATTTAAGGCCATGACGATGTCTGAAACCGCGGAACTTTTCACCCCTTCGGCAATTCTCGACATACATTTTCCACGGAGACAAGATTCCCGCGGAGACAAGAATTGTTATTTATTGTAAGAGCCGACGCGCTATATCTGAGAGCGAGACAAATCACCATATTTTGTGCCACCGTCGCGCCACCGTTAAATATGAAATCACAATAGATATCGTAATAAGTAATTTATCTACCGAGCCTGTAAAAACTTTTATTCAACTGATCCTTGATAAACGCTGTTACAGATATGCCTGCTGGGCCTCGTCGTGAGCGACAACAGCACGATCGGCGATCACCCGATCACGGAGGACACTTCCGAGATCAGCAATGTCGGCAACAATCTCGCGGTCGACGCCGTAGATCAGGTAATAAAACGGTTTCTCCTCGCCTTCGCTCTTCGCCGATCGCAACCCGAGTCGAAATTTTCCTACTATGTTGAACCTTTGAATGTATTATATAGTAGGACCTAACCCAGTAAAAGAGATCGAAGTGCAAGTACAAAATTTACTCGTACTTAAAAACTGATAGTGTTGGAAATTTCTACTTTTGCCAATTTAGCATTAAAGTGGGTCCTCTTAAGTAGAAGCTAAAGTAAATTTTTAGAATTAAACATTCAAGAGAGGAATAAAAATATAATGTCATCAAAGTAGGTTATTGCTGGTCTATGTAGGTGTATAGATCAGCTAAGTAGGTGTAAATTGTACTAAAAAAAAGTACCAAAGTAGTATCAAAATTTCGATTCGAGAGTTGCCTCACCCCGCGTGACGTATACGCGGCCGGATTTTCGAAACCGGTTTGGAAGGTAATCCTCAGTTTCCTGTTGGTTCGGAAACTTGAAGAATCGCGGTTCACACATGGGCGGTGAAAAGGGCAAAATGGCTCGCCGCGCGCTCGATCTCGCGATTCGAATAGCGTGTTCTTACCGGAGTGTACAAGTGCCAACCGCACGTAGGACAGGCGACGCGAAATTCGCGTAGGAATGAGGGACAGAGAGAGAATGGAGAAAGAGAGTCGAGGGGAAAATGTCACCGAAAGCCCCGGGAAGAATAAACATCTTTATTCACGTCGGTCGCGGACGGAAATGGGTCGCAGAAATCGGACAACAGTGTTGTCGCGCGTTCTCGCAAAGCGTGCTTTTACCTCGCCTCTAGGTAACTCGCCGAAGAGTTTTATGCGGTGCCTCTCCCAGCCCCGTGAAGAATGTTTTAAGTATTTACTATCCTCCGGACGTCACCGGATCCTTCTGGTGTCCTCGCGATATTTTTCTCGGGCTGCATTTAAATGGCGATCGAGGCGCGCGGGAATGCGCTCGCTGTTGTTTCCGTTGTAAGTTACTGCTTATTACGCATGACGTGACATCCGGGTCGCGTGTGAATATACTATTGGCAAAGGACTTTCCGGCGGAATTTATGGCCACAACTTGCGAGACTACCGTTACGGTCAAACGTCTCGTTCTTCCGAATTTAACGCTCTATATAGCATCGAAAGTTCCTTCCGCCAAATTTCATCCTTTTCGCGGCAGTGACAAATATGTACGTGCAGTCAGTGAATCACCAAGGGTCCAGCATCCACGAGTGAGCATTTAATATAAAATTTATTTTCCGTTCAATGGAACAGAAACCAAAGTGTACTAAAGATTAAAAGTCTCCTTTTCCTTTGAATTCTTAGATCCGCGAATAATTTTTGCGTTGCATAAATTTTCGCAAGGGAGAAAGTAAAAGGTTTTTTTTTTTATAAACTCTTTCACGTCTGAATATATGGAGACGTAAGGCGAATACGTTACATCTCTCGGAAATTACGAAAAAGATTTATACACCGGAGGATTAACAAAGTTAAAACATTACCTTGACAGGAAAATCATAAAATTTTTGTAGCATTCTCATTCGGGAACTTCGTGCGCGAGAAGTTTCACTGTTTTATTATTAAGAGGAGTAATGAAATTACCCCAGAACAGTTTTCCTACTGTGTTTTAATCTTTGTTGTCATTTCATTTATTAGAACGTATCTACGGAAATGTACGGAAGTATATAACGAAGGTCGTCCACTTAACGTTAAAGTCGAAAAATTGCTCTCTACCAGTTTCGCTTAGTATCGGAATGATTAATATGGATCACGCTTCTCTGGCTCGGGACCGTTCAATTAGCTCGGATCGCACGTGACTTCTATCATGGCCGCTTGTCGTGGATTTCGATAACAGTTAAATAGAGTTTCGTCTCGCTAACCGGTACTTTTCTAACGTATCCGCGCACAGATTGACTCGAAAAGTACATTACAGTCGTCCAATTTCCGCACATTAAATCGTCGTCGCTTTTTCAAGTCTGTGCTTTTACAGGTACATTATTATCGCTGTCACGATAGCAAAGTCGTGGAATATCAGATAATATTAAGTGACCATATATTAGCTTGCTATATCGATTCTAATAAAATACTGGTCGTAAATTTCCAACAAATGGAAAATATCAAACCGTCAATTAATGATAGAAAGAGAGAAGAGAGCAGAGAGAGAGATTTATACGTATCTGTAAATATAGAAGCAATTATTTATCACGTAATGGAGTTCTCTTCCGTAAAATCCAAAATTGAATATCAAATTTAATTTAAAATATTGATTAGGGCGAAACGATGGCTTTTGCAGCCGCATGCTGCGCGCATTAACTTTAAATGCGACGTCCCCGATGTGCGCCGGGCGAATTCCGGTCGAAACTCCGGGCGCTGTCGCGACCTCGCTCTTTTCCCGCTGGAAGAAATAAGATTTTACCTTTCTTAAGTGGCCCGAGAGAGTGGAAGAGAGAACATTATTGGCGCACTTCTCGACCGCGGTAACGCGCGGCGGGAACAGCGTGGCTCGTAGTATCGAGCTATAACGGCCCCTTACCCGCCAGAATCCAGCCCATTCGGTGGATACGCTTAGGCGACGTTAGAGCCGCACTTGCATGGATGCACTCGCGCCGTTTGCCGACATTAAATCACTTCTACACGCGATTATACGCGCGCTGTATACGAGCCGGGCTGTAGCCGGCGCGAGTCTGGCGGAACTCCGCAAAGTACATGTAAATTGCCTGACGCACTTCGTAAATTCCCGCTGTCTTGCGGAGTAATCGCAATCTCCCCGGAAAGCCGGGAAGGATAACGCGAAGCGCGGGAAAGTATCTCGCTGAATCTCGTCGCGGGCCTCGAGGTAAAAGAGAAATATCTTTCATCCCTTACGTTACGCATTGCGCAACTTACGGCGTACGTACGAATCGACGTTACTTTAAAGTTCGGAGCGATTTTCGAGCGAGCTACGCTCGCAACGATTCTTCGGGGCTTTCCCGCGCGAGAAGACTCGAACGGTTGCGTTCGAGTAACTTTATCACCAACGGACTTGTTACGGAGAAAAATTCCCGCCCGCGGATCGCAGATGATATCGCGATACTTTCGGCACTATATTACAACTTTCGGGGAAGAAACTCCTTGATACGGGATCTAACAATCTCATCTCGCCGGCTGGAGTCTGCAGTAATTCATTTCTTAATAAACATCGATATTTTACCAGAAAGGGGTAGCCTTCTTGAAAGCCGCATTGTAGTCGAATCCCCTTTTAAGGCATGTAAGAAATTTAATTGACGCTTTTCCGCGATGCCGATTGGTTCTCTCGCTTGGCTGTCAGTGCGGAGATCGTGTAAATTTTGATAGTTTGTTAACGGTTACGTTTTCTTACGTTGCGTCTTGTTTGTATGAAGACCACAATTGACTGATCTTGATTTAAAACACGCGGGTCTAAAGCTTGGAAAGTTTTCCTTTGCCATTACGAAAGATATCGAGCAGAGGAATCTTCATTAGTACGCTCTCGTAAAACAGTCTTTTACCCCCGCGTGTTCCCGACGCTTTAGCGGCGCGCAGGACGCAGCTCTCTGAACGATTAAACCGAGAAATTTCGCGCGGCCCATAATTCACACCGGTGGGAGACTATGCCGTACAAGTCCGTGAAATACAGTCGCGCGCGCTCGACGGAAAAATATGTGATCAGTTTTATGGCACGATCGCTGGCACCGCGACGCCGTACCTGAGACGCTCCTACGTGTAAACCCGTCGCCTTCCTCCCGGACGTCATTCTATTCCCGACAACCGGAAACCGCCTGTCGCGTGTAAAACTTGCAAAACTGCCAGAGGCTCCTCGTTATCGCGACCTCCCGAACAGTTTCGCGCTCTTGCACAGTGCTCCAAAGTGCTCTAAACAAGCTGAGTGCCACTGATCGCGCACGTACGGCGATCTCGATTCTGTTCTATCACACACATACACACACTCGCGCGCGCGATTCTTTTTCTCACACAGGTGCAATACGGTTACGAAAAGTTGAGGGATGATCGGACAAACTAATGGCTGGTTTGAATGAAAAGGAATCTATAGGAGAATCGCTTTTTCCAAGCAAAGTGCATTGCACCTTGCGAAATTGAGTAGCTTAAGATAAATGATTATGGGTAGGCTGTTATAAAAGTGCCACCTCGACGGAAGTACTACGTGTAAATGACGGGTATAATGATAACGAGCACTTCGTGATTATGTAATTACTTTGAACGAAACGTTCAGACTTTTTGTGCAAAATATTTCACAATACGTTTCTTGCGGTAATTTCTAATGATTGAATTACCAAGCTTCTTATTTCGGTCCCAAGTATTACATTTCTGTAAGAGTATTTTCGTTATTGGACGAGTGTAGCCTCAGAAGCTTTGATAAGACTATAATTTTTCAGTTCCTAATTACAGAGTCCGTTTCCTACAATATAAAATCTTACGATAAGGCATTAAGCGAAATTCTCGAAGGTTATTATCCGCGGGAAATTCTGTATTTTCTGTCCAAATATTGCCCCAGTGATCCAGAAGCAAGATACAACTTTACCATTTTCTCGCGTAAAAGTTCATTCGATATTAATATCAAATATTCGGCGGTTAACGTACTTTTGTGAGATATTCACGATAACCCAAGTTGTACCGGATAAGGAAAATAAGGTCATATTCCGTACAGGAAATTGCGCGCGCGCGCGATACATATATGTACTTCGACGGGGATATCTCACTGTTTCCCGGTGATTGCATTGCGGCAGCGAACATAAAACTAACTTTGCGAATACGGCGATATAAGGCGGATTTGAAAAGCGAATTAGGATGTCGCGGCAGCATCGAAATATCGTTTGTTTTCGACAAATATATCGTATCGTGTGCTTTCAGGAGTTTCTCCGCGAATACCCCGCGAATACCCGATGAGACATGTGTCCCGGCAAGTTTTGCCGAACGCGAAAAAATTGACAGCAACAGAGAGAGAGAGACCCCACCCTCACCCGGTGCAATTTTCGCAAAACTCAGTTTCGAGATTGCGAGTGCCAGTAAAGCTGAATTACCTCGCGGGGATGGTAATGGCATCGATTAGAGACATTTATGCGACCGATTGGTTAATTCATTTAGGTCGCCGTTATTTAAATTGTTATATCCGCGCACGAGTACCGACGGACGTGGAATTGGTTCCATATTCCAAATCCAGAAAATAAAAATTCCGGAGATTCGACCATTTGCTGATTAGTTTAGATGAATGTGAAAATAAAAAAAAACGAAAGAACGGCGCTCGTATTGCGCAGGCCGTAGTGAACCGCGACTTTCCAAGAAGTATTTTCTCTCGTGGCGTACGAAGTTCATTGTGCCCTCGGTAGACAACGCCGTTCAGTCTGTACCCGAAACCCGTGCCAACCCTTTATCTTCTAAGGAGTATAGTCGGGCTTTTATAAGAAAATGCGGCGGGATAACCTGCGGAACGTGCTTGCCCGCACATACGAGCCGTTGACCTACGGAATTCCCCTTTACGCGCAGCTTGAAATGCAACAGTCCCGAGGACGCATATGCGATCCGAATCGAGAAATCTTTCATAGAACACGCGTTGAAATAAAAAATTAATCGAAAAGGGTATATTTCTACACAGCTTTATTCTCGCGGGTGATTAAAAATTGTAAATTGAAAATAGATTGCAACTGATAAATTTGTAGCCAGTTTCCAAGATAGACAATTTTGTACGAGTAATTGGTTGAAAAAAAACTCACTTTAATTTAAAATAAAAATTTGTATATCTATTATATCTAGTTTTAAAATGGAGAGCAAACTATATCACGAATATGAACATGCATGCACGCATGCATGCGCGTTATTTTTACTTGTCTTTTAATGTGCAGCTAATTTTATTCACGTTTGATGCTTTTGTACACTGTCAAGATATTTTTACGTAAAAAAAAAAAAATACGTGAACATCAACCGAGTAATCTCGAACTATAATAATCATGCGCATTCTATCACAAGAAGCTCATTTGAGAATGCACCAGGAATCACTGGGCCGATAATTGACGCCCACCGCTGATTAAATTTTCTCGGGCATATTAACAATTAATACGGTCTGCTCGATTATCGTAGAACAGCACCGCCATTAAACAACGTGTAATTGACTGCTGATAAATGATTTTTAGCGCCATATTGTGGATTGCCCCAAAGTTACTCTCTCATATTTGTGATTCACTTTTGAACAGATATAAATAGTTCGCTGCTATCAAATCAATCAATTTCCCCCGTGCAAATTTAATCATAGATTTTTAGCAAATTTTCTGGCCGGCGTTTTATGAGATTTAACGATCCCGATATTCCATAAAGTCCTCGTAATATTTCCATCAAATCATAAAGTCTTCCTCGCAATAATTCTGTCATTTATTTACACTAATAATACATCGCTGCGAGACAAGGGGCAGTGAAATGATACAATTGATTTTTATCTTAAAACAATATTCAAATTGTTGCAACAGATATTTATATATATTTTTTTTCCGCGAACCAAAAACTGAGTGAATGCAGTTACAAAACTATTTATGTAAAATGTATGTATATTATGACACAAAATGTATACTGCTTGACGGCGGAAAAGCAGCAACGTAGGGCTTCGTAACGCGGGGCGATCGCTTTAATGCTTGGCCGTGCGTGCCGTTACAATGAGCATCCGAATCTCCTTCTTCGTGCTATGGCAGAGAACGTCGCCGCTCATGCCCTTCTAGTGGTACTCGCCAAGTATGAAGAGGGGTAGAAAACTGTCGACGGAGCACTCGCGAGTGTACTATGCTTTAACAGCCTAATTGCATTTAACGGGTGCTCGGTTTCGAACGTATTCCGTCATGGTTACACACGTTACGGCGCGACTTAAACGGACCGTCCCCCGAAACGATTGTACTTAACAACGCACGTTTGAGACGAACTCGAGAAGGCACGGGCTTACTGTAACTGATACTAATGACGTTTCGAGCGGATCGCGTAAGGCACGAATGTGCAGCGTATATCCGTAAAATGCTGCTCGATGAAGCATGAAATATTCATGTAGGAATATACGAGCTTGTTGTCTATCGCGGAAGGAAATCTGCAAGAAGCCTGGCGTATTAACCGGATGTAAGTACTGATCTGAAAGTATGGACTGTTTTGTCCACTTCAACTCTTGACAAATGTGTGAAGAGTCAGACGGAATGGAATCAATTACATAACATTTTTTATATCAATTAAAAATGTCTCTCGGTTTAAATAATATTTTTCCCTGGCTATTAAAGGCGATAGAAGACACGCTCTCTAAAAGTCAATCAGTGGATTATCACTGAAAACAGCGAATAGTCACCAATTGACTTTTAGAGAGCGCGTAACGATTAAAGTGCATACCGAAACTTATGTCGAATCACGATCTTCGAGTGACACCGAGGCGTTCCTGTCGCAAGATACGCGACAAGATCGCCCGGCATACGTATCTACGTAATGCCAAGAGACATTAAAGAAGATAAACAGGCGAGAACTTGGCCTCATTCATAATTCATGCCGCTAATTTCTCAAGGTGGCGTGCAGTCCGCGTTATTGCATTATCCGGAAAATCCTTGAATAATTCTCATCCGACGAACTCGCAGCGCGAACTTTCGCCCGGTTACCGCTTTATCCGTCATCGCCCCGTAAAGCCGTTGCACCGTCGCGTTGTTCCGATTGCAACTGCGCGAATGCACGAGCGTTTCGCGTCCCGTCTGTCGCCTCGGGCAGATCCTAGTCAATTGAATTTAATCATTTTTCAAGACCAAAAGGTTACTAGTCCACGCTACATTGGCTTTTTAACTCAACGGATGGAAAGAATGAGATTTGACAACACCAGTTATCGAAAGGGTTAAGAATCGTTTCGATTTAAGACAGGAAAGTTGACGAAGGAAACAAATTGGAAGAATACACTCTAAAGATTAGTTTATCGTAAGTCTTTGAATTATAAACGTTAAAACAGAAAAATGTTTGACTTATCAGGCACAATTATTTCGACAAACATATACTGTTCTTTTTGCAAAACATAATACACGTTTGTTATAGCATTATTAAAAATAAGACATTTAATCTGCATAAAATTTCAGTTATTCAGAAAATGAAACACTTTTACGCGTGTACTATATCAAACGCCAAGTAAAACTAAAGATTTATAAAATGATTGAAATTTTGCACACTAAT
Organism: Vollenhovia emeryi; assembly: GCF_000949405.1. Classification (NCBI taxonomy): domain Eukaryota; kingdom Metazoa; phylum Arthropoda; class Insecta; order Hymenoptera; family Formicidae; genus Vollenhovia; species Vollenhovia emeryi. The sequence continues at coordinate 2,848,064 of NW_011967236.1, read as the reverse complement.
AAACATCTTGAATACGGCGGCAATAAAAATCTGTGAAATTTTAAATACTTATTTAGAGTGTATGAAAAAGTTTTTAACCGTTTGACAAAGCATATTTGCATTTTGATATATTGACGTTTGCTCTTTCGCGCCATATCTTGTTAAAAAATCTTTGTAGATAAGAGACTCGTGAGCCACATTGTGCCTAAACACTGTCTAAACGGATGTAATGTGCGACGATATCTCGTGATTAGTTGGATTAGTTTGGAAAATTGTCGTTGGTGACGTCCAACCGGTTAATGATATTTCGACGCCGCGGCGGCGACTATTGCGAGCTACAGCCCCGCAATCTAATAATTTGGTGAATCATACGGTGGTTATGTCGTGGACAGAATAATTGAAATTCCGCTCCAGATACTCGTATCAATTGGATACGCATTTGTTAATTTAACGCCACTCGCAGCTCCGATCCGTACTGCGATATCCGTTTTCCTTGTATTTACCGGAGGGGGAGAGTCCCGTCTAAGGTCTGAATAAATATTTCCCGCTTTGCAATCTAGCCAATATCCGTTAATCGAAGACCGATACCATTATCTGTTCTCACGCAGAATTGATTGCGATACTAGACAAACAAAAGCGCTGTGCTTTACAGAGGATTTTGTATCTACACGTACGGGTGTTCCCGCATTTACTACCGTTGTAATATTCATGCAGATGTTTTAATGTGGATTACATTGTTTATTGCCGAGCTGCCGTTAATACTCGGCAGCCGTGCAACGAGTTCCGTTTCGTTTACGCACATATTTGATTAAAGTTAACAAAATGGTCGAGACTTGTTTAATGGAATTATTCGTTGAAATTCTGAAAGAGAGAAAGAGAGAGGCGATGCGAGAGAGAACTTCATCCAGTTTCTACCTATTAAATTATACGATGAAATTTTTTTTTACTTTCAGCAGGAAATGGCGCGCATAGAGTAAAAACTGTTTTTACGAAAAATATACTGAATGTACATTTTGATACAAGGGGCAAGTCTCTAAGGTAACTCTTTCCGTGCTTCAAATAAAATTACAACTCACTTCCGTTACAATAGAATACATTATGCACCCCGCCAATTTGCAGTTATTAACTTATTGCAAATGTTATTTAATAGTTCATCTTATGCTACACGAGCTCCACCTAGCACGGGCCCCAATTTTTCAGGCACAATGAACGTAAACTCGTTAGATGAACGCATTATGAATATTTTTGAGGCTGTAAGAGCCATCATTAATCCTCGCGTGTGGTGTCAAATTATACAAGTGACTTCAAACACTTACAAAGATATAACGCTTACTTACGAGAAATAGCAATCTATCTTTCGCGCCGTTCCTTAATTAGAGGAAAGTCCTCTATCACGAGATAGGTTTCTAATATGAGATAGCAGGTTTTCAACACCCAAATTCAGTCGTAAATCTTTTTTCGCAACGATCACACAATCTAACAATGAATTTTCCTAAACAGATTACTAAACACATTTTCCCCCAAGGGCAGTAAATTCATGGTGGAATCAACCGATGACGCCTATTAATTTAACAGTAACCCCGCTATCCCGTATTAGGATCCTATCTCGTAATAGGGGACTTGCCTCTATTTATCGAGGCGACCCCACGAGAAATTAAATTTCCGTTGCTTCTAATCATCCCGCAATTTTCTTCTTCTCAATCAACTGGATAATTGCGAGCCGGTATCCCAGTCGTTCGTACCGGGTTAGAAATCGGAGTACTTTGTTTCGCACGGAACAATATAGCCGCTCGCGAGTCGGCTTGCGCAATAACAAAGCCCCGGCCATAAGTCGCGCGGGACGTAATCGCGCGAGGATCGTTGTGTCTTATAAAACTTTTGCAATTTTGAGGGAGGTGTGACTGACGTGTAATAACCTCCGTGTTGCCGCCGGCGATGGCTTCGGACGCGATTTCCGGCCCCGACGCACCCCTCCCGGGTCCGTCGCCGCCACCGCGGATTTCATAGCTCGGTATCGATTCCCGAGCTTCGTTCACAAATTAACTCGAAGTGGAATCCGTTTTTTTTTCCTCACATCCGCGAGCGAGGGTCCGCGGGTATGGACAAGTTAAATTAGCCATTCTGCCATTTTCCTTTCTCTTCCGCTCCGTCGTTTCGAGCGAACGTCGTTTCACCTGATGCGAAAATTACGACGGCACGCGAAAATAATATTTAGCCGTTCGCGTAGAATATTAGATTGGATACAAGCTTGTAATTAGAGAGGGATCAAGTTTATGAACAGCGTCGAAGGGACGTAAACTCTGAATACTTTCAAAAGTAGTACGAGTAGGATCGATTCGCGATAAGATTATATTTTATTTATTAAAAATGCAAGTTTCGCACTCTTTAAGAATCAGTCGGTGGATTATCACTAAAAACAGTGAATAGTCACTGCACTGAAAAAAATTTCTGGTTGAATATGGACGAATCAGATAATTCCTTTAGGATTTACCAGAATTTCTGTAGGATTACAGGAATTCTGGTAAATCCTAAAGGAATTCTGGTAAATCCTAAAGGAATTATCTGATTCGTCCATATTCAACCAGAAATTTTTTCAGTGTGACAATCGCAGTGGCGTGCTTATAACATTGGTAAATCAGTGACTATTCACTGTTTTCAGTGATAATCCACTGCCTGACTTTTAGAGAGTATAAAACTTGCGTTTTTAATATTAAAATATAATAGGTGGCATTCGGGAATCAACATCAGGCCGTTTATTGCGATGAGTATTGCCATATGCCACGGTGGTCGAATTGGTTGAGACGCCCGCCTAGCGAGAGGGAGGTCCAGGTTCAAACCCTGGCTGAGGTGATATTTTTCGCAATAAATTTAGAATAAAATATTTAGACACTAACACCCTGTCACGGCTCTTGGTCCTTTACTCCTTCAAACTTGTGTTTAACACATTTGAGCCATACGAATTTTATTAATTTGTTAAAATACAATCTTATTGCCAGTCAATCCTGCTACTTTATATATTTCAACATAAAATTGTGCACAAATACACTTACTTAGTTTGAAAACTCAAAGTTAACATTGATCCGCGTAAGTATTAGCCTGCGTAAATATAACGAGGTACCGTAATTGATTCGACCCTCGCGGACTTGTAAGGTATCAACGATGCCATTTTGCTCCGCTTAAATTCTACTTGAGAATAAGTGCTTCGTATTATTTCGCCTTATATCCGCGTATACCTTTCTTTTTGTCGATATTACGAGCGGGCTCTCCATGCATGGGCGAACGAATCTAGGACACGCGGGAATAGAAAAGTTCATTATGTTTCGTTTGGGCCGCGCTAATGAATTTCCGGGAAATTAAACCTGCGCTTTCACCTAACGTGGTAGACGTTTTGATATTTATCACGGGCACGCCGCGAAACTCGCTTAGCCATTTTAACAGCCGCGGTAACGACGCGAAAATGTATCGAAACGGTGATTGCGTTTTGCGCAGAGCCTCGCTACCGCATCACGGGTATCAGCAATTGAAGTGCTACTAATTCCGAGGTGTTATACGAGTTTCCCCACTGCACGCGGCATAGCTAACGTGGAACAGTACACGCGAAAACATACGTACTTGATTAGATTTTGCATAGGTGATTTGAATTTGGATTGAAGCTGCATTTTTTCAATCGTAAATCAGCTTGTTAATTTCTGCTGGCGACATTTGAGAATATTCCTATTATTAATATCAGGTTAAAGGCCGTAAATCAGCTTGTTAATTACTGCTGGCGACATGTAAGAATATTCTTATTATTAATATTAGGTTAAAGGCCGAACGTTAACTTTCTCGCACTCGATTGATCTCGCTGTATTTATATTTCAACTTTTTATCTCCGAAAGAGTTTGTACGAAAATGAAATAGTTGATCTGAAATAAAACAGCCTACTCAGACCAAATACCTGTCTACCTTGCAGAATTAAGTAGTTATTGATTATGCAAGCGGTAATTATCATTAAACAATTACATCGACATTACTGATCCAATTAGTGACGTATACGAGCCTCGTAAGTATGATGCGAATGTAATGGACGAACTTTACACTCGAGAATTAAAATGGCCGTAAAAAGTTAAGGAAAAAAGCGATTAAATTTAAATTCTGGAATATCGCACAGCGTGTCTCAGCAATTACGAGCGCGAAGGCGGATGTTTTTCTACTTGAATTCAATTTCTCTCGGGCCAAGTTATTTTCCCGGCCGCGTTGACTTTTACGATTTCTCCCCCGTAACATTGTTAATTCTTTAATCTCGGCAGATTATCGGGTGACAGAGTTAATGAAACCCGAGCCCGGCATCGCAGGCAGAACAAAAACGCGGGAGGCCGCGAATAATCATAAATATGTGGAATAATTCCTACCTCTCTCGCTCAGCCCCGTTATCGGAGGATATTAGAAGCCCCGACTCGCGAGCGCAACGATCTCCCTCTCGGCTTTATCGTCCCATAAAGCGATTCGCCGGGGAATCATTCTGTATTTAACGTACACCCGAACGAGCCACCCGCGTTCCGTGGCGTTCTGTTACGGCGAATAAAAATTTGTATTTTACGCACGGCGCACCGGCGCTGGATGATTTCGCGAGGGGCGAAACGCGAAACGCGCGCGGCACGCTAGACTCACGATAGTCGTTACATGCTGATTTTATCGGTTGTCGAACGACCGACGATCTCGTCCGCAATCGAGGACCATCGCGGCGGCGGCGGCGGCGGCGGCAGCGGCGGCGGCGGCGCCCACCGTGCAATGCCTCCGTAATTGCGTGTAACGGGTGCCACAGATGACAGCGACACTCCCTTAATCGCTCGGATTAATTAATTACCCGCGCGGATAATCGTTGCGCGCGATTTATTTCGCCGCGGGATAAAAATCCTGATCTCCCGAGGTCCCGAACTCCGCGTGAATTCCGCGACGTGAGTTGTCGGCTTGATCTTTTTTCTGTCGCCACCTTGGGTTTAATTTAATGTAATTACGGCCCGACCATAAATTTCAGAATGCTAAGACAGTAAATCTGTTGAGACGTTAATGTTTAGGAGAGAATTCTCACTTCTGTTTTAGATGTACGACGGTGGTTCGCGAAAGCGTTTACACGGTGGGGTACACCCATAAGCGGAACGAACGCTTTGGTGCCCCACTGTACATTCCCATATATATTATCGGTTTTACGAATATTTGTGGTCTGCATGAGACTATCTCGAACAGAACTGTATGTATAAGCTGTCGCCAAAGTCATTAAACTTTGCGACTGTGCTCCCACTCGATACACGTCGAGAGACATTAATTATAGAACACATTACTATATATTCTGCGTCTTAATTAGCTAATATAGAGAGACAAGGATATATAAAATACGCAAATCGTGAAAAATATATATATTTTACAAATGAAAGGAGAAACGCGATTCTCTGGCAAATTTTTTACTGAAATCACACGTGACATGATCGACTTCGGGACGAGTCGATGCACGCCGAGAGATATTAATTAGCTGTTACAGAGAGACAAAGATATATGTAAAATATACAAATCACGAAAAAACTTTATATTTTACAAATGAAAGGAGAAACGCGATTCTCTGGCAAATTTTTTACTGAAATCACACGTGTCATGATCGACTTCGGGATGAGTCGATACACGCCGAGAGATATTAATTAGCTAATACAAAGATATATATATATAAAATATACAAATCACGAAAAAAAATATATTTTACAAATGAAAGGAGAAACGCGATTCTCTGACAAATTTTTTAGTGAAATTGCACGCGATACGATCGACTTCGGAACGAATAATACTAACGCAATACAAGAGGCAAGATTAATCCGCAATACATCGATAGCTCACTAAATGTTCTTAGCTGCGCTACGGTTTTCTCGAAGTTGACAAGCAACAGAGATAATCGCACCATAGCGCCGGCGTGGTATTTGACGAATGCCTTTCCCAATCGAAATCTTTCTGAAAACAACGAGGGAAGACGATTATTGGAAATGCTCGGTGACGTGCCGCGAAGGTACCTCTCTAAGATGCGTATCTGAGATTCGGTTGAAGTGGTTCTGGGGCTTCCATTAAGAATGAGGGTAGGGGTTTTGGCAGGTAGCGGGTTTGGATCCCGAAGGGTGAGAAAGGTGGTGGGCGGAGAAGGGCGACCGACGCGGCGTGCGACGGAGAGAAACTGTCCCCCGTTGTTGCTTTCGATAATTTGGGAGTCTAATGTTTCGCCCCCTCGGCATTCGAGAGGAGCGTTTTGGGGATCCGGTTGCGGCGTGGAAGAGTGGAGGGAGGGGGGGGGGAGAGGAAAGGCTGGAACGGGGCGAGAAAGCGCGTAGGGGGAACGAGAGAGAAAACAAATTGACACCTGCACGCGAGAATGGAATCTCGTGACGGGAACGAAAGCACCGCCGAAGGCGATGGGGAGACGATTGAATAATGCAGGCGAGAAGTGAGGAATCTGCTTAAAAGTCCGATCATCCCGTCTGCGTTCTCCAATTGTCTCTTGTTGCCCGCGAGAAAGAAGACAGCCGATATTGTCAACGAGTACTGCGGTTAGTCGATAATATTAATCAAAATTCTAATCTCCTGCGAGTCTTGCGGTGATATGTATTTATGAAATTTATTGGTGTAGAAAAATTGCTAAACGACGCTAACTGGTAAATTCTAATTAAAAAGTCCAGGTTCAATCCCTGACTGAGGTAATATTTTTTGCAATAAATTTCTTTAATTAGAATTTGCCAGTTAGCGTCGTTTAGCAATTTTTCTACATTGGTTAATCATGTACTGGCGTCAGATCATCTTTTACGAAATTTATTGAATTGGAACGTACAACAGGATAGAATATGAGCTTAATAATTTTCTCTACGTATTGAGGAGAAGCTTAAAGTGACTTGATAAGTTCTGATAGCACATTTTATCGCACTCTCTAAAAATCAATCAGTGGATTATCACTGAAAACAGTGAATAGTCACTGATTTCAGTGATAATCCACTGATTAACTTTTAGATAGTAGAAACAATAAAAATAACGTTTCTTGATATTATAATAAAAAATATACGATGACATAGGATTTAATAAAACAATTACCTCTTACAATTTCGGTAGGTCAAAATGACTGGAGCTGTATTTACATAATTATTGCGGCGAAATTCATTGCACATACTATTATACACAAATATACACGCGAAGGAGCTTTCGTTCTTTTTATCTACATAAGCAACGCCGGTTACATTGATCATCGTTGTTACAGAAGTTACCTCCTAGTCGTCGGTTTCCCCGTTCGCGAAACGCAGATAGATTCGCGCCGTGAATAAATCTCTCTTAAGTATCTATGTGCTATTCTTCGAAAGGACGAGTTACTATCTCACGCTGCAGTTTATTGTGCAAGTCGAGATTCATTAGCGCCGCCGTAGTATATTATGCTGATACCGCGAAACATCTCACTCCGAGATACGGGCACTTTTGCCCAGCCCCGAAATGGAGAATTCCACGAGATTTATTTCGACGGGTTGCTTCTTATCCCACTTAAGACATCAGTCTTTCTAAGCCTATTACGCGGCCCTTTTAATATCGTTCCTCTTTCCTTTCGGCCGCGACGTCTCGCGCGCCCGTCGACGTTAACATATAAACGACGGAATCCGATGGCAGCCCCGTATATATCATAATTTGCCGCCACAAAACATTTCGCTTTGGAAATAGCTTTCGGATGATGTACGCACGCGAATCGGTTTATCTCGAAAAGCTATATATACGTATTTCAAGTACGACACTGGCTGTCGTGCACACGGCATAATATAGCGATAAGTAAATCTGCGATCTAATCCGCTGTCACGTCACTGACAGTATCTCATTTTGTAAATCCTTTCGCTCATATTGCATTCGCGCATTGAATGAGTAAGTACAGATCAACTTCTTCTCTCAAATCAATTATTTTAACATACGAGTTGCATTAAATCGTAATATCGAAAGATCATGAGCTGTGAGGAATACATGCTTTAACAAAATTATATATGTCTTATATATTTTTTTTATGTCTCATAATGTTAAAGGCTTTGTATATGGACTGATATAGTATCCTCTTTATTATAAAACGTACCGCTTAATTAATCGATGTAGTTACCAGGGTTGGGAAAGTTACTTTATAAAAGTATCTAGTTACAGTTACATCTTTTTCGCTAAAAATGTAACTAGTTACAGTTACTCAAAAGATAACGAATCGTTACTTTGCAGTTACTTTCTTGCGGTGAAAATAAAACTATCAAATCTGCGTTTGAATTATAAAGTGTCGATAAAAGCGTTTACGTGCAAATGCAAGACCTAATGCGAGCTGTGGAGGTTTAAAAAATGTATAAAGTAACTATTAATGTAACTATTAAATTAGTTATTAGTTATCGAAGAAAATGTAACTGAGTTAAGTTACAGTTACAGTTGGAGAGAAAGTAATGAAGTTAAGTTAGAGTTATTAAAAAATAATGTAACTGTAACTTCGTTATAAGTAACGAGTTAATTCCCAACCCAGGTAATTAATCATATACTGTTTTATAATAAAAATGGATTTGCATACATATTCTGTCGTTGTTACGAGACATTCTGAACGAAAAGTACGGAATTTGTCAATTTATAGCAACAATAAATCAAACTTAGACTGCTAAACTGTCTTAAAGACGCGTCAAAAAAGGGTACGTGCTTAAATGCTCTCGCTCTAGCGTAGCAACGTCACGAGCGACCGTCATACATCGTCATCGCGCAGGAGACGCAACGAGCCCGATGCACTTCAACACCTCATATAAAATGATGGGCACGAAAGGCGTCGAGGCATTCATTATGCGACGCTCTTGCATACGCGCGTATGGGCGAGTTTATACGCGCGGTCTTGTTTGCACTGCGCTCAGGGCGAGGGAAATTAAGAGACTAGGTCGCAGGTACGCGAGGATTACGTGGGAGGGAGGAGAGGGCTAGAAAACCGGTGGAGCAGCGCACCCGGGAGTTTACGGCTGTTTACGGTTGTTTCCGGGGGTGTTTACGTAGCGTCCGAAATTGAGAAAATCAAGAGGCTCCGTCAGCAGAGCTGTAGAAACGCGCGCCGAGAAAACTGCAGATGCGCGAGCGGCGCTCGATGAAAGGTGACCGACATCGAAGGATGTACCTTGAGAAAATCAAGTGCGCCAAACCGAAATCCGTGAATATCTCGTTTGAGCCCTTAAGGGAAAACGAGAAAAGCGTTCCCTTTTACCGGGGATTCTGCGAGTATTGACGGTAGATATTGACTTCGGCAGCGGCATAAATCAAATGCCATTGGGGAATGACTGGGAAAGCAAATGAGTCAGTCGAAGAAACAATCGACGAGAAGTCGGCGCACAGGAAAAATTTTAAGTAGCTACGAGGATAGAAAAAATTAAAAAGCTTATTATTAGAGACAATAATGTCGTAATATCTGTTGGATCTTAAAATAGTGTGTTTATTTTACATTTTATATAAAAGTGTACAACGCTATATTTAATGTTTCCCCGATAAAGTTGAGATCTGAGCAAAAATAATTTTTTATTTTTAATTTAACATATCTTCTACGCGCACATATTGGTATTTCCTCTTGTCATATTGAATAATGTAATGTACTTTGAATAGTTGACTTTATGTTACTATGTACCGATTTAGTTTTCAATAATTCTATTTCAGAATTTTATGAAACTTTAATGAAACTTTTAACATGATATTTTTCCATTATTTTATCTCTTCATTTTCCCTTGAGGGTAAAATATACGTGAACGAGCTATTTTTTATTTTACACAAAATTGCATCGATTAAAAAGAAACACAAGGCGTAGACTATCGAAGGTACATGTCGAAATCAAAGTTTGAATAAAGATAGAACAAATAGGCGCGCCGAGAGACGTCGAGGTAGGCTGCTGGGGGGAAAAAAATGGTACCGCGCTGCGGTCAGAAAAAAATCCTGGGCGCGACGGTGAAACATTTCGCGGATCACCGGGACGGTAATGGATGAAACGCCGACAGAGAAGGTGAAACGTGCGGAAACGAAGGGTTGGCGTTGGGGAAAGACAGAAGGGTGCTCCTTGGAGGGTGCTCGCAGGGTTGCCTAGTTCGACGATAGAGTTTGAATAATGCAGACTTGCACAACGCTGCTTAAAAGTGATCGGTCCACCTCCCTCGCGCCCCCTCCCTCCGCCCCCCACCCCCTTTATCCTCTCTTCTCACCGATCCCTTTAGAATCTCACTCCCAGTTCGTCTAAGAGTACGAACTAAGATTGATTTTGGATTGGATGGGAATTGGGAATAGTGAGCCTGTTACTCTCTCGCAGCTCTCCTCTCCTCCCCTCCTCCTCTATCTCTTTTTCTCTCACGCTCTTCCCCTTCGTCGCGTCGCGTCAGTCCGATTTTCCTCCCTTTTCTGTTTTCTCCCGATATACATACGTACACATGCGATTACGCAATCGGACGTAATATGTTTATGTAACTCGAAAAGACGTTGAGGAGACGCGCTGTATTTACAATTCCTGTTGAGATTCGTTACTTCAGGTATCGGGACTGTGAATTGTAAAACGACAGTTACTAACGACACTACGTAATAACGTTTACGATCGGGCTGAGGATCTGGCTCGATATGATCCCGCTAGAATTTGCTATTTTATTTATTATTATTTCCTACGTTCGTATTTTCGTATTTTTCGCATCGCGTTTAAGAATCGTACAATGGATATTAACATTTTCATCGTCGCATTCATTTCGCATTCGCGGCTATCGCTCGCTTTCACGCTCAATTTACATATTTCGCTGCGTCTGTAATCACCACCGGCACCGATGGAATTATGGAAAGGACGTCCTTTGTGGACGTGACCGTGTATAAAAGCCTGGTCTCTGGGCGAGATTTATCCTGCCGACGATCAACTCTCCCAGGGGAGTATAAAAGTGCCAAATTAGAGTGGTACAGCGACTGGGCCAGTGCCGTGCCTATATAGGGCACGGCGAAAGCCCGCATTGCGGAATGAGAGATCGCCTATCGGGCTATCACTGCTCCCCCTACCCTTCGCGATGCCAATTTGCGGGAGATCGCAATTCCAGATGATGATGCGAGAACATGCGAATCAGAAAGCGGTCATTTAAATTCTCATTTAAATTCAGTCCTCCTAGAACTCATTACTCCTCGACGACGTCTAATAATTGACGCGCCGTTTAACAAAATATGTATACTATGTTGTTCATTATTATTCTCATTTCCCGCTCTCGAAAAGTTCCACCAGCGAGCTTCAGTAAGGGGAAGTTAGTTTAGAACAAAAATATCTTAAGCAGCCCGTAGTATATTTACCGGACTGCAGCACATTCTCCGAAGGCTTGCCGTTCCATGATTATTTTAAATCGAGCGCATTCCGCGCTCGTTTATTATTAGCGCTGTGTTACTTAAGATTGCATTGCTGAAATACGTCTTTTAGAAGAATAATCCTTTCCATGCGGTGCATCTCAAGAGTTCGCACAATTAGACGCTTTAATACCAGAACGTGTTACACGGAGGTGCAACTAAAATTTTCAAAGTGTCTAATGCTCAGATAGCAATGCATGTCTAAAAGACGTCACAAGGATATCTTTAAGACACCTTTTAGACGTGCATGTCTAACAGACAACTTAATGCCGCCTTAAAGACGTCTCTTAGACATGAATGCTATCTGGGTGTTTACAGATATTCGCCGGTGGAAAAACCAGAATGGCGGAAAATAAATATATCGGCGCGCCGTTGTATCATCGTAACGAGCGATGACACCGGATCTGCAGCGGCGCCGGGCGGAACACCGCATTGCGGGCACCCCTTGCGAGACAACACCGGTTTCGGTATCTTTCTCCACTCACACAGAAAGTTCACGTCAACTCTGGCAAATTTTCGATACTTTTAATCCGGTCACTCCCCATAATCCCCTCTCATTCTCCCACCTTTCGTTTCTCTCGTCGTCGCTTCACCTGCATCATTATTTCCTCTATTATCTCCCCGGCGATTGTTCTGACATTAAATGCACGTGGCTGCGCGGAAGTCGACCTATTTTTTTAGGGCCTACTATCTTCACGCGATTAACAAGCTTATACCCGAGTCGAAATTTTGGTACTATTTTGACACCTGCATAGACCAGCAATATCCTACCTTGATGACATTATATTTTTTTACTCCTCCCTTGAATGTTTAATTCTAAAAATTTACTTTAGCTCCTACTTAAAAGGACCTACTTTAATGCTAAATGGGCAAAAGTAGAAATTTCCGGCACTGTAAGTTTTTAAGTACGAGTAAATTTTGTACTTGCAGTTTGACCTCTTTTAGTGTCTTAGGTCCTACTGTATGATAGAATTAAAGGTTCAACCTAGGGCGAAAGTTTCGACTCGGGTAATCGCGAGGCGATCTCGTTTGACAACGTAACTTCTTTATGAAGGGAAATACTGTAGAATAACTTGTACGAGATCGTCGTTGGTTTGGCGCAACTCGTAGGAGCGCAACCATTTGATCGCAGATGAAAATTGCCGTGTCTGCGAGCCGGCGCGCGGAGATAAACGGGATAACGGATGGTAGTCTGCATTTTGAAAGTGATTCGTGCGAGCGGCAGCGCTACATCGAACCGGCTCCCGCGAGATCGATGCGTCAATAATTTCCTACGACGATCGTTCGGCACACCGACATTATTCATCGTGCGGAATTCCGAATAAAACAACCGCGCGACGGCGGAATCACGTTAAAAGCTTTCTGTCTTTTTCCGCCAAAACGATCCCCACGTTTCCTTCTGGCTGCCGGCCGTACGTTGCTTTTTTTCTCTCTTTCTCTCTCTCTCTCTTTCTCTTATCGTTATTCTGCCCTTTCGCCTTATCCGTCACTTTGGTTTTCTGCTTTCCACATTCTTCCAACATTCCGTTGAAAAACGCGAACGTGAGCGCAACGAAAGGGATAGTGAAGGAAGGGCAAGCGGATGAAACGGAAAGAAGCACCGTGGAAGTAAATTTCACGGTGCAGTTCATGAAAAGTGCCGGCAACCGTTAACGTAACACATCGAAATGCTCTCTCGTTCTTTCCGCGTGTGATAGTGCAGCAAGGGCTGGTAGGACGTGGGTGCGGGGGAGGGAGGAGCGGAGGGAGGGGCAGCGGGAAGTAGAGTTCTCTCGGATAAAAAGGATTAATTGTTCCCTCCATCGTTATCCCTTTCCTCGGTAAAAAGCCGATACAACGGCTCATTATCGGGGACTTTACGTAAGGAACGAGCGCGGATCGAGGTGGAATCGATCGAAAGAAATATCCCCGCTCATATCGCGCGCTATTCAGAGAGGGAATAGCGTTAACGATCCGCGGTTTGATATAGTCCTCTATAAATTTGCAAATTTTTAGCTCGCTCACGACGTCTCGCACGTGGGGACCGTTAGCTGTCTCGAACGTGGAAAAAGCGTGAGAAATGTGAATTAAACACATTTACATGTTAATATACAGCCGTTCGTTCTTCACCAGAGAACCGAATATTTTATTTATGCTCTCAATTTATTTTGAAAATGTGCAAGTAATACTTTCGTTTTTATATATAATCTAAATATAGGCAACATATAGAAAACGGCTAATGCGGGTCCAAGGCAAGATGTAGGTAGCCTATACTTGTAATTTCTTAAAATAATCTACAATACAAATTTTCGTATGAACGTACCCTTACATTTTTTTAAATGTACACTGGCACGAGACATTTATCTTGAAAGCGGTAGAATAAAATATATAATATTGGTAAAATCAGGCCTCTCTCTCTCTCCTCATTAAATTTTCGCAATCCGTCTCTATAATTTCTTAGACAGCGGCCGAAATCAGCGCACGCGTACCGTCGATTGCTTACCGTAAAACACCGGAACCCGAATTCGCCGCGACGGCCCTCGAGGCCGCGTGGCGAAAGTGAATTTTTGAAATCTGCTTGGTTCAGACGCGAAAACGTGCCGTGAATTCCGAGACCGAGTGGATGTTGCCGGTCAAATTTTTATCAGGCTTATTCGCGAACTTCGCTGGTCAGAATGAGGCGATCGATGCGCATAGGCGTCGCGGAGTCTGAAGCGCGTTTTACGTTGCAGAGAGAAGGCCATTACAGACGCCGATTACCGCTGGTAGTCGGCTCGGATGACACATTTACGAGCGAAATAAAAGTCTGACAATAGAGGACAGAGGGTGTAATGGAGGGGGCAATGGCATAGTGCGTCGGGAGACGAGTCAAGCCGGCGGAATAATGTCTCGTAGACAAAACGTCGTTATGAAGAAAAATCGCTTTAAATATGCATCGGGATAATCGAGATAATCGAGGTCGCGCGAAAATGGGCGCGCTAATGATTGAGACGTGGCGTACGTTTTACACGAGCGAGAGAAGGCTGCTACGATATGAGCACACGAAATAATTTCATCGTTCAACAATTAATATCGGCCGCTCAGCTCACTTGCTCCTCCCTTCTGTCTACATTCTCGACGTACAACAATTTAGGTCTAATGTTATATCCTTTTGTGTTTCAGAACGCTGGTTGGGGAGAATGGTCACCGTGGTCGAAGTGGTCGCCGTGTACACGGTGAGTCATTAATTGCGAATTTATGTGAAAGTTAGTTTAATTTAATAAATTTCTTAAGTGCTGCCCGCGCCCCGGTACATTTTCTTTTAACTATTGTTACACGGAACGCCCTTAAATTATTCTTGCCGTCTCTTTACGGCTGAGGACGAGGAGTGTCTCGCATTTGCTTTAATTTCATGTTTCGCCCCGAGAGAAAGAAAATTATCTTCATCCCGAGAACTTCCGTCCCCCCGCATTTCCTTCGCGGTAACGCGTTTTGTAATAATATGCGCGCGCATACGCGAGAGAAAAGTTGTTGTTTCCCGATGAAGGCGCCGTATTCCAGATGAGATTCCGCGACACGAGGAATGGCACATCCGGCGTACACATATTGTTCGGTAGTCGTACGACAAAAGGGCGATCTCGGCGGTGGCCTCGCCTCCTCCGCATGCAAGGCATGATCCAATCCCGCGATTTTTCATCGCCTGTTTCGCGGCGGTTCTAATATTGAGTCCTACCGGTAACACAACCGGAATGTTAAGCGTCCCGGAACTCATTTTGGCGGCCACCACCGGCAATAAGTTTGTTCTCGACTCACCCCGCTCGTTTTTCAGTTATACAGAAGTGGCCAGAACTAGGAGACGTAGCAATTTATGGCACTTACAACTTGCGAGCTGCACTTGGTCGGGAAACCTTATTGTGTGATCTACCGCGCTCTACTTATTGATGTTTCCACACCATCTGCACGTACCTTTAAGCTTCTCTCAGCTCCATTACGATTTCTGACAGCGCCAAATAAAATGTGACATAATAATAATTATTATTGATACAGTGACCGATTGCGTCGCGACGATTTTGTTTGCTGCAAATGGTAATATCGCCCGTAGGTGCTAGGCAATAATAGAGAATAGGCTTATAGCGCATTGCGCGTTATTTATAGCCATCTAAAAAGTGAACCTATCCGCAATATTATTTACGTAATTACAAAGCTTCGTAATTGGGATTAATCTGTAGGTATAATGTACGTTACGTATTATTATTCCAATTAACTAATTGTTTGTGCGTCGGTTATTGTTCAAAGCAGATAATTGCTATCCGTGTAGAATAATGCGATAAATCGATATCGACTTCTCCAAAATTGGAGCCAAGTCGTGATCAATTCAATCGGCAGCCCATTTAATAACGATGGTTACTATATAAATAGTCTGCTAATGCGATGCTCATTTCAACGCAAGCAAGAGATTCATATCCATATAGCTAGAAATTGAGAGAGAGAGAGAGATAGATAGATCGATAGAGAGAGAGAGAGAGAGAGAGAGAGAGAGAGAGAGAGAGAGAGAGAGAGAGAGAGAGAGAGAAAGAGGACTAGAATACAAACTACTTTGTAACCATTGATATTATTTGCGTACCGTTATATTAAGGGTGCTCGGTTAGTTTGCGCTCATTCCTCCATATTTAACGACTGTTCTCCATTAGCTTTGCTCTTCTTTTATTTCCCGAGTCACGTTTCTCGAAAAATTTCTCGACTCCTTCACCGTTTCTTTTACGAATTATAATTTCATTTGAAACTCTCGGAAAATCTTGTATCACTTACAAAAAAAAATCTGAGTAAGATGATTTCAAAAGTATCTGCGCATCGTCTTCTCGAGCTTTGCCTCGAGTAAAATTGCAGTTGATGTAAAATCTATAAAAAATCGCGTAAATTTCGGCTTCAGTTGGAAAATTTAACGCTACTCAGGGGACTTTGACTTATATATGATCATAATTGGCAAAAACGTCTCAAATCGTATTATAAATGGCACTTCTATTTAAATGTGCGAATGTATTTCGCGCTTCCGGGCGAGGCCAACTTATACTTGTTGAGGTAACGCAATTTCCAGCGAATAAAGATCGCTCATGAAATTAGCGTGAAGTAGTAAATTGAATTAACTAACTGCGTCGCGACGGCACGCAGTGGTGAAATGCAATTAAACTCTTGACGATTTCACCGCGCCTTGATTATGAAAAGTTTATTGAATAAGCGTGCCTGGGGAAAGACATCCGGTCGAAACACGTTTAAAAAAGTCATTATACTTAATTAACCGATAAATTTCTCCTCTCTTTCAGGACGTGCGGTGGCGGAATCTCGCGGCAACAGCGTCGATGCAGGCGCAGACCATGCAAGGGGAAAGTTTGGACCACCAGATATAAAATCTGCAATCCGGGGGTGAGTGTTTCCACGTCTAATTTGGCTAAGTACTTGTCGCACTTGTTTCGTGTGTCACGAAATGAAAATTCCCAGCATCTTGTTGTATCTTCTTCTTACGCAATAACAAATGTTATCACCAATGACCAAATGTGCTCTGAAATAACGACACATGAATTGCCGAGGCAAAAAGTAGCTCTAAAAAAATTTTAGCGAGCATTTATATTAAAAATAATAATAAATTGTTCCGCCACGAACAGAATCTTAAGCTAAACGGAGCAAGCAAAGGAAGAAATAGAATATTGTCATTAGCGCAATTACAATAACGCGTGGACACGGCAGAAGATTCAAGTTGTGCCGGCAATGAAGCCAATTCCGCACTCGGCAATTTTCGAAGACGAAAATTTGTCTACGGCAGAAAATTCCCGGTTGGTCTTTAACGCGATGCGGAATATATCAGAAATGTATAAGGCGAACAGCGTTTCGCTTTATACGTATTAGCGCATTCAAAGCGAATGTTACCAGGCAATGATGTGGCAAACCGCTATTGATTTTCCGTTATGCAAATGTATAGGATGTATCTTAAATCTACCTGGCCTTTTATTTAGGGATTCTTTTATGTGCGTCTGTTGAAGCACGAGTACAGCCGACTCGATCTAAACTTCAAACCAACGTGTCTACGCGGCAAAGTATCGAGCGTAATCGCGCGTACGTCGGAGCCACGCATACAGACGCGTAAAATTTCGCGGCTTCGGCCACGCTCGCGCATTAATTGCATGTTCAATCGCGTTACATTTAACAGTGACACCGCTATTTTACGCTCATTACGAGTGATCACTGAAAATACTCGCGCTGAGCGCGAGGGCGACACAGCCCCGCGACGCGATAATGCAAACGGATCGCGCTGATTGCGAATTAAATGGCATTTATAGTCGCAAATCGTTCTTAAATATTTCACCCCGCGCCCAACGGTACGCCAACACTGCGCGGCAACACTGAGATGCAAATTGGATGCATGATGAATTCGATATTGGCGCGTAACGGCCGACAGGGTTTCTCGTGTGTAAGCGCGTTCTGCACCGCGGCTAAAACCAATACGCACGCTCTGCAGTTATCCGGGGTACCCTCGACGTTGTATGGCGTAGGTGCAGGTGACCCGACCTATATCCGTATCTGGAGCAAGTTTCGGAGAGAACGCGGGGCTATACGTATTAAACAGCCCTCCACTTCGACGCGTGTCTTATCCGATCGATACCCGGCCCGAGAGTCGATATTCTTCGCTATTTTCAACCCCTTTTAAACTCGAATGGAAATACAGAGCGGGCGTACTTGGAGGAATCGATATTAGTCACGACAATCGGCTGGTAACCCGATTCAAGAGGTTTAACGACCTATCGTTATTAATTCGCGAGAACGCAATTATGTACGTAATCGCGTAACCATATTCGCGTGTCTGTTAATAGCCCCGTTGTAAATTTCATCGTATTTAATAGCAGTTCCGCTATTTTCGCGTGCGCATCTCTGCATTGTCTATTCCCGTTTTCGTTTTATTATTCAATGCCCCTCGTTAGGAAATACGGTCGTTTGCGTACGATACTTTCAGCATTACCCTTTAATTATCTCGGTAAATTGCCTCGTCTCAAACGCAGTCGGGAAATAAGAAAGGGGCAAGGTCCGCCATTAATCAGTTTAATCCCAGGCAAGATGACGAGTGCCTTTCGTATTGCTCGAAATTTCGAAATAAATCAAACGTCAATCGCGGCTGACGTGAAAGTCGATCGGAGGTACTGCCGGCTTCATTCCGCGTGTGACCATGACGTGACGGCACGGCGACGCTTCTTCTCGCGAGTGCATTTCACGATACCGCAGCTTCGTGTATTAGTTTCCGCGTCACGTATCAATCAATTGCTGGAACAACGGTTCAATAATACGCTCCTACAGGTATATACGCGCTTAAAGCCCGTATTCAATAGAGCCTCTCCGCGGCGTGAAAGAAGTCGAGATATAAATTAGAATATTTCCGATCGATTTGCGCCGCGCCGTAAAATAAACCGCGTGAAGAATCGCCGGCGTATATTGAAGTCCCGTTGCCATTAAAGGACCCGTCCTGTATATCAAACTTCCAGATTCATCAGAGAGCGATTAGCGACGCCACTTTTCAGACCGATTAACACGCTTGTCGCATTAACGCGACGACGCTCGACCCAAATTGACGTCGTTAACCGACTCGCTCAGCACAACGGCGCTGGATCTCTCGAGAGAGATCGTATCCCGAGTTGCCGTAAAATCGTAAAAGTGCAAAGCGCCGTCGGTCCCAGATGGGAACCGCCTTTGTCGCCGTGCGGCCGCGCGACCGACGACGACGTGACATTCCGCCCGCGGGGCCGATGGTCGCCCCGGCTTGCACGAGAAAATGCACTCGCCTATGTTCGTACACGCCGTCCGCGGGCAACAAAGGTATCGGTGGCCGCGTCTGCGGAGCCGCGTCGATCTTACCGAGACGCCATCGACCGCTCGCGCGTTCTCGCCTTTTCGCGCTTACACCGTCCGCATACGTAACGCGCAATATCTTTTCACTTAACCGGACTGAAACGTTTTATTGTCCTTCGCCGACGGCGACGAGACTCCACTCGCAGACTTACATTTCCGGATAGCGCGGAGATACCGCGTGTATCACCGCTGCAGTCCCCTAGGACCACGTTAGATTAGACACTCTTAATCTTATCGCGTAGTATCGCCAAATTCGAGGGACAATTTTTTAAGTATAATTGAGATACAAGCTGATAGAAGGTATTTTTCCCGGTATATTAGCACGAGGTACAAGATATATGAAGTAGTAATGAATATATGACGAGCAGTTGGAGGTACCGCCCGAGGTACCGTCTACATTCTTAATCTTGTATTGCGTAGTACCGCCAAATTCGAGGTATAATTTTTTAAGTATAATTGAGATTTGAGTTACATGTTGATAGAAGGTATTTTTCCCGGTATATTAGCACGAGGTGCAAGATATATGAAGTAATAATGAATATATGACGAGCAGTTGGAGGTACCGCCCGAGGTACCGTCTACATTCTTAATCTTGTATTGCGTAGTACCGCCAAATTCGAGGTACAATTTTTTAAGTATAATTGAGATTTGAGTTACATGTTGATAGAAGGTATTTTTCCCGGTATATTAGCACGAGGTACAAGATATATGAAGTAATAATGAATATATGACGAGCAGTTGGAGGTACCGCCCGAGGTACCGTCCACAAATTTACTGTACATTTTTTAGGAGATACAAGTGGTTACCGTACGTACCTCCTAAAGTAGTACGAGATACAGTGTATCTTTAAATGCCTGTCTCTCAATACCAGCGAGAGATAGCTTTAGTTATTATCTTCCTTCGTCGAGCCACACTTGCGTGATCGCGTCTGCTAAAGACACGAAGTGCATATTACATACATTTTGGACGCGTTTTGTACTGTAGATATTCCAGGCATTTTTCGTGGCCAGTGCCAAGAATTAAATTGCGAAGGTACAGAGTACATTCGCAAATTACGTAATGTTGATTAATCTTCCGTTTTATGTCTATACTGTGGGCACCCACCAACAAGACATGCAAATAAGACTCCTAATGTCGAGGTACTATCTTCCCTCCTATTTCGGTGGATTTTTATGTACCTCATAATTACACATACTTTTTATTTTAACGTGTACCTCCAATTCTTGGCGGTACACGCTTAAGAGTGTTCTCATTTTCGGCCCAAATGCAAACGCGTACATTGTCGCTGCTCATTTTATTATTTATTGTATCAACGCGCTCGAAAAAAAGAAGAAAGTATTGGGTCTTGCCATAAATAATGCTGTATAAAAGGAAGCTTGATTTATTCCTCGGCTCAAAACCGAAAGACGTTTAGCTCCAGGGAACTGAAAATTTAAGATTAAAATGAGAAGTAAATAATGGGGAAAAATAGGTAAAATGTTTTGGATTGAAATTAAAACAAATTAATAAAATCCGCTCTACTGCGGTAAACGCAATTTCGAAGGAATAAGGACCTAAAATTAAAACGTTTTTTATTTATTTCAAAAATGTCTCCAAGAAACTGCTTTACTCGTGCGATCATCCAGCATTTAATAACCCTTTCGCCGTGGCTCGCTTTATTATATTGTAAATATAATTGGAGCTTATAGAGAGCATACATACATTACGTTAGCTTTGACAACAATAATAGTGTTTTACTATAAAATATTAGCACGCACATACTGATGGCTGCAATTATGCAGGGGTTTACGATGCGGCACATATTACCATGCGCATGTATACATATCGCGTAATCATAAATACATCGTGCGATATACTGCAAGACAAACTTGTTGACAAATTTGCATCCCCGGCTTTGCGCGGGTATAAGAGCAGCTACGGAAGTGACGAAGGACGGGAAGAAAAACGCGAGTCCCCGGCTTCGTCAGGTATTCCGTTCGCACGATGAACGTTAGCGGCAGTAGGTTTGAGCAGATTCCGCGAAATATTCTTCGCTCGCTGCATTAATCTTTCAGGATTATCCCTATGAGATGCGATAGCCCCGTAATTTTCTCGCGTTTTACACTGGCCCTTTGGGTTCCTTACATATGCAGCGATAACGAAGCATTTGCGAACTCGACGCGTCGCGTATATTTCTTCTCTCGCTAAAAATTATTGTTCGCCAAATATATTCACAAATATATAAAGTGTATTCTTTGTTAAAATATCTTTTGGTAACCTTTTGTTATCAGTAGCGCCAGAAATGTACACATTTTTAGGAGCGTTACGGACAAGAAACATTTAATTATCTTGTTTTTAACATCGAGCTTTCTCCTTTCACGAATAGACGAGATTTATGTTACGCGAGGGAGATTTTTCCCGACCTGTTCTTAAAATTTGTCGCATTTTTTTTCCTGCGTCAAAATGACGTGGATTTTGTTCCCATCCGTGAGGCATCTCTCATTCAGGCTGATGGACAATTTTCCGTGAGCCATAAGTGCTGCCTCGCTTCTGTGCTTTTTATGATGTCACATCCAATCGACATCCATGATTGGTCAATAGCGCACGACCCTCTGTATAAATGACCGTCCGTGATCCCGACAATTCTGATATTATCGGTGCCTTGCAGCTATTGCTATCGAAAAAGATTTGATTTATTATTACCGGTGGCAATTTTCCACTGTAAAAACAAAGAACCCTAAGCTTTCAGATGAACGAAAAAACGTTTACAAGACGAACGTTTATCACTCGGTTAGTCTGATATTATAAGGATCGGTTTTTTATTTTCTGGTTAAATGTTAATCAGAGGTTAGTCGATTATCTGTCTCTTCTAAGGCTCGGTTTTACATTTTCTGGTTAATTGTCAACCAGAAGTTAGTCGACTCTCCGTCTCCTCTCGGATAATAACATAGAAAAAGATGGAGAGTCGACTAACTTCCGGTTAACAATTAACCAGAAAAATGAAAAACCGGGCCTCAAAGAAATATCCAAATTTTCTGCTGCAAAGTTTCCTCCTTGTAGCATTAAATTTATCAACTTTGTGCAAAGTCCAGAATATACTTCTCGCAGAAATTCTAAACTCCTTGCTTATAACAAAATAATTATTCTTTTGATTAAAGAAAAATGTGGTTCAAAGTGCTTTTAATCGATTTTTATTGGAGGCCAAGTTCCATTATGGAAATAATCAGGATAAACACAGCTACGTTCAATCAATCCCTCGTGTATTTCAAACTTTTATCGTGATTACGACTGCGAGTAGTCATATTTGCATTACCGGTGCAATTCCAAATGTATCTAGTGATTTATCGTCGATAGATGGCAAGGTAGAACTTTTAAATCGATCGTTCGCAGGTCGTGATTGTGACCCACCAGACAGTCGGGGGAAAATTGATAGGTTCCGTCACGGAACAAGTCCTTTTCCAAGGGGGTCTTCGCAAAGTAATCGAAGGTTACCGCGGCCAAATATTAATTGCTCGTCTCAGAGGTCTTTGCTTAACGGGCGATCCTCGGGGAGAGGTTGGGGACAATAATTTAGGGACGAAATGTTGTAAATTTCAAGGTAAAGTCCCACTAGGAAGGAATTTACGTCCGCGGAATACCTTTCCTTCGCCTCAACCCTTACTCCAATTTCGCTGCTTCTTTCATTTTCTCTCTGCGTACGGCAGTAAAAAAAAACGCGCGAAGCGAGAGCGCATACAAATGTGTATTTAAAGATTCACTACTTCGTAAAGAGCGCTACGCAATTATTCCGTTCGTATTCAGCGCCTCTTTGCCGCGTTTATAAATGTTGTAATTTTTTGTCCGCGCAATATAATTACCATCGGGTTACAGTTTTTCGGCAAGATTTATTTAATTTACTTAAAGCAAAGACTACATCGTATATGCGTTGATTCTTTTTTCCTTCTTTTCTGCCGTGAAATAAAAGCTGGAACATTTCTTCTACTTACATTTAATACGTAACGTAATGAGAATTTCTAAAAAAATCTCCGATTTAAATATTTATGAAATAAATAAAATATGATAAAATCTGTACTGTGCGTTGTGTCACTGCCAAAATTGATTGAAAATTAAAACAAGAAATATTTAGACACTAACATCCTGTCGCGGCTCATCAGTCCTTATTCCTTCGAAATTGTGTTTACCACAGTAGAGCCGTATGAATTTCAGTAATTTGGAAAATGCATCATAATTATAATAATTGAAGACATGAACGGATAATTCGCTTCTTAATAAAACCCGCTTATATTATGCGCAAAATTACGGGATGAATTCGTGCACCTTATCCATAAAAGGTTTAGTTTTATTTTCACTTATAGTTAACCACATAGTTAAAATGTGTTAAATTAATTACTTAGCTTACAAACATACGCAGAGTTGTTTCGTACTAATGCATTATACCAGATGGTGTTGTGATCCATAGGTCTAGTATACGTATGTACGTATATATAGGTATTCTAAATCCGATAGTAACTCGGATACTTTTCCGGTGAGTGCAAAATGCGGAAACCAGAGTTCAATTTAGTTTCACTGAACAAACATGTGCCTCGGCCAAGTGTGCAGCGTTGCTAAATGTATCATCGTTTGCACATGAGTATCGGGTCGCCACAAGCGATACTGAATATTTTTATTACTGGTTAGAACGAGATTGTTTTTTTTAGCACGCTTCGATTACATAAAACGCAAGAACGAAGGAAAACAACTAGTTAATTATGATATAATTAATTTTATTTGTGTGTATAATTAAGATAATAGCTTACAGCTGAAAGAAAATGGTATGTTACGACGCTTTTAAGAGAGAAACATATTTTTATAATTTTTACTTCAAATATACAATTACTTGTTAACGAAGCTGTTAGCTGTCTCTAAATATTCGTTGAAATTAAGCGTGCAATGGTACATTATATTTTAGATAATTGCTTGTGTGGAAATTCTTCGAGATTTCATTAATTAATTAAAAATAACATACTAAATATTAATTATTAAGAATAATTTTACCTTCAGTTATATCATACGCGATTGTACACAATTGTGAAATAATCATGTAAAAATATTTGAAATAACAATTTTAAATCATTTTGCTCGATGAAATTAATGAACAAGGCAATTTTATTAATATTTCAACTGCGTAAAGAATATATTGTGCACGTGCGTGCATGTACAATGTTGTAAAACAATGATATACTTGAATTATACAATATTACATAATTATCAATTTATATAATATTTCTAATTCAAATTGCGTTACTTCCGCAACTCGTCTCTTAAGCCCGACGATTTTTCAGAATGCGAGAGTCCTGATATTTTTATTAGGTATAATAAATGTAGGAATACTCGTGAAAGATAATCAGACTCGCTTTGTTCGTAGCATTTATGCGGATACATATGCGCACAGGAAAATGAAGCAATATTATTTTCAGTGAAATATTCTGAAAAGGGATGTAGTCGTAAGTTTTATAATGGAAGCTTCTGTGTTACATCTTCCAACGTAGCTGCATAGAAATAGTATCTCGATGAACATAATAAAATTAAATAGAGCACAAAAGTCTCTATCCCGGAAGGAATTGTGTACATCTCGCATCATTCCGATCTCTATTCTCGCTACGAATTTTATACATTATCCAATATGACGGCGTTTTAATACTATATAATTAAATGTGACAGTACTTTGAAATATACATTGTCTTCCCGTATTTGCGTCAAATGCTGTTAAATTGTAACTGATAGTTCGTACGTAATGGCGATAATTCGCAGTTCGATGTAAAGAGAAAAGTGAATAAACCAAGTGAAACCAAAACGTGATTTACCCGCGACGTAGATATGCGATCGTGTCCGAGGCAGATCCGCAACGGTTAACGCGCGTCCGCTCGCGTGCGCATATTCGAATAATACAGCCGGTAAAACCGCGTAGCGCGCATCGCGCGAAAGCGATACCGTTGTAACTTTTATTAGAATCACCGTGACCGTAACTTTACAGAGATATTAATGTCGCGTTTGGCGCGAGTCACGCCGCGCGCGTTGGTTATTCGTTACGCGGGGATTTTTGCGGAAACGAGATACCGGATTAACGCGTAATACGTTACAGCATGCATTTGTAATGTATCCCAGAAGCGACGTACTTGCCTTTTGTTTTCTTGCCGATTCAGAGGCAGGCAAACTCTGGATTTGCGATAACTCTTTACGCGCTGAAGCTATATAGAAGTGACGGAAGTACCAATGGAAATTATTAATTCGGATATTTTAAGACAGTTGTTAATCTACTGCAGAGAAACGAGGGTTTCACTTTTCCTCGATATAATTTAAATTCAGATTTGTCTGGAATCTTGACACAATTTGATTGAATGAATAAGGACTGAAGAGCCGTGACAGGATATTACAGGGACAGAATTAGTGCCTAAATATTTCATATTTTTTTATTTATTGTGAGAAGCATTATCTTAGCCAGGGTTTGAGTTATCGAAAAAATGTAACTGAGTTAAGTTACAGTTACAGATGTAGAGTTATAAAAAAAAGAAGCTATAACTGTAACTCCGTTACAAGTAACGAGTTACTTCCCAACCCTGTGAGAGAGTCTGGCGAATTAATTTGTTACAATTCGATTGATTTACAATTAGAGGGAGGTTTTTCTTCTGGAAAGACTTGCCGGTCCCAGACATTGTAAATATGTGCGATGTAAAATATTAAATGGCCGATACACAATCCGCGTGAAGTTTGCTCGCGCCTAGCGGCGAAGAAAATCCGTATAAGTCGAGAAAGCTGATGAGCAATCACGTTGAAATATCTTGATCGTTTGCGGGGGTTGTTTGCTTATGCAGTCGGCGCCGTCGCAACTTTTATTAGACACGCTCTGTAACTGCAGTTTTACAAGGCTATTAATATCGCGTTTAGTGCAAGCAGGCCAATGATGAATCCTGTTACGTCGCGGAGATAAATAATGGAACTTCCTTACGAAGCTAAATGCGCCGGACTCGTGCATAATGCATTACTTGCAATTCCACGATGCGCAAGTAATTGCGGACGACAGGAGTTAGGTGAATTATTATTCTCGAGGTAGTGGCCGCCGCCAGAAACTATTGACGACAGCACTGTGAGTGTTCGCAGCGACAATTAACCGGTTTATATCGACATCGCATAAATTATACGTAGAACAACTGCGGTCTCGATAGCTAAAATAATTGTGAGACACGCAGGAACTGAAAGTCCCGGGTGTTACCCTTCAATTTTTTATTGGGACTGACACGGGTGTCTCTTATCCTTGTCTCTCGCATTAATAAAGTTTGTTTTACATGTCGTCTTCCCTGTAAATCTTTTTCGGATGACACGTGCCGACTCTCCTCAACCAAAGATAATTTCTTGACTCTCGAGGACATGACGAGACACGTTACAAATAATCACGATATAAAATTGATACGGAAATGTTTACGGCCTTAATTAAGTTATCACAAATTTAGAAGCGGCTGACAGACGATACTCGTCGTTTCGAACGTTATCGGCATCGAACTCGTTAATTTGCCGCGCCATGCCCTTCTCTAAATATCGAAGCCATCGTTAGTTACTCCCACGTTTGTCGCGTTTTATTTATCAAAACTCGAAAGTTGAACGATACACAGTCGACGTCGGATTGAATTACATGTGACTGACATGTCCCAGTGGTACGACAATTCTGACACTCACCGTTCGCTGCAGTTCGTGATGCATGCATCGCTGCGACAAGCATATGGCACGGCCAAATGGTTCCCTTTTAGGGTCACAGCGTGTAATTCGCTGTACGCGGTTGCGTGACCTGACAATTCGGGGGAAAAATAACGCACGGGGCGCGAGAGACGACACAATCTCCAAATAATTAACAAATTAACAAATTGTTACGTCTACTAGTGGACATCCACTTCCGCAAAAATCATGTTCAAATTGACGCGCCGCATCACTCGGCATTCGTGTTTCATTGTTGAATTACGCGGCAATGCGAGATTTCTACAACGAGCGGTTCGACTATCTTTTTCGACGTGATTTAAAGAAAGACATGCAAGAAGACCAAATCTCGACCCACTGTAAAAAGCCGCCGTGTGTCGTGCGTCGAAGCAAAATCGCGTGTATTTTTACTATTTTTATTTTTACTGACAATTGAAAGCTCGAATATTCTTTCGCGTTAAACAAATATTAGATAGTATTGAACCAAAGTACCCATTGGGCATCTAAGCAAATGGGCGCTTACGTCGTAATTTCGTGATCGCGACCACTTTAAAGACAATCGATTCTGCAATAGATCGACTATTTACTTATTATCGCATTAGTGTGAACGATATTTTAAGGTAGACGGGCGCGTGTAGATGTCAAGAACAAGTTTGCACAATTAGAAGCGATGCGAATCTCGTGCTACATTCGTGGCGACTCGAGGTCGCGTCTCAAAGGAATTACTCCTCGGTACGACCTGAAAAACACATCTAGGAAACGAACCTCGTCACCCTGGGTAAATTTCTTCCCGACGCTAATTTCGCCCTCTCTCTCTCGCTCTCTCTTTCTCTCGGCGCGCATACGTCCAAATATCTCGGCTAACCGGGAGTGGAAAAAATGCGCAATGCAAACGATGAATTGCGGCGGTCCAGAAGGAAGTTCGTCAGCGCCGGGGCCAGTTACGTGAATTACGTCGGAGCAAGCTGGCTCCGATTGCGGCGGTCGGGAAGAATCACGGCGAATAAAATGAGCGAAGAAAAGGGAACACAACACCATTAGTATAACGAAACGGGGAGGCGTGCACTGAATTCAGATTCCAGTCTTCCCCGACTGTCGTCCTTCCACCGTTTACCCTCTCGCTCTCTCTCTCTCTCTCTCACTTTGCCCGGTCCTCTCTGGTTTCCCTCGGCGCACTGTGTTAACACTCGTAATGGTACGGTGTGTATTTCACCGAGGTTGTACCCCACCAACGTTTTACCAGCGACGAAAACAGAGGAAATTCATTTGCGGAAGCGAGACGAAAATTTCACCGCCGTCGTCACTGCGACGCGATAACGCGGCGAGAGGTTTCGCGCCCGGTCGATAAGACGGCCTTGTCAAGTGATTAAAATTAATTTAGAGTTTTGGGATTCCAAAGGACGGAAAGAGACTAATGAAGCCCATGTCGAGCCGAGATACGCCACGGTCACGAGGTTGAATCATTTCACAAATGTGTGAACGCTCGTAGACAAATAAATGTGCATTGACTAGCAAACACGAGAAAGGAAAGATTTTATTCGGGTTAAAAAAGTGTGGAAATATACCGAACGGTAAATTTAATTTTAATAGGATTTATTTGGAAGTAGAATGTATTATAAATCGACAATGTTGGATTTAGATAAGAGAGTGCAGTATATACAGTTATATAATTAAATCGATAAATTAAATTCTTTAAATTTTCCAATACTTATTAAATTTCCATCGAAATGCGAATCATTTAGCTAAATTGCTTATCACGCGGTGAATTAAATCATGCAGCAGGTGATCTATGCCTTATATATTTAATCGGTTCGTTTATAAAGAACTAAGTATTAAGTACTCTGTAAAAATCAATCGATGGATTGCGACTGAAAACAATGAATATTCACTGATTTGCAGTTATAAGTGTACTACTGAAAATTTCAGTGGTATACTTTTAACTAGAAATCAGTGACTATTCACTGTTTTCAGTGACGATCCACTGATTGACTTTTAGAGAGTAAATTAAAAATATGGCAGAGAGGATAAGGATAAATTAAAATTGATGATTAGACAATGAATGACTGAGGTTATTGATTAAAAGCAAGTCTACGTTTGAATTAAAATGCTCATTAGCCGTTAGTTGGATTATGAAAGCTTTTCTAGAAATTCTGATACAAATTAAAATCTACTTTACTCTGATCGTCTTCCGTTTGATTTCGGCCGCGAATGTGTATAACCATAATCCAGAATTATAAACCCTTAGAATGTTCAAGTTCTTTGAATGTAGATTAAAAAGAAATCTTATAAAAACGTATCTTATCTTTATTGACATAAATCAATAAATGGTAATAAGATCTTTAAATGGTAATAAGAAAATCATATTAAACTGAGGACTTTGAGAAATAATTGATTGAATCAGTCGAATATAATTGATTCGTCCATATGGAAAACGGGTATTAAATCTTTAATGTATTCACCTTCTCTATATTTTGAGTAAATTGTTTAAAATTGTTTTCTTTATAGATCACAAGGTCGATTTGGACGGTACATTATATTTCTGGTACACTTTGCGACACAAATATATTTTTTAATATCAATTTAACAAACATAAAAATTTTTCAATCTACGTCGCATTAAACTACGGTAAAGCTCATTCGTATCTGCCTGAAAGTAATGGTCCTATTGTCAGGAGATTATGTAGATAGAGGTATCTCAAAATCTCCATTGTGGTCTGCGACAGTTAGGAATTAAATTTAATTAATTGCATTTAATAGTCCTTTGTGTACAACATAGTGCGAAATAAATTTTGAAAGGCTGTGGCGTAACGCATTACGTAACCACATTGTATATTAAACAAATTTCCGTAACTAGAATGTGCACACTTGTAATCTCCGTGCGTATACATTCGAAACCTCAATGCTAACATAAAAGCCGTCGCAAATCTCTCGCAGGAGCAACAAGAATAAATCCACGTGACTTACAACTTCGAGTATTGTAAACAATTTACCGCGCGTAACGAACGTGCTTCATGTTCTTTTTTATTTTAAAAAATTACACACATGGCGCCCCGGAAAATTTCGCGAGGTTCCCGGCGCGTAAAATGACATAAATGCCTCCGTAATTCGTAATAATTCATTTACCGCGCGTGATACACCTCGCGTTTTAGTATTAACACGCGAGTAATTTATTCGCCAATCGTTTCATAGTGACAATATTTACCGGCCGTATTGTGATGACGCAGAACGAACTTGGAACCGGACCGACAGTTAATAATAAACTGCGATAAACATATTGATTCGCGCAACCAGTTATAATAAACGACGTGATCGTATCAACATTCCATTTACATCTCGCCGACCATTTTATTAAGCCAATTAGCGCGCATTTTGTCACTTCCATCGTTAATCAATGGCCTTCCCTGATAATAACAAAGTGCATTATTATATATCTAAATTATCAGATTGCTTATTTGATAGTTAATTAAAAGTTGAAATCACTGGGGGCGCGTCAACAATGAAAGCGCGTCGAAACTATGGTGTAATTGTCAACTTCGTTTTGTGATGATAATAGTAATTGACAAAAGAATATTTCCGTTTATATTTTCGGGATAACTTCTCCCATTTCAACACAGATTCGATTGATCGGTTAGCGCGAATTGATACACATATCCAAATTAGCAGTTAGAATAATGGTCCGAAGCCGGAACTGTCGAGAAAAATCCATGACATGTATTCGTAATTGATGGATGCCAATGTGTTCGTTGCGTAAATAAATAAAACTAATGGATGCGAATCGCTCAAACAGAGCCGATCAGTCAAATGCTGTCTCGCATTTTTTATTTTGTATAAAAAAAAATGCTAGACGCGCGTATCGCGACGTGCGCGAAATGCACGAGCCGTGAGCAAGATGGACCATCTGCGTACTGGAATACCTGCTGATAACAACATTTACGCGAGCGATAAAAGGGCGGAACGGTATTCTGCGCAAGACGAGGGCAATGAAAGTGTGTTGCGCCCGGACTGGCACGGATATTCCAGGTCGTCGCCGCGCTTTGCTTCGATATAGTAGAACGAAATCATTGCCAAATCCGCTGCGCGTTCGTGTTCCAGCTAGTATATATCGTTACGTCAGGACGGGACGAAAATAGCGTAGTAAACTCGGATGTTGGGCGTATGCGGAAGATTTGCGTGCCTGGGGTTCAGGGAACTATCATTAAAATTCTGTTTCTATCGGATAATCTCTTCTTTCGCCTCAAAACCCGTTTCGATTCTCTGGAAAGGGAGGGAGAGGGGGGAGAGAGAGAGAGAGAGAGAGAGAGAATTTCGAGAGTATATATCAGCAACACATTTTTTTCCCTTTTTCTTCTATGTATTTTACGAAATATCCGCTTTCCTGCGCCAAATTTGAACTCGCCGATAGTAGTCGAGAATTAATTAAGCTGTCAGAGTAGTCGCGTACAGTTTCAGAGATCGGAGCGGCGCTAACTTTATACGTAATTCGATGACCATACAGTGGACGACATTGCGCTTCGCTCTGCGTTCGTTTTAAGAACAATCTCGATAATATCAGCGTACAATGACAAAGTGTAATTTAAACTTCCATTTAAACCTGAAAAAAGCACATAGACTGTTCTAGTTCTTAATAGATTATGGAAAAGTGATGAGATACCGAAATAGTTATCTTTAAACGTTACAAACTACATAAATTGACTGGTGAGATATAATACAAAATCACACAGAAAGATATTAATCTAATATTAAATCATTCTTAAAATACTATTTCACATTTTAAGAAATCTCTCTCTCTCTCTCTCTCTCTCTCTCTCAGAATCGATATAAATATCATAAACAAGATATTTTTATGTTTCTCATATTGTACGCACAACTACATATTGATTACAAATACCATACATTTTGAAGTCACATATCTCTATTGATATGATATAAAGATACGAATAAAATGTGACAATTTTTTTTTCTCCACAATGCTTTATTGCAATATTCAAGTAATTCGCTTGTTTATATATCTGTTAAAATTTAATTGAACCACCATTTGCAGTAATAAATTAATTCAATCAAAACTGTTTACGCAATTGTACAATTCGTAGATATTTAATATTAATACAACAATAATGATTCTGCTACGAATTGCACTAAATTGTTTCGAGATCAGTATGTCCGACATGGAGAACATTTGTTATCGAAACTACATAATAATTGCAATAATGAATTAAACTATAAAATTTAATACGATTCAGCGATTTAGTAGTAGATGCTCTTCGGTAGTTGAAAGACTGAATAATTCCCGAAAGATAGCGCTCGAATGCATTGTTAATCAGACAAGTACGTCATCATGTACTCCAGTTTCAGATTCTTATGACTTTGTCTGTATTAATTTATAACCGCCTGTCTACTAGTGCACCAGTGCACTGTGAAGTCAATAGCAACACATTACGGAGACGCGCGATTTGTGATGGCTGTTACAATCAGCCCTATCTCGCCCTAATGTCGTCAAGTTCGTGCTCGGGAAACTTTAGACGTGCTTAAACTTAGACAAAGGAAGAGATATTAAATAAATAATCCGATAGAGCAGTCGAAGACCGCGAGACACTATCTCGTATCCATTATTTTGTGTAATATCGTTACATTATTTGAAAGATAAGGCGTAAAAGAAAGGCGCAAATTGATGTTAAGTTTTTCAACCTAAAGTCTTCCGTCAAAATCCAGGATGTCTCCTCGCAGATTAAATTCAATAATTAATAAGTCTTCTAAGTGTAAGATTCAATTCTCTTGCAATACACGGTAATTCTGTCACTAAAGATACACAACGGATGATAATCGCGAAAATGCACTCCATCGTCTACGTTTTCGCTAACAAACAACATATGCGTACACGCAACGGATTCACACGGGAAGATCATATTCTATCAATGGATAATGACAATCTATGCGAAACTGGGTCAAATTCAACGCTCAGATCGGCTAGACTAATTAGCGCAACCATGTAATGCATTATAAATTCAGATTGTAAATTACAGCATGCAGATTAAGCTCGTCTTTTGATTAAGTGCAGTGGCGTACAAGATGTGATAAAGTAAACGTTTATCGCGAGTGTTTTGTGTGGAAATCTAAAACTCGCTTCTTTACTGAAACAAGATATTTAGCGAACTGTGTGCGCGCGCGTTAGTTTTGCTACTTAAATTTTACATCAAGTAAGGCATTGGTAATTAGAATATTATTTATAAAAATAATATATCTTGTGGGTAGGAGGCAACATATATACTCTTGAACTTGTTGTAATTATTCTCAATTGAGCTTGGAAGAACGCAAGTCTAATTTCAGCGAGATGCGAGATAATACCCCCAGCTTTATTCACGCGTGAGAGCGCGGAAGTGGTATGAAAGCGAAAAGGTCGCTAACTGTGACGAAATTTGATGCACTTTTAGCCGGTATCAACAAAGGGAAGTTACATTCCGTGCTGGTAATCGCATTTACGGCCGATAAACGCGTGTCAATGCACTGTGCGCGTTATGTAACGATTGCGTAACGAAAGGCTATCTGATGCTTGCACCTGACGAAGAGGGCCACGTGAAATCAGGGCAAATTTGACGAAACCGTGGGTGATTACGACGCGGTTAGTGCCAGAGTTACACATCGTCACGTTGCAACATCTATATACCACGGTATTCCCTAAATCCACCGAACGAGCGATATCGCTAACGAAGCTGCGATTCAATATCGTGCGGAGAAATCGTATCCGTTAAATTCGTTGTAAAAATGATAAAAGAAATGCTGCTACACTTACTACCTATACATGCCTACCCCGTTCTAATTAATTATACAGTTCCAGTCTACGTCTTTCTAATTTAAACAGTTCTTTTACAGGCGACTTCTAAAAGGCGAATAATTGAAATAATAAAATAAGAGACAACGTCAGTGTTTTCGTGAACATACCTGGCATTTTTAATAATACAGAAAATTTATTACGAGAAATATTACCTCAGCCAAGGTCTTAAATTGCCAGGTATGGTTAAGAAAACACTGACGTTGTTAATTATCGCTGGCGACATTAAAGAATTCTTATTAATAAAATAAAAGGACATAATTTATTTAATTGTGATTGGTACAAACATGTCGCAAGCAAAATTGTATGCAAACTATATTATTTAGTAGATATAGAAAGTATTAGTGCCGAGTACAAGTAGACTACGATTGTGCAACTTTTTTATGAGTCAAGACTGCATGGTCATTTGGCAGCGAAAGATAAGGAAGAGGAAAATCTTGAATAAAATCAGATATTACATTCAGCGAAACTATTACAATGCGATTCAGAATGGGGCTGGGCATGTTTGCGCTGCGGTAGCTGAATACTCGCAGGAATAGGATCCAACGAAATTTAGGTCTTGTGGAATTAAAACGAGTGGAAATCTCCGAACCTATTCGAAAGACTGCCAACTCGTATGCAGTAACGCCGGTGATTCTAGTTGTCCAAAAGATCGGTTGCTTGGATTATCGCAATAGTTTCATTAAGCGGGCGTTCAGAAAGAGAAATAATGAATTTTCATAATTTTTGTGCAAAAACTGCGGAAAAAAGAGAAAGCCGTGTTTCCTATCAGAACGTATAACTTCAAGTATTCGCCGTTCGCGATTCGAAGTTATTCATACACTCACACTGCTTTAATCACGTGTAATTCGATAGCAGATTTTCCCTGGAAATTTGCTCCTAGAAGAACAAAATCTTTTCGTAAATGGAAAATTATACCTCGTGGTTAAAGGTTGGGTATTTTTAATCGAAAATGATAGAGGTACAATATACTATTCCGGGATAAATAATTAACTACGAAGAGATCGTCTGACTCGATCCGGAGTGAGTTATTTGGAAACATCCTATTCGAGTATCGTATTCGTATACGGGGGTACCACTTGGTACGTAATATCGGAAACGCAAAAGGACGGAACATTAGATTCAGATCGATAGTACAGCCTCATTCTACGAAATTACACGACTCTATAAACATGTTTTCTCGTTATCCGATCTGTTCCTTTCTTAAATTCCTACTTTTATATTCCAAATCACAAAAAACCGATGGTGCATGTTGCAAATATTATTGTAGCATCAAATCGATATGTACATTTACAAGTTGCGTTGTATAATTATTACATACTGCGCTGCCGTTATTAAAGTTTAAGTAAACAACGTGTCAATGAGATTAAATCGGGAATTGCAAAGTTTCGATGAATAATCTCAACTGATCGAAAATCTGTCGTCAAATGTGCCTCCAGATACGTTGAATATTAAACTGAAATATATTTCGGGCATAAAAATATGTTCGAAATAAGTTTTTCATAATCATGTATCACATCTCGTTATCCTATAAATACCACAAGGCGATCATATATCGCCAATAAATAATCGTTTGCTTCTCATCTGAATTTGTTCCAAGTCTTTTTATTATTTAAATACTATCTCGTGACAAATGGTAAGGCTAACGAAGGATGGTTACGGGATTTCTTTCCGAGGGGATAAAGGAAAGTCCTCTATTATGAGATAGCAGATTTTCAACACTCAAATTCAACCACAGTTCTTTTTCGCAACGATTACACAATCTAACAATTAATTTGCCACCAAACAGATTTCGCTCCAAGGACAATAAATTCCTGGTGGAATCAACCGATGGTGCCTATTAATTTAACAGAAACCCCGCTATCCCATATTAGGATCCTATCTCGTAATAGGAGACTTTCCTACATTAATTAAGCTACCCGCGCCTTGGTGTAAGCGTGTTTTCATGTGGGTACTTAAGGGTCCACCTTTTGGCGCGCGTAGCGTCACTCAATTAAATCGATTGCCACCTCTCCCGAGAGGTGGGAAATTCGGGGTGACAGGTTCACAGACGTCTGGGCGTGATCGTGGGATCCGCAAGCGCGGCTCGCCCGCTGTTTGAAGAGTCTCGCGCGCGCCTCGGGCTCCATTTGACTGCATTGACGATTCGCGCGGTGTAGTTTATCGGGGTAAGTTTCCGCCCGCGCGGGCGGTGTGAAACTTTCGTCGAGTAATCCGTTACGAAAGTTATCGGGCGTAACGTGCACGGAATTTCCGTAAATACGGATAATCGAGAAACGTGCCAGCTACCGCCGCGCTGTTTCTCTTTCTCTCTATGCGCGCCGCATCCGGGGGCTGCTTCGCAGCTCGCAGATGCGATTCGGGTGCCACCCCCTTCTCTCTCTTCGGTCGATGCCACACGGACTGCCAGTAACGATTGGCGCACGCAGAAACGTTATTCCGACCGATGTTGTGCGGTACGTCGCAAAATAAAATTTCACGGGGCGTTTGTCCGCGAATCCGATAGGCGTTTCGTTGACTGGAAGGAACTTAAAGTGAAACGTGCCGCGAGGAATCAGGTTAACGGAAAAATCGGAGATACGACACAAAGCAGTGTCGAGCTTGATTTCGGATGTTTTGACATTTGGCAGACACTGGTGATAAGACGAAAATTTTTATTTCTGATATTGGTTTCACTTGTTGTCTCTTGTGCATCATTTTAAAAGAAACATTCTATTTGGTAGCCAATAAATACGTTTGAAAAATTGGTGCAAGTTGATAAATTGTACATAAAAAATTGTACAATCATGTCGACAAAGTTTTTGATTTCTAGACGCAAAGAGCACGTTGTAGATTAGACTTAAGGCTCTGCCAAGAGAACCATTCTTTTCTCGGGGGTCTCACCGTTTTAAAAAACGTTGCCTTTAATGAATAGATATGTCGCGCAAAATACTATTCCCCTTGAAACGGAGAACAGCCGCGCGTCGTAGACACGTTTCAGAATGTTATTTTCGCAAGCATTTCGCTCGGGACCTCCTCGAGCCTCTGTACTTCCGGTGCTCTCTCGTCCTTACCGGAATTCTTACCGCGGGAAAAGGCCGGCGTGTTATCGTAACCGTCGACACGGTGGAAAAAGGTGCCGTTGTGTTTTCCTTTATTCCGTCCACAAGGGGACGTCACTTCGCGGCAAGATGAAGAAAATGGGCTCACGACGTTCTCGCCCGTGCTACTTCTTCGAGGTGTATTTCGCGTCGCGACATTACGTCACCAGGGTTGCACCCCTTTTTTCCTTTCTTATCCGCGGAGAAACGGCCTCAATGAGGGACTATTCACGAGACATCTCAACGGAGCGCGACGAATGAGATTTCTTTCAAAATCCGAAAATGGATGGAACGGACAACGCACTCGCCGGCGGCATATCAAGCATGGGAACTTACGTTTGACATTTCTTGTAAACAGATTTATGCGTGCTTAATAAGTGTCTCGTATAAATTATCGAGGGCGGAAGTCATATTATAAAATGAAATTCTCTAATGTCGTGAAATCCTTTGTTAAAATTAACAGATCTCTGCGTTGATATAATGAAAGGTTGACTGTGTACGCACATAAGATTAAAAGTTATATTTTCGCCAAGTTTATGAGGAATCCATTGTTTAAATTATTAATGATCCTGCTCATCTTTAATGCAATCAATGTTTATTATATCGGCAAATAAATGAGCATTGATAAATTAAAATTGATGCGTGCTTCCATACGTACGCTTTTACAATAATTGGACACCGATGCAATGAAAATTGCGGCATGTATATAACTACGATTAAACGGATGAATTTCAATTAGAATAAATGAGATACGGAAAAATTCATGCAATATTGTATTGTTCTGCGTATCTCGTAATAAGAAAAGAATTAATGTTTTTTTTAAATTGCTAATTTCACACCTTTTTCATTTCTTTCGGGACTTTTTATTATGTTGCTTCTCCAAACGAAGAAATATCGTAACGGTAAAGTGTTCGCAATGGGTATATAAATTACAATTATATGAAAATAGTTTTTTCAACATAAAATATTTTATTAATAAATGTTATGAAACGGGACAAAAGCAATAGCCGTTATACAGTCAGATACGCATGCAATGAGAAGTTGCAATTGTGTCGTACCGAATTCATTTGAACAACAATCATATTTATATGAAAATGGTTAACAACGTATTCGAACAATTACGAAAGTAGTTATCTAATATCATTCTTTTGTACCGAGTACCGGAAAAGCGCAGATAAATTGATAAATATGCTCCTGTTAAACCTTCGATTGTGCCGTGTATATCTAAGCGTAATAAATTCCAGTTAAAATAATCAACAGCTCGATTAAACATTTATGAGTTGTTTTAATATTCGTTCGTGTGGACTTTTGCGGACTATAATATCAACGAAAATAAACGGACGGATCGCATGCGACAAATAACATGGCGCATGCATCTGTTCGTGGTTCCACGCAATTTTTATACGTTGGATAGAAACAGGACGAATAATTCGGATAAATATAATTTAATAAATATTCATCAACTATTTGAATTACCAAACGCTGACTTCGTATAGCAAACAGGCGGGATGTCGCGCGTTCGATTTGCACACGGTTTATCGGCGCGTCGGCAAATTGGTATTTTGTAAACACCAAAAATCGGATAATGAAATTTGTATAACCGCACGCAACGGTACGCACACGCTCCGCGCATACTTGAGTGCTTTCCAACAAGATTCCTGTATATAGTTGCTAATAGACGATAATGCAATTTATATGCCGTACATCATTTTCTTTTATTATTTTATGAAATGTATAAATAAGTAGCTAAATACGCAGGCTAAAATAATCCTCATAAATTAAAAGAGGTTTGATCAGCTCGGATCAGCTCTTAATTATCCAACATTAACAGAATTAATCGATTAATAAATTAAATGCATAATAATTATTACTATTTAAGGTGCAATTTCGAAAACTAGCAACACGAATGATGGGATATTTAATTCTTAAGATGTACGTTTTGATGAAACATTTCTTTTTCCTTATTTTAATAAGTAAACTTACATATATTTATTAATAAGTAACTTTATTAATAAATAAATGAGTAGCTTTCGAGAAAAGGACTCTGAAACACCGGCAATCATTTGCCGGCATTAACGGCATGTTCAAGTGCTCAAATATAATTGGGGTTTTCTAACTAATTCTCCAGAACTGAAAACTTGAGATGTTAGAGCCTTCGCCGCATCTACCCTCGTATCGTCAATTTAAGGACGAAGTAAGTTGTCGCTGTGGTGTTGCGCGAAAGGTATTATCCATTGTTCCCGGAGTGCACGGGGTTTCGTAATCGGCTGAAACGTCTGGCGAATGCCCCATGGGTATTCCATCGGCGCAAGAGTGTTGGATGTAGAAACGCTTTTGCGTAATGAGTAGTTGAGATTCCTTGTTAAGGAGCGCTCGAACTCCGCGCTGCGGCTTCCGCGGTTCCCAACAGATTTCGGCGCTTCGCCTAGTTTCTTCCTCCGGTCCTACTTCGTAGCCGATCCCGCGAAGGCTGCATCCCGGCATTGCACTCCATAGAGCGAGTCGATCTCGGTACATGTTATCTCGAGAAGCCAGCCGGGTAATTACTCGTGGAAATTCTTTTCCAAATTTAAAATTATAGTACGTAACTTTCTCTCTCTAGAATTCGAAACACTTAGCAGCGTTTTAATTGCGGAATTTCATTAAATCTCGGCAGATAAACAACAAGTGTTGTTTTAAAGAAACATATTAGTGTTGTTTTAAAAAAACAAGTTTAATACTTAAATTCGTGTATTTTTTTTAAAACTGTAGAAAAAATAGGAATAGTTCGAAAAATATCTTTTTGCAAGTACGAAGAGATATGAAGAGAAACAATAGAGAAATAGAGTTGTATGGTCAACTAATTTTATATTATATTCTTTCAAATGCATTTACCAAATGTTTTGACTTTGAATTCTTTTCTCTCTACGTCAAAAATATAATTTCACAACGAAATTAAAAATGTTTCCTTTATGAAATCTGGAAGACAAAAGAATAAAAGTTTTATATAATAAATTGATCATAATTATTTCGCGTAAACTAATGTTTTGTTTTAAGAGAGGAAGGAAAACTGGTTGGAAAAATCTTTTACGAATAAAACTTTCTCTATGACA
Source organism: Vollenhovia emeryi (assembly GCF_000949405.1). Classification (NCBI taxonomy): domain Eukaryota; kingdom Metazoa; phylum Arthropoda; class Insecta; order Hymenoptera; family Formicidae; genus Vollenhovia; species Vollenhovia emeryi. Next base: position 2,808,154 of record NW_011967236.1, on the reverse strand, counting down.
ATTCTCTTTATCATTTAAATAATTTTCCGGGAGAATTTTTTAAAAATATTATTAACATAAATTCAAGTATGTTTATTTTAAGAATATCCACATTTCTATCTCTCGTGTTAATGAATATATAATAATATCTGTGCCCTTTATCCTCTTCCGGCTATCTCATATCAGGCAAGCTTCTACGAATGAATAATTTGACGGAAAATTAAGAATTCAGGATACCCGGGGGTCATGTCTACACTTGTATAGCGGAACGATGCTACTCTGTGTATATTTGCACCGGAAAAAGATGATTAATTGCTTGGTGATATCTCTTATTTATGGCGAGAGAGAAAAAGAGGGGGGAGAGAGACAGGGAGAAAGAGAGACAGGAAAAGATGCGGAGGGACGTGAAGGGACGCGAATTGACACGGAGAGACGCGAGAGACGCGGAAAGACAGGGAGAGACGCGGAGAAACACGGAGAAACGCGGAGAGATGCAGAGAGAGACAGGGAGAGACAGGGAGAGACGCGAAGAGACAGGGAGAGACGCGGAGAGACAGGGAGAGACAAGGAAAGACAGGGAGAGACAGGGAGAGACGCGGAGAGACAAGGAGAGACAGGGAGAGACAGGGAGAGAGAGGAAGAGACGCGGAAAGACACGGAGAGCCGCGGAGAGACAGGGAGGGGGAGAGAGAGAGAGAGAGAGAGATATGAATGAAGACAATTTTTGTGTAAAAACATACTTAAGGTACATTTTTCATTCACTTTCTTTCACTTTCTCTTTCAAAGAATTGTACGTTTGTTTCCGCATTGCACAGTAGTGGAATAAATATTCTATTCCGCAGATTCTCCGTTTCAGATTATACAAGGTTTTGTCACTCTCTTTTTGCTGATTGTTCTTTGATATTTAAATTATTTAGAAGCACGTCGAACGTACATTTTCTCAATATATTATAATATAAAGTAAGCAAATCAAAACGAAAATTAATTTGCTCTCTCTTCTTTCTAGAATCTTATCTTCTTGATGAGTTATACAATAAATACCTAAAATAAATCTTTTTATAGTCCGATGATTGTTTTTTATAGAAACAATTTATATGCGCAAAACATATGTAATCATACTAAAAGTAATCGCGACAACAATAAGGAGAGAGAATGTCTTATAAGGATATTGTTGCACAGCTACAAACTATTTTATAGATCATCTCTCTATAGCACGACAAACTAACTCAGCAAGCTGCGGATCGTCACGTTCGTGCGAGCTAGTGGTAATCAAGACCGTAGGAAACAGCGGTAGTAGTAATAGCGACGGTTTGAAACTACCAGCTACGTTTCTCTTTGCGTCGTATAATTCTCCGATTTGCAAGAATTCGGATTGCTGAGAATATCAGAGATGAATTAAATTTTCGCGAAATTGAATTTACGGAAGATCCTTTCACGGAATAACCGATTATCTCTGACCAATATCTTAAATTAAGAGATGAAGTTAAAGTATCGAGACGTAAAAGTGCTAATAAATACTTGTGTGCTGAAGAGCGATCGAGAGCGTATCCGGTCTTGCCCCCGCGAAAATAATTCGTCGTTATCATCGAGTGGATATCTTACAGGAACGATTACAATATGCCGCGCGTAAACTCAGCATATCGTCGGAACATACGTCGACCCAATTGAAACTGAACTCTGCGGCTGGCCGATCCGCGCTAATTAATTACTGCGCTGCCGGCAAATTCATTACAACAAACACTGTTCCTAACAATGGTAGCGGCGAATGTTTAGCTACATTATCCTCGCCGTCCGTGTCGCTTGGCCGGAGCTGCTGCAACCGGTCATATTGTGACCGTACGTGTAAATTTCACGTGGTCGGCCCGCCGTGCGTATTTCGCACCTACATATTTTCCATCGAATTTGATAATTACCGCGGACAGAGTTGACGCGCCGTGTGACGCCGCGAATAATTATCATACGCGGCGCAGCGAAATGCGATTCGGCGTTGTTTATACCAAAAGTTTGTCCCGGTATGTAACTGACCGCAATTAATTCTCTCATTGAGAAGCGAAGTTAATCGCGATTATTTACTTTAACGTAATCCATATTTCAATCTGAAACGACAAATGCATATGAGAATACGAATAACGATCTGTAATAATATTATAATTTTGTGTTTCTTTTACCTCAAAGACGCTGTTCTTAAAGAATCTCTATGGAGTTCTAGATAGGCATTTAATTTTAATGAACATCAACTTTCTAACTTCGTTTTGTGGTACTCTGGGAAAACAAAGACAGTTAGCAACCCATTTTGGGGCCCACAATTATCCTATTCTATCTATATCCAAGATTTTTAAGTAATACTAATTAATTCTCTCAATTAGTTCTGTCGATATTCAGTAACACAAAGATAATTTTCACTTAAGAGGCACTAACCGAAATGTTAAGTTGTTTAACTACGAAAAAACGGCCCAAATTTTTCCCAGAGTAGAGTTACGAGCAATTGAAATAATTCGATTACTAATTGTGGGCCCCAAAATGAGTAGCTTAACTATCTCTTTCTTCCCAGAGAACTTTTATGCATAAAGAGCGAGATTAATAACGGATATTCCACCATACATGTAAGCTGCAGAGTAGAACATAAAAATTATTTACATTATACTACACAAACACTATGTACTATAATTTTTGGCTTAAATTTGGCTTAATAATAATAGATATTATATCATGTTACAGCACACCGATAATAATGTTAACAATAATGAGCCTCGTTACAGGTATATTACGAAAATGATAGTTTCGTATAGAATAATAACATAATTATGAAGATACGGTGATAGTTTGCATTGTTATGTTCAAATATCGTTGAATCGAATTTCGGGACTCGTGCCCTTGTCACAATAAGGAGAAACGAAAAACACGGGCGAAATAAGATAGGTAAAAAGGCGAGGGGTTGGGAGATAATGAACGTTTCTCCGTGGTGAACTTACATTGCTCGTTAACTTTGCGAGAAGTGAGGTAAACTCGCGGGGGCGAAAATGTCGATAGAAATACCCCGGAGATATCGCGGTCCAACTATAGAATGGTTAATTATAACGATAATTAGCGGGCACTTTTGCGATGGTAACTCTAGGCTCTTAGGCGTCGATCCTTCACTTTGGATTCGCTATCTCGAGCCCGAGTTCGAGAAGTATAAATGGAATATGATTTTGCTCTAATTAGCTATCCCTGGAATTGGGAAACTTTGTTCTCCATTCAGTAACTTCGACGTGAACCCATGTAACAAAATACTTTTACTGTATATTAATAGAATTAGCCAGTGTGGCTAGAAAACGTCGTTTTTATAATCGAGAGAACTTCGGTAAAGGACGAGGAGGGAGATCAGAAAACAAATTTATTAATATATAATCGAAATCTTATACACCGCGCGGGAGAATTTTCTTTTAAACTTTACCCTGAAAATCATGTATTCATGGGACAACGTGGTATTTTGAAGAACTTTGAGAGTTTTTGAAATGTTACCATATACATTTTACTAGTAATTATACTTAGTGTACATTTTACTAGTGAAATGTATGGTAAAATTTCAAAAAACTGTCATAAACTTCTTAAAAATGCCATGTCCCACGATTACATTATTTTCAGGGTAAATTTTAAGGGAAAATTCTTTCCGCGTAGGAATTATTTCGGGAAAATGGTCAAGGTATTCTTCACGAAATTAAAAATTTATACAGCCAGTGGCTTGTCGTCGAACTTTCGCCCCGAAAAAACCAATTTCTGAACCAAGAATAAGATCGTTATGAACAATCAAGTCTTGATGCCGAAAATTTGAATCGCTCGTTGTCGCGAAGCGACGCAGTTTCTCGAAGGCACTTGTAGCGACGTAACGACGTCATAGAAGCGTTTAATGAGCCCTGACTACGGATTCTCTTTTCTGTGATTTCAGACCTGCGAGAAATCGGGCGATTTTCGCGCGGTACAATGCGCCGCCTTCAACAATGTGCCATACAGCGAGCAACTGCTCAAATGGTATCCCCATTACGATCCGGCTAGGCCGTGCGCTTTGATCTGTCGCGGCGAGCAGACCCTCGAGAACGGCGCAAGACGGTCGCGGCAGGAAGTGAGCGAGAAGACGATGCCGCGCGATTCCACAGATAGCCTGCAATTCGACAGCGACGAGACGATAGTAGTGCAACTAGCGGATAAGGTGGAGGATGGAACGAGATGTTACACGGAGGGCACGGACGTGTGCATAGGCGGCGAGTGCATGGTGAGTGAAGTCTCCTTATATCATCATAGACGACTTTTTGTCGAGGCATAAGACACTCGGCGCTATTTCGCAATTTTTGACCAAGAGTTCTCGTAAAGCCAGCTGTAAACGATAATCCAATTAATCTGCATTATTCTCAGAATTGCCAGCAAGCAAAATGTTACTAATATGCTCGCAAACTCGAACACAATATTGCGGCAGATTGACATCAACTGTGTCCGCATTAAACCCTGTGTTCTGCCAGTAGAGCGTATCGACGTAATCCAACAGTAGATTGCCATCGGAATCTGAGCAGAATCTGATATTTTGGAATTTAAACGATATGCTTCAATTACTGCTTACAATTAGATGACATTATTTAGTAGGCTATGTAAAACGGTAGTTAAGCAGCGGTTTGTGCGGTCAATCTGCCACAATATTCTGTTGGCAACTTCTGCTGATAAAATTTGCAAAATTGTCGCCGACAGATTTGACTATCTGAGATTGAACAAAAATAATTTAGATTCACGGTTCATGGATATGTTAATAAAATCAGATAATTGAGTTTTTTCCTATATTTTTAATTCTGGGACACTTTATATTACTGCTTTTTAAAATAGGACACTTTACTCGATGTTTCTCTGAAAAAAAATAAATGAAAAGTTTATTCCAAAAAGTCCTATAATATATGACACGTTGGAGGATACGCCAGTTATAATTAAATAGTGGTATTTTCTGCAAGTACCTTTGATATAAACTGAAATACTAAAATCACAATAGATCACAAAAAATGGAATATCATCTTTTCGATGTCTTACGCTTTAGCATAGACAGGCGGATTGAGCTGGGACTGTGACGTCATTATTCTACGCTTATTGTGAACTGTCATTGATCCGACGCTTGAATTGAAAACCAACCGTACTCGAACTCTTTATCCCGATGCTCTTCAACGTCCATCACAATGCAGTATTATATGTGGGAGAGAATATAGCATCTATTTTATAAATGGCATCGCACACCAGAGCGTAAATTAGATGCTATATATTTTTCCAAAAATACCATTATTACGATAAAAATAATTAGAGCCAACGAAACTCTTATTGATAATTGTTTTAACATTATTTGTCATTTGTATTTCTTCAAACGATTCAACCTATGTAGGATCCGATCGTGAAAATTTAATAATTACGTATGAAAAAATATCTACAAGTACGCATGTATATGTGTTTTTTAATCATATGATAACGATTTGCAATTGGGCAGGAAATAAGACGTGAGCAGATAGTTAAAGTATATTAGAAATTAATCTCTACATGCTCCCATTTTCTCAGGTTTTGAGAATATAATCAAGATTGCAATTGAGCATTTCTGATAAAAGCATTATCTCACCAAATGTGATTATCTATTCTTCGACTCTCTTGATTTCTGATAAGAGGATAATTATCGATTCTTAACCACGATATTATCGGAAACCATGGATCTGTCACGCGCAGACCGCAGTATATTAGATGCGAGGAGCATTAAGCGATAGGTACAGTGCGCCGCTTGTCAGTCACTATAAATTGTCGGTCGATCAACACGTGAAGGCCTTTGCTCGTTAATTATCGAAATATAGCGATACTTACATTCCATTAATTTAACCGCAATTTAGCTGCTAACGAGGCATATTGCGGCTCGTAGTAATCTCGATTATGTTATTTGTATTTTTTCACGTAAGATTTTTACATTGATCAGCAAACAGTCGATCGTTAAAAAGGGATATTTGCAAATAAATAAAATAAAGTCGCAAAAAAACTTGATTGAGAAACGTTATTATGGTTTTTCGCGAAATATCGAGTAGTTAGGATCGATTCGTCTAGATACACAAAGACGCAACTGAAACGTGTAAATAATTGAAAGTAATGATGTTTGAAATGAAAATAACATTTTGATTTATTAATCCATTTAACTACTCGTTTGCATTGTTAAATCGATGGATCGCGATTTGCCTAGTACCTTGGGAATTTACATATTAAATTCACTATTAGTTTGGTCACCACGTTTTGAACATCGGTATAATCCGATCTGTAATTTTGATCGAATAATTACTCAATTAATTAATCAAGAGTCGCGTGTGAGCTGAGCAATATCCCCGAAACGAGTTGCCTGAAACAATAAATTGGAGTAACCTTTGCATTCGCATAAAAGCTATGTTTGAAATTAATTATATTAACGTGAATACAAATTATATTAAATTATTGATAATATTTAATATGAAAAGTTGACTTTAAATTAATCAAAGATCAGAGTAGCAGACAGCAGAGAGCGGTAATATTAGAGGAATTTCCGTGCAAAATACATGCATAAAACGGACGTACGTACGTATAGTGTTTCTGATTTCTCCATACTTTTTTCCCCCCTTTTTACTAGTCAATAAAGTAGGATTCAAGAAGAATTTGACAAATTATTAATTACGTGGATAAAAGCAACGTTCTTAAATACTTCGACGGAGCCAGCTTTAAGCCCGGGGATTAAACTGAAGGCGTTACTTAAGAATTTAACCGCAATTGCCACGTCTCTTGTCGAAACTTTGTAAGATGAAACTTTTGGAGTTAGTAGAGAGAAACTCCGAGGTCGGGAGAAGAGATTCGCGCGAATGTCGGCGCGTAGGCGCATGTACCAGGATAGTGCCTTAAACGTATTCGCAACTCGTTGCTTTCTGGCGCCGCTACAACGCCAGGCAAGCTCCGCGTCGTGTTGAGAAAACGCAACTTAACGAAGCAGCCAGGTCAGTCGTCTGCTAATATTTAACATGGGCGCGTCGAGAAGCCCGATCTCATCGTCCATTAACTTAATTTGATCAACGTCACGCGTGTATATGCAGATGGTCTAGGTATGCAAACACGTATATTCTAGGAGCGTAACGTGAGATAATCATTCAGTACTATTGCACAATAACGTTCCCTATTGGGTCGTTTTAACAAGGTAAAGTTTTTGTATTTTCAGAAGTGCACACTTTCAACTTGATAATTATGAATGAGGTGCCTTTTAGCGAAAGTATTCGTAAATAACTGCAGTCGCGTATTTAATTACATTGTGCGCATGATTTGTTCATTACGTAATTGACTCAGCTTTAGCGAAATTACTGTACGGATTAAATTATTATTACTACGTTAAACTGTAAGGTACACCACCCATACAGTCCCTGAGATTATTTAATCCGTCGTGTGAATTTGCATCTCGTAAATATATATTTTACACATCTCTATATTTTATTCGCCTAAGAAGTACAGCGCGCGTCCACGCCCTAGCATTAAAATCTTAATTCTTTGATCCTAAATTAAATGAGACTCGTGATACTACAAAACAACCAGAAAGAAATCGGATTAACAATAACGCTGGGAAAAGCGCGCTCGCGGTATGCCGGGAAATAATTAACGAATTCTCATAATGGCAACGTCGGGCGACGCAGTCGCAGGGACAATATCTAATCAGCAGAGAAGTCCACGTAATTAAGCATTAAGCAAACTCCGGTAAACGCAAACTGGCTTTGCGTTATTAAAAGTGCCGAGTCCCGCTTTCGTTGTGGGCACGCCCGATGGACGCGTCGAGCTTTTTCATTACGTCGCGCACTCGTTAAAATGTATCTTCAGGGCGAAAAAAATTATTACGCCATTCCCCGTTGTGATGGGAATAGCGAATTTTCAGAAATTACATCAATCGGAAATTGCGGCGATGACATCAGCGTTCTTCTTCCAGCGTGTTCCGGGGAGACATATTAGCATTCTGCGAGCGTTTCTTTGACATTATTCGCGAAATCCAAAAGCCGGTTAAAACCGCTTTTTATATAGTTATCGTTTTGGTTGTTTCGCCGCAAGTAAATTTTGATTCTAGCCAAGATGCAAAATATTTATATATATATTTGCCGCTTATAAAGCGAATATTATGCCCTGAAAGCCTTTTATATGCTGTTATCAAAGTCATATTAAACATCTATCATTGCTCCTTTTTAGTAAGAGGAAACTATCCGTTAGGAATAAATATGCGGATAGTTTTCTCATTCTTATTAAACTGTGAAAAAGTAAGAGAATATTTTAAATAAATATGGGGGCAAAAAATACTCTTTAAACGAAGTATGCGAAGGTATCTTATTAAAGTTTGTTCTTAACTTTCGGCGTGCTATTTTCTGAAAAGATTTTGACCATGATTAATGCCGCGGAATAAAAAGAAGAGAGAAGAAAGTAACCATACGAGGCAAAAATTTGCTACCCGGAGTCCTTGCTCGTTTCTTTCTACTCCATTTTCTAGGTTTCGCCCAGTTCCTTCTTTTCCCTTCTGAAACCTAATTCTCCATTTTCAGTTGCTTATCTCTAAAGTAATTGATGTTCCGAAATTGAAATAAGCTTTTCCTCTTGGATTACCCTCCAAAGTCGAAAGAGGAAACGCACGCTGTATAATAGAAAATAGATGTATGATAAGTACATATTGAATCCGAGCCGTGTAGTTCTGGACAGGTACACAATAAATTTCATCGTGCCAGTGAAAACACGAGGGCGAATAAAGTGCCCGGGGGTTAAGCACCCCTTCCTCCATTCTGTAAATCCTATTCTCGAGAAAACTATGTTAAAAGGTGGAAACGAGTGCAAGGGAAAGGAAGGTGAGGCACGGTAGCGGGGAAATGTCGATGGTGCGAGGCTGGTAGAAAAGGCTGGGTGTATCCTAATGGGATAGCGACAGCAAGGGGTGCTAAGGACCAGGAAGGTACATGGAGCATCGAATAGAATCTCGAGGGCGAATAATTGAATGCCAGTCAAATTTACGTAACGAAATCGCTACGGTATGGAAAATGGTCAGACATTAGCAATTATCGTCCTTGCTAATCTCTCTGATTCTTCAATCTGAATAGAGAGTGCTTCGGCTCGGTAATCGATTTCAATCTCAGTGTATTCGGACAAGTACTAAGAAGTATTATCTTATTTTTCTGCAAATCTCTTTCTTGATCTAATTTCTCGGACGAATATTTTAACACGAAAAGCTTTGGGTATTCCGTTACACGCGTTGATATGAAATAACTTAAATTATTAACTCTCTACATGTATGCACATGTATAGCGATGCACAAATCATAAGATACCTATATTTAAATCGCAATCGGTAGATCGAAAAATATTCTTCTAGAATTATTTTTTCTTCGTTGCTATTAAATACGATGTAATATCGTGTAATAACATACTGTTAATAATAGCAGTTTGTATGTATAACAATAATAGTGTCAATAACTGTTATTTATTATTTTTTGCCGTCACGTATTACAGCGGTTATTTGTGCGGGACCAGAAAAGGGTCGCAGAGTACCGTTAAGTCTCGCAATATTTCATCTCTCACGCCCAGAGGAATTCTCGTTTTCTCCCGTCTTGTTTACCTACAGAAATAACGGGTTGCTTCGATGACCCTATCTTTCAATTATCGGGCCCCATCATTGATTTCCACTTTCGCGAAAGTAAACCTAATCCGGCGCACCCGCGTGCCGTGTCTTTTATATAAAGAGGCACACGTGTCTATTAAGATACCCCATTCGATTCTGTCGTCATACACGACGCGACGGTGAGGAAAGTACGAAACAAATTCATTCTCATATGAAATTAAATTTCGGCAAATCCCAGATCTGCCGGATGCCAGCCGTCCCATCCGGTGAACGTTGATCCTCCAGCTTTTCCGTTTCTCTCATGAATTATCCTCGCGGTCGTGAATAAAATGAAAAAGAAATTACAGTTATATAAACTCGAGTACTTTTATTGCTGCGTTTTGAATATTGTTGTGTATATTCTTGTGCATATATTCTTTGCCGAATTAATATTTTAGAAATTATATCGTTTTACTAATATTTATTTCAGAAGAAATCGCACACTGAGGATTTCGATTAACTAATTGAGACTACATATAGCGTAGAAGAAGGAAAACGCGCGTTGCGTTCCTACTTGAAGATTGAATTTTACACGAGCGCATCGAACGTATCTCTTCCGTTTATGCCAGCGAGAATGTATCTCTCAATTCTTGGTCCGGCGCCCCCATTCACTTGAAAATTTTTGCTCTCCGCGTTAGTGTAACGTTCTCGATGCGTGAAGCGCCGACCGCGGCTATTAAAGAGCCGAATCTCTCGTTTCGAAAGCGCAGAAATAAAGTATCTGCCTAAACTGGCTTCTGCATTGCTGCGCGGAATAAAACTGCACTCGTAACCGCCGCAATTCGCCGAATGACGATCACCGATGTTTAATGGAAGTATTTCGCAGAGCGTTTGAAACTTGAACGATAATCGAGCCCGATTTCGATTCTGCAGCAAAATCGAACGGCCAATTGGGTCGAAATGGAGACCGTCGTGCCGCGCGCACGCCGTACTGAATTTAGCGCGCAATTTTCGTTCGGCAATGTCTAGCTCTCATTAAACGACACCGTTGCACGAAATCGTATATAAAAAAAAAAGATACGAATGCGTAATAGCGGATGGATAATTTATGTGATTGGAGAGTATAGCAATTAAGAGTAGCAGCGTTCGCAGGAGGAAAATGCATCATAATGCAGAAATTAATAAATAATAAAACATTATTTCCTAAATCAAGCAAGAACGATCGTACATTGATGCACGCAAATACATAATAAATCATGTTTACAGAATACTTGAGAAGGGTCCAAATCCCGGACCGAAACGTCGTTAGTTTTTTAAAATAAAAACATTGACCAGTGTAGGTCGTTTCAATAAACTATCATTGGTTTTATATTGCTGGCGACAGCAAATCTTTTTGTGATAAATAATTACATCAAAATATCAAAATATCAGGTGGTATGGAGGAAAGTCCTCTATTATTTTAGATAGCTTCTAAAAAGATAGCAGGTTTTTAACATCAAAGTTTAACCACAATCTTTATTCACACGATCTAACAATAAATTTTCCGCTAGATTTCACTCCAAGGGTAACAAGTTAACGATGAAACCACACGGAGAGAATTCTTTCTTAAAATTTACCCTAAGAGTCATGTAATCGTGGGACAACGTGGCATTTTGAAGAACTTTATGAAAGGTTTTTAAAATTTTCCCATACATTTTACTAGCGAAATGTATACCAAGTGTAATCACTAGTAAAATGTATGGTAACATTTCAAAAAAACTCTCATGAAGTTGTTCAAAATGCCACGTTGTCCCACGATTACATGATTTTCACGTTGAATTTTAAGAGAAGGAGTTTATCTCGTAATAACGCACTTTCCTCTAGCAATTATTCGCCGGCATCCGCGTGTTAGGGGGGGCAAACGGCAATCGTGAATCACGCTCTGTATCGAATTTGACTCCGCTATTTCCACGCTTTCCGCTCGTGCTGTCGAACCGGACGCGCGTCTTCAGATTCGCCGGCACCGGAAGCTTAACCGCGTAGGTAATTGGAACGAACGATTTATTCGCGTCGCAGGTCGCTGCGACGAAATCTAGGATTATCTCGGCGCCACCGCAGTTGATCGTACAGGGGAGATCCCTCGTTAGGCTCACGTCCCTCTCCTTTTTACTCCCGCACGCCCCGCCGCTTCCTCTCCGGCATCTCCGAGGCGCGTCCCGCTCCGCTTCGCGCCTTCGCCTTCCAGTTTGCTTCACTCTTCTCGCCCAGGATAAGGGATGAATAATGTACTCCCCGACCTCCGAGCAAACCTCCATGCAACCTGAATGACAAATCAGTTTGCCGTCCGAGCCAGGTCACGAATCGACGTCAGCTCTCGCCTCCTCTCTCGCAACCCCCCCCAGCACCATCTTCTCCTCCTCAAAGATCCTGAATTTTCGCGGGACTTTTCCCGTTCTCGTATGAATCCCGATGGCACACCGGCATTCGTCAACGTTCTTAATGTGTCCGGGATACCGCCGATACTGCAAAACTCTTTTAGCTCCAACGACGGTCGAAACAGGAAAAATTTCCTGTCACGTAAACAGTAAATCGATATAAGTGCGATGCGACTTCTGAATCAGCAATAAAATTCTGTAGAATTTTTGTATTCAGCGCCGAACGACAATTTGTTAATACTCGCTGGAAACTGGACAGAACTATGGACAAACGAGAGAATATTTCTAATCTTTCTTCTGCGCTCGCGCAAGCAAATTTTCGAGCAATTCTTTCCGTCCAAGGATAATAATTTTAATTTAATTGCCATTATCGTCATTCTTTCGTCAATGACGATTCGCAAAATGGCAGAAGAGAAATGAACGTGCTTTGAACGATTCTTTAGGGCAAGATTATTTGTCTCTGGTAATGTGTTGGGAAGCAATAACGACAACGGCGGCTGAAATCCATTATATGGAAGACGTGTTTCATTAATCGAGCGTGGATTTCTGTTGCAGAAGGTTGGTTGCGACCTTCGAGTTGGTAGTAACAAGAACACAGATGCGTGTGGCGTGTGCGGAGGGAATGGATCAAGCTGCCAATCGCGATACTCCTGGAGTTTGGAATCGATATCCGCCTGTTCCAAGTCCTGCGGTGGAGGTCTGTAATTACTGAATTAATTTAGCCCATATTTCCCTATGCAAACAATCGCGCGAACAAAGTGGCGTAATATCGCATGAAAATGCATCGATTTGCTAAAGGTATCATCTCCGAAGTATCCATATTTATTTAATTCGTGATACATCAAAAAAAATATATAAAACTACGACCCTTAGAATTCGAGATGCGATATCTTTTACCGCACTCCACAATCCCCAAGCGTACGTACGTTGTGTAACTGTTTGAAAAGCTAAAAGAAGCCACGTCGTGCTCGTAAGTAAGAAGATAACGAGTGAAATTCACGAGCATCGCGGCATTATTTGCATGAACGTTCGCCATCAAATTGGAGGGCTAATTTGCCGGTCACGTTTTTGCGCTAATAGGTTTCAAGATAGGGATGGCGGTGTGCAAATCGGCCGACGAGAGCGTCGTGGAGGACAGCTATTGCGATGCAAACAGCAGACCTTCGGTGAAGTCCTTAATGCCGTGCAACACGCACCCTTGCACAACGAAGTGAGTACCTTTCGGACAGACTGAACTATCTACGGTAGAACTGCATGCACGTTCTACGTCAAAGAAACGTCAAGCCACTCGCGTGTACAATTGAGAAGTAGATATTATAGGTGCCTCACCCCGCGAGCCTCCGCACGCGCGATTTCGCCCGCCGAACAATAAAATATCCGCTCCGTCTGTGCATAAGATACTATAAAATGTTACTCTCCCCCTCGTGACTCGCATTAACTCGCGAATAAATCGCATTTCTCGTACGAACGGTGCCTCGGGAGCCTCGAGCGAGCGAGCGAAAAATTGGGGGCTGGCACTCGGTACGCGATCTCTGTTCCTGCAACAATATTTTCTCTTTCGTCTCGCGGAAGGGTTGCGGGGCGGCGATTTAAAGCCAGTTCTCGCTACGGGAATCGTTCGACAAACGACGAGATACTCCGCCGTCGACGGGACTCGGGGTAAAAACTCCCGCAAACTGTTCTCTCTGGATCCAGCGGACCCGCTGAAAGTCGTGGAATAGCGTTGAAAGTTTTACCGTCCGGTATATAGAATCTCTTCTTTGTGTTCGAATTCACGGCTCGATGTCCGCGGGACGATCGACGATTCCTGCCGATTGTCTTTCGTCGGGGGGTTGCGTTCGGTCTCGCGACTAAAAGCGAAGTAACGGGGAGCGCTGCTCCTTTTTGTTTTTTTTCTTTTACGATTGAATCGCGAGCCTCCACTCGGCAAGAAATTAGAAGAAATCTCGTGCTGTAATGTAACAGGCGCCAGTTGCACGTTGTAAAATTGCATCTGAGAGACGTATTAGCTCGCTTCGTCGAGCGGACGGTTCCGCGCTGCAATATATCTCACTCGATCTATCTCACGTCACTCGATCGATCGATTTGCGAGGACGCAAGAAAATTGCCGGTTTGGGATACGCGACGTCTGCGACGACAGTGCCGCTAATCGGATCGTATCGTTTAACGATCGTTTAAGATGGGCGGGTGGCTCCTACAGCGCGGCACGGCGATAGCGCACGGACTTCGCGATTACGAGCCGTTGATAAATCAGCAGCCGCGGCATCGATCGCGCAGCAAATCGGTCAATGGCTAATTGGAGTGGCCGCTAGTCCAGTTTGAATTTAGTTGGGCTAAACGGCCCACCTTTCTCTCCCCTAAGAGGACTCCAACCACCGTGAAAAGCCGCAACCGCGCTTTGTGGTGGCAATCCGGAAGTTATGATTTAATCGCACATTACGACTTATCCCTTAGTTATTTAACGCTGAGGTGCATAAGCGATCTCCAACATCCGATCGCGAGTCGTGAGTGCTTATTAAAATTCAACTATTCGTGTAGCCGGTCTCGAGAAAAATTATATCACAGAAATAATAATTAATAAAGATTGTTAATTCCATTTATAAAATACTCACACGAAAACGCATAGTATAATATAATTATGCTTGTATCAAAGGACGTGTTTTAGAATGAGTTTCAAGCACTGCACCCAGAAACAAGATTTCATTAGGCTAAACTTTTGAATTGAAATAGATTCTCTTAGAAGTTCCAGTCTCAATGAAATAAAATTTTGGTTAAGGTAAAGAAGTCTCATTTCTTTGAAATAAAATTCAAGTCTAGGGTCAAAATTCAAGCAAACTTTTTTCTGGGTGTACGACACGGTGGTCCGGCGTCTTCTTATTTATATGGCACCTGTCGTCTTTAGAAGAACAATACTGTCAGAAACAATTTCCGAAAAAAGGAGTGCACTTGAATCAATATTAGGGGAACGGAAACAATTATGGTAAAGAAATTCCTCCCTTCCGGGTCGGTCTCATCACTCTAAGTCGCAATCATGCTTCCCCGACCGACCTGCTCGAGCGAGACTTTTCCAGACTCGACGGTCCGGCGTCGAGTGTTGCGGATTTTGGAGAACAGGCACGCGTAAAGGGGGGGGGGGGGAGGGAAATTGAAAAGGCTGGCAGTAATTAATTTCAAATCTCGGGGATCACCTGGCGTTCGTGGCCTCCACCGAACGTTCTCATATACCTAATGCACGCGGCTTTGCCGTAGGAAATTGAACGCATCAAAGATGACTTTGAGGATCACGTGGAAAAGAAACGCTCGCGAGATCGGCAAGGTCGGCGGTAATCGATGATCGATATTCCGCACGTAAACCCAGACATGAGCGGGAGTTTACCGTTTCACTTTGTCATTTAGCGCAATCGCTCGTACACGGAACATTTTTACGGCGTCGCGCATGAAAAATGCCCGAGAGTGACTTTGACAGTTTCATAAAAAGCACGTTACATCGATGGAAGGGCACTTCACCCGTATTACTTGGTAAATGCTCAACAAATCTGTATCTTCCCCGGACACGCCGGGGCTGGAAACCGTCAAAGATACCAGTCGGCGAGTTTTAATAGAGAAACGCTATACGGCATTTAGATCCGAAATATCCAGCGACGTGTCAAAAGCGAAGCTATTTCTACCATTTACCCGATGATGGCGCGCGGAAATTTTCACGACGTCGTAAATTGAAAAAGCTACCGATGAGATAAAAGAAACACAAAATGCATTACTTTGCGGAAGAAGTGAGATTGATATAAAACCTTTCGGGGTGGTTATTTTCGCCGTGGAATGGAAAACCCGCATACCTTGGAGGAAACTATTTTATTTTACGCACTTCAAGTCTCTCCGCGTTATCTTCGTGTTCAGCGTGTATAACTAATGCGAACATTGTGTCGCATTACGGAATGAACAATTCTGCATTGTCACGATGGAAAAGCGGAGGGAGCGAAGGTAGCGCGGGCAAGATTTTGGCAATCCGCATGCGAGGTTCTACTTCACGTTTTGAAACCCGACAACCCGCGTGTTCCGCGAAAACCGAACGTGAAAAATGAACGTGCCCATCGATGCAAAGGAACGAGAAGCGCATCGATGAGAGCACCCGCCGCATTTTGAACGCACTTCAAGCAGCATGTCGCCATCCCCGGATCATAAACTTTACATCCAGGCCCACGCTGGCACGTTCGTCTTTCTTTTTTACGCCGATTTTAAATAACGTACGGACCCGCCGGTCGTAATTTTTTCTCCCCCGGCAAAGGTGGAATATTAGTCGGGTTTCATCAGCACGTGCAAGTTTGCTGTGTGCAAATGCAGCTGCGTGATCGCATAACAAACTTAATCTTGGTATCAATAATTAAGCTTACAATCGACCACAACTGGCAACGTGTTTTTAACACAGAAAATTGATTGCGAAAAATGTTACCTCAGCCAGGGTTTGAACCTGGACTTCTCTACACGAGTGTCGTTGCCAGTTGTGGTCGATTGTAAGCTTAATTATTGTTAGTCATGTGCCGGCGTCAAATAATTCTTGATGTTAATCTCGGTATGTTCCTGGCGACACCCCCGGCACCTTGAACGAGCGCTCTTTCTCTATCTTTCCAGGTGGATGAACGGGGAATGGAGTGCGTGCAGCGCGAGCTGCGGCGGCGGCTCGCGAACGAGGTCCGTCTTCTGCATCGAGGAGAACGGGAACGAAACCACTAAGGTAAATCCGGGGGAAAGGGCTTCAATAATAAAGTTTTCGTTTAGTCGAGTTTTCTCCTCGACTCCACGACGACCTCGGTGGAGTTCGAGATATTGCTTATCTCTTAATAACGCGAAATGTACGCTTAGTTACGCTCGAATTTCAGCCCGTGTTTCGACATTTCATATCGTGGAATGGTCCTGGCTGTCGATATTATCGGCATTTGTCTTAAATATAACAACTGTTATTTATCCGTTGTTACTTTCCATTATTTCATTTAATGACTGTTTGTTATCCGTCTCTCCTCTAATTATTAAAGAATCTATTATCGGGAGAGCGGATGAGAGACTCCTCATAAAAGCTTCACACTCGCGCAGAGCACGCGGGGTCCAAGATATCGTAATTAAATTGTTTATATTTGTCTAACGACGCGAGAAATCAATACAGTCGTGTGCCGGCGGTGACCCGGTCTCGAAAATCCCGTCAAGTGCGTCCGCGTCTACCCACGGGGAGAGAGGGAGATGTCAACGCTTTTTACGGTGTAAAGACAAATAAATCTTTCTGGAATAAATCTGCCACGGCGCGACGGAATCAACGCTACGCGTGCACACGATAAAACGCCACATTTTTCACATTTCGCCACTGACGTTAGACACGGCCGTAATTCCGCCGCGCTTCCGCGCGGACGGAACGTTAACCATTCCTCTCATCTCGGAGAATTTTATGCCGTACTTTCGTACTTGTCTGCGAGTCGCATTTACATACGCAACTCTGTCCCGCTTCTCCGGCCTCGGAAGATCCCACGATCCCTAACCCAGTTCGGTTCGTTTAAACTCGAGGAGCTGCTCCGCGAGTACACGCCGTCGCTCACCGTAAAACCTCCCCGTCCGACAGCTCTCACGCACACGTGCATACGTAGCCAGCGTACGTTCATATTTCATACATGCAGGGTGTCCCGCGCAGCCTACAGCTCCAGACATCTTTCGCGAATTTATGCAGCATATTTACGACTGATTTTCCCCCCCAACGAAATTTTTTTATCGCAATTTCCTAAATTTTCGTATCAAACGTCTCGGTGATCTTGGAAATTGTATTTCTGTCGATTCGATTCTCGTGTTGGTTACTCGTGAGGACCTTTCAATGTTGAATAATTCGGCGACTGTCGGTGCTCGAAATCATTTTACAAGTAACCAGAGAAGATGTCATTTTCGGTCGGGGTGGATCTTGGTAGCTTAGTATATTTTCTGCGTGAATTTTGTATACTTTCTCCAACTCGGTAAGATTATTTGTCGGTTCTAAAATACAACTTCTCGTTGGAACAGCAAATCCACACGGAAAGACCGGTTAAGGCAAAAATAACTAAAATTAAAATAGTCGCCGTATAAATGTTGCGACACAAAAAAATCTACATTGTTTTGTGTCGCAACATTCACTAAGTTTGCTGCACAAGGCGCATGTGGTTGTCTCCACTACTTATGGGTATGACAACCACAGATATACTCGTAGCTGTCCCAAATATTACTATTTATTGGGAATGTGCCAACCCTAATTAGACATGTGGTAACCAAATCGGTCTCTCCGTGTGATTTAATTTTTGATGCTAATAAGCATCATTTTTAAATCACCGTAAAGAATTTGCGAGAAAACATCACATGTGGTATTAAATTTGTAGCAATAGCCGATAAATATTCTGAATTTTGGTAACTCAATAATATTTTCGGAAGTTTGTGTACTTATCCTTTTTCCAATTCAGTAAACTCCACGTGTCGTATTTATCGGCCTTAAAACACAGCTGTAAGATTTATACGCACATTGATTATTTGTCGGTCTTAAAACACATTGTAAGATTCATATCAGTCATTTCTTATTGCTTGCATCGCCTGAGACAAGATGTTCTCCTTAAAGATTCACCGGTTATTGCTATACACATCACCACGTGTATCAGTAGTTGAATTAGTAAGGGCGCAATCGCAGATTGTAGAGAGATTCATGTTCAAACTCAGACTGGGATGATATTTTTCGCAGTAAATTCTTTACAGCAGGGAAACGCAACTAGATTTTTTGGCTGGCTAAATGTAAAATTTGGGGTAAAACCGCGGGCCGCAGCAATTAAATTTACTCTGTAAAAGTCAATCAGTGGATTATCACTGAAACCAATGAATACTCACTGATTCACAGCTGTAAGTGTATCACTGAAATATTCAGTCGTACACTTAGAACTGTTTTCAGCGATAATCCACTGATTGACTTTCAGAGAGTAGAATTTAATCTTTTTTTTTTATTTGCGGAGGAAAATTTCCCGATTACGAGATAGGATCCTAATATGGAATAATGGAATTTCTGTTAATTAGAGCGAAATCTGTTTAGTGGAAAATTCACTGTTAGATTGTGTAATCGTTGCGAAAAAAGATTTGTAATTGAATTAGGGTGTTGAAAAAAAAACTTGCTATCTTTTATTAGAAACCTCTTTCATAATAGAAGACTTTCCTCTATCAACTAGGAAACAGCACGTGGAGGCAAAGTTGAATCCCTGTTATTTAGAGGCGTTTTTGAAATCTTTCACGTTTTCTGTGGGTTAAACTTGGACGTCGCGGATCGGATTGGAAAGCTTTGACGGCCGAATTCGGCCTGCGAGCCGCCAGTTGCGTTCTACAATAAACGCAGCAAATCGCAGGCCGCAAGAAATCGATCAATCACAGTCAAATATGAGAAGAATAATCGACTGCCACTGTCCGATTTCTTGCGGCTTGCTGCGTCTATCGTAGATCCAGCCTTGTAGCGACTTAAAAAGGATACTTGTTAGCATCAGAAGTTGTCAATTGTTGATTTAAGTACGTGAATTTACTGTTCCAATCAAAAGCTGTAGTTTAACCGACAAGTAATCAGCGCGCAGTTTACTAATTGTGAATGGAAAAAAAGTACAAAATTCGTACGGAAATATTACTATTGGGCCACCAAGATCCAGCCCGACCGAAAATATGGCTTCTTCTTTTTCTTCGACTTGAAGTAGGCTCGAGCCTGTTTTTCCGATTAATTAATAATTAATTATAATTCGCCTGTTGCGACCCAGACGTCCAGCTGTCCATCCATCGTTTCGGTGGTCTTCCTGGTGGTCTTCTTGAGTTTGGTTCTCCCATCCCTCGCAATCCTCGCCAGTCTTCCCTGAAAATATGGCATCCTCTGTAATTAATTCCGATAATAATATTAAACTGTTGCTGTTGCAGCTACCAGATCACAAGTGTAGCAGCACGCACAAGCCGCGCATTCAGGAGACCTGCAACACCGTGTCCTGCCCGATGTGGGAGACAGATAAATGGAGCGAGGTGAGAGTGCATACGATTCTACGCGAGTAAAATGCGCTGGAATACAGGCGGAGACACGGCGTTCTCGCTCGTATCATTTAAGAGCGTAAACGTTAAGCCTTCTCGCCACAAGCGTGGATTTAGGTGCACTCGCAGGGTCCAGTTGCAAACGCGTGTATGTGTCTATCCATCCGCGTGTATACCACTCGCACACGTACGCAGAGAGTACAGCACAGCTTGCTATCTCAACTACGAGTTTTACTGCAAAACGTACTGCCCAGATGGAAACAGGGTTAATGGTTGTGCGCGATTTGCACGCTCCCTTTACCCTCCGCGTAAACGTTACTGGGTTGTTACGCGTATAAAATGACCGGTTCGGATAAAATTGTACTTTTAAATCTACGACACTCCTGATCATCGATTACCTATGAAACACGTACAAGCTAACTTAATGTAAGACTTTCCGGGATTGATCCCGTAACATCGACTTCCTTAATTTGACAAATTTGACAAATTTCCAGCGATCGCTGTCTGTTCCTACAATCTTTAGATAGACTGAGCCAGTGGAAGGGTGTTTATATAATTATCGATTTCTAAAAGTAGCAATAGGCAGAAATAACTTAAACTGAAACCGCTAGCGGCAGGTGCACAGTTAGCTTGAATCCAAACCGATGTGTCGAAAGATCTAACAATTAGCGGATTAAAGGTTTCTCAAATGATCTCGGCGGTACGCGCATTACTCAAAGCGCGCGCGTTAATTTATCTGTAAATCCGGATGGCGACGTTATTACACGTTCGGGGCACAAACGCGCGCGCAGGAAGGAAGCCTCTAATTATAAAACTCTGTTTCCATCCGTTGCCCTTTTCGACAGGTTACAACGTACCACAGCGTTTAAGGGTAAAGCAAATTAACAACTGCGCGCGATTTGCACGACGCGCGCCCGTAGCGACGGATACGTCATCGCGAATTACACGGGAACGCGACCCACCTCTTTCCGCAATCACGATTTCGCGTCCGTTTCTCTGCGGAGAGAATGCGATTTTCTCGAAAAGCCGCGTGGTACAACCGTCGTAATTGCACGCGGACGACGGGTCCGACCAGAGATGGATAAAGTTGCGTCCGACGAGGACGACGCTCGCAAAGATTTCCGTCGACAGAGGTAGCGCAAGTTTTCAAAGCTCATTTGGAACACAAGGACGTCAGATTTGGCACTTTTGTTATATTCGATTCGTCCGGTGTTCCCGTTGAATTGATTTTTCGCGCGGACAAACGATCTATTTTTGTTTCTTTTTGATAAAAGCCCATTCTTCCTCGATTAGGCGTGCAGGAAAAAGACTTGATTAATCATTCTTATTCCTGCAACGTTTCTAAATTAACGCTTTAATTCAAGACCGATGAAGAAGTCACGAAAGTATTCCTGCAATTAATTGTACACTTGCATTCCTCGGGTCTGTTTTTTTTTCCAAGTCGCCAACTACGGTAACGTAATCTCGCCCGATATAATTTTGTCGGTATTTAATTGCTTTTGGTAAAAATCACAAAACAACACGCGAATTGGATTCAAGTATGTTATTCAAGCGTGAATTATGGATCAGCTCGCAAATAATCTAGTTTACGTTTAATTTTGTGCAAACAACTCGTTTGCGCGTAGCATGGAATGCGATAAATTTCTCATTCTTGATTAAGGCAATTTGTTTGTTTCTACCGCTTTACGCGTCAGCGGAGATGCCTTCGTTAAAATATATTTTAATCCTTTACCGACACGCTGAAAGTTTCCACTTGTAGCGCATGGATTCCCCCCGTCTAAATAAATTGAAACGAAGTTCCGCGAGTTTTACATACACACTTTGCGCCGCGTGTTTTTATTTTCTTCCGTAGCGTTTAAAACAAGTGTGCACGGCGTTGCGCGCGTGTCCAAACTAATAACACGCGATACATAAAATTGCAACAAATAATTTCGTTGGTTTGCTTGAAACGAAGCGGAGCAACCATTGCGATTTCGAGTATCAGTCAGAAATACTGCCCTTCAATTTGACGCGGGGCTCTCGTGATACCCTCGCGAGGCGCAGACGAAATATCTGTGGAACACACATTGATATCAGTGCACTAGAAAAATTATTAACTCGGCAGGAGCGGCTCTAATATACGTCCAAGATGCTCTCAAAAGGAGCATCGTGACTCAATAGCTGGCTCGTACATTTGCTCTCCGCGCGGAGAGAAAGACGGAGCATTTGCTCTTTTTCAAGCAGAGATGATTGTATCGAGGAACGGACGAGCGTGGATAAAACGGCACTCTCATTCGCACCGCCGCGTCGTCTGCCCGACGACTAAATCGGATTTCCTCGAAGCCGAGGAATCGCGAATCGCCCGAGCGGAACATCGCCGTCGCCGTTCGCCGTCGCGGCGGACGGGGAGGGAATCCTCTTCCGCACCGCGGTATGAAAGAGAATGCGGTAACGTTCTCGCTCCGCGGAGATACGGCGTCAAAATGGAGCCAAGACTGTAAACTGCCTCGCCTCCTACCGTGTCTACGAATTACGTCTAAACCGCGCGAGTGGGCGAGCGTACGCGCGAGACTCGCCGTCTCTTTCTTTCTCCGAGAGAGATGTCTTCTCCGAGCTACCATCGCCCACAAGCCCCACTCCAGGCATATTCTTCCTCGCGGAGCTCTTTGAGGACGCTCCAGGCCACATCAGACACCAACATCAAACAGGACAATTTAGTCGCCAAATAACTGCCTCTCGCCTCCCCCCCCCCTGCCGTCCCCCGTCTCTTTTCCGACCTACCCCTTTCCATCAAAATCCTCGGCTGGCCTGGTGAAAGGCAACCGCGTTGCCCTTCTTTCCATGGCAAAGCCCAAGTTAAGAGGGAAAGAAGGGAGATGCTGTACCGGCGTGAAGAGTTTTCTTACCTTGGCTTGGAGGAGAAATTGAGATACTGTGATAGATGGAGAGATATAAGTAGGTGGAAGATTTTACACACATTGGTCCCTAAAAATACTCGTCCTAGATACACCAACTATTCGCGAGTGCTTTGGAACAATCCGCTATTGTATACAAGAAATAATCGCGCGTATAATTTGTCTAATTGAGAGATAAATCTATCTCACTGCATTAGCTGCAGAGAAATAAGGCGGCGCTTTCTTTTAAGCACGATATAGCGAGAAACGAATAGCGGCGTTTGCAGAACGAGAGAGGTGCGTGGGTGCCAGTACCACACGAACAATCCCTTGTTTTATATCTCAACGTCGTGATACACGGTGAAACGAGGAAATAGAAACAAAGCCGATAAATCCTCTTTTCCATATTACCCGTCGTTTAGCTCGTTGCCCTTTAAATTCTGCGTTACGCAAATAAAATAGAATTACCGTTTTCAAGAAAGACAATGTAGCAGGTAACGAGTACGCACAGTTTGCCGGCAGCATTTCTTCGCGAGCCGTCTTAGAGCGTAGCTTCGAAAAGGGACGAGGAGGAAAGAGAGCACGGGGAGAGACGTGAAAATAGGAGGAAGCGAAGGAGGCAGAAAAGAAACGGGGACGGGATATAACGTTTTGCCGAGAAAAAGCTCACGTGGCTCAACGAAGTTACTTGCGAAACATGCGCACGTGCACTTACAGCGTGCGCGAATGGTACATAGGTATGCAACGCGCTTGCAATCGACGAACGACCCGATACCCTCGTCGATATGAACGTCGCATCGCTGGTGGGTCAACGACGTTGCATGCGAGAGCGAATTCGACGCCGTCTCCGAAAGCGCGCTAACGTTGCGCATCGCCCATGGTCTTCGTAACGAATGCGAATCGGATATCGGGGCTGCGGATCGCGATGCGTTCCCGATGCGACGTACGACCCCGCGGCGTCCGCGAGGCGTTTTCAGCGCCCTGGCACCGACGGTTCGGCGGACGTGGCTTCTTGCGCCTTGGGCCGGCCCGAAAATCGGGACGGAGTTCCTGGAGGCATTCCAGAACTTCGAGGTTTTCGGCGCACTCGAGATTTAATACCGCGCCCCATCGGTCAATAACGGAATTGCAAATGCCTCCGCTTCGTCAGATAACTTTGAATTGTCCCCGCGAAGATGCGAGAGAATTGAGTTACATTAAAAAAGATTTTAAAGTGCCGCTTTTCCATTCCTCCTTTCACTTCCGTTTGCTCACTTCTGTCCTATTCATCTCCCTCTCTCTCT
>NW_011967236.1:2747652-2782426 GCF_000949405.1 Vollenhovia emeryi | reverse complement strand
CTCCCTGTCTCTCCCTGTCTCTCCCTGTCTCTCCGCGTCTCTCCCTGTCTCTCCCTGTCTCTCCCTATCTCTCCCTGTCTCTCCCTGTCTCTCCGCGTCTCTCCCTGTCTCTCCGCGTCTCTCCCTGTCTCTCCCTGTCTCTCCCTGTTTCTCCGCGTCTCTCCCTGTCTCTCCCTGTCTCTCCGCGTCTCTCCCCGTCTCTCCTTGTCTCTCCCTGTCTCTCCCTCCCCCCTCTCTCTCTCTGATCCAGTTTCTTGTCGAGGTAGACACTTACACCCTCCCCCTGCTCCCGAAAATCGATACATTGCCTGGAAGCTTTCCAGAATTTTCATTGTATGAATCGTCGCGCTGTTAGTTCGCTCCCAAGAGTCGCTCTGATTGCCTCAAAGTTTGCCCCGTGAAATAACCAATAGCAACGCGATTTTCAAATTGAAAGAAAACCTCGTCGAAAATTGGAACGTTCCAAAAGCTACATGCGCCCACTTCGTATTTTATTTTGTAACAAACGTGAACCGCGATGGTTACACGTCGAACTTCACAGCGGATGTGTCGCCGACGCTTTGACATACGAAACGGACTACCGTCGCTGCAAGGACACCTTGAGAACCGCTATCAAACATTTTTCACTTTCTCAGAATGTTATTCAAATTTATTCCGCAATAAAAGTGTCGCGCGTCTTTACTTGTCTGACAACGTGCGGTACTTATCTACTTGGAATTCGTCCAACTCTAGACGGTTGGATGCACCTTTCGGCCCTTAAATCGCCGCGCTTTTGCACGAAAGAATTTAGCTCGGGGATTGAGGTCTTCCCCAAAGTGTCTTTGTTATTTTCCAAATCGCCCATCAGTCCGTAAATAAGCGCGTAATTTTGCCAGACCGTTCGCGTGAAATTAATACGTAACCTGAGATCACCTTTTTGCAGATACGTAGATAATATTTTCATAAAATATAGGAAATGTTTAAAACAACCCGGATGGGAGTGTCAGAAATTGGAAAAAGATGTTGGGGAAAGATATTTATTCTTGGGGGCGAATTTCCGGATTAGATCTTCACGAATTGTAAACTATTCGTGTCCAGTTACACACCGCGAATTCCCGCTGTGGGTAAAATAGCCTCTCATGATCCTCGAGAATGCAATCTTGTTGCATAAATAAGAACATGACGATGAACGTCCGGGAAGATAACAGTAAAGAATGGCGTTCGTACGAGTTTTCGTGAACGCTTCCCCGTCTCTTGAGCGAACTAAAGTTTCTTGGCAGATACGTGAAAGGAAAAATCTCCGCAACTTCCCTGCGGAATGTAGACGTCATGCTTTATTCATGAGGTCGCTAAATGCGGCCCGTTGCGCTAGATGTGTATTTATTGCGGTATCCGCCGCGTGTAAGACGCAATATTTTACTGATCATGTACTACGATACTAATATTAGATCGCCTCGTATACGAGTTCTCTTCAAGTTACTTCCTCATCTCTTCTTCGAAGTCCGTTTCAATAATAAATTTTTTTATAATCCCACAAAGTATCAGGCAAAAATCGAATCTTATGCAGCCAATGTTGACATTGTTTCATTGAAAATATTACGTTTCACAAAATTTACATATGTTACAATAATAAAATTTGCCTGCGGTAAGAGAAATTAACACAAGAGCAAACATGGATTGACTCTTATAGATAGATTGATTGACTTTAAAACTATGAGATCTTGGCCGATGTTCTTTTGAAAAATACTTAAGAATGACGTTATACAATGAACTACACAATTGGTATCGTACGTCTCTATCTTTCGGAGAGCGTTTTGTTTGTCTCGTGCGAATCCCATTACGTTCATTCGCACACAGACCAATGAGTGTAGAATAGCAGGTAAAAGCGAGTAAATTTTCCCAGTCATGTGCACGCAAAAGTGTGCGCGGCCCATGATTTACGGCGCTTCATTTCTGATCGATACACAATACGGTCCGTCCCCGTTCGCTTTCGAAAACCGAACAGCATCCCGGAATGGTGCTCTTTCTGATAGCGATACATAAAGGCTCCGTGCCCGTCAGCGTGGCACGGTAATGATTTCATCCGAAGCTGCGGAGCGCGGGGGAAGCGCCGCTGGAAGACAGGAATTGATAGATTTCTCTCTTTTGTGAGCACCCGGGAGCCATGCAAATATTGAACTGAAAGCAGCACAAGGCTCCTTAAAGCACTCCCCCTCGCTATCGAGACTCTTTGCGAGTTATATAGCTCCGACCGTGAAAAGCAAAGACAGACGGAGAGAGATGAAGGATGGAGAAGGGCGAAGAACCTAGGATAAGGAGCGCGATGAAGGGAAAGAGGGAGGAAGCGGCGCAAGAGCGCGGCACCTAAGTCGAGTAGGTTTCCGCTTTTCCTTTCGTGTCACCTTTCCACCTCCCTGAACGATAGCTCTCGCGTTCGAGCTCCTTCTTCATTGTCTTTTCCTTCCGAGTCTGTCTCTCCTTCTCCCCCTTCCCTCCTCCCTCCTCCTCTTTCTCTACCTCTCTTTAGATTCCTTGTCCTTGATCCATCTCTTTCGATACTTTCCTCTCATTCCTGTCTCTCCCTCTCTCGTCTTTCTTTGCAGGTCTCATTGCGAGCGAGGAACTTCGAAGGCACAACATGCCTCGAACGAGACTTTTCGACTTTGCTGAAATGAGAACCGAAAATGGCAATCCGGAATTTTAAATTAGACTACGCCTCGGCATTAGTCCGCTCCGGAATGTGGCGTTTCATGCGAAGTTGCCACGTTAATGCGCCGCGGATAGTTTCGATTGTACCTTTCCGTACTTTCGGAGGAAAACGCAGTCTCGAATCTCGTCCTCTGATTTATCTTTGTCAAATGGACTTTTTATACCTTGTTTTCTCACCAAATCGCAGGAAACAAATTACAAATTATAAAACTTCTTTAACTTATCTTTATCTTATACCTTTTATTAAATTATATAAGAAAAGTGTTAAGAAGAAAAGGATTTAAGTGAAGCAACAGACTATGTCAACTAAAACCGTCTCATTTTTATATTGTCTTCGCGCGTGACTCGTATCATGAAATTACAATTGCATTACGTATTTTAGAGTATTACTTTTTTCAATCCATTCAAATAAACGTGATTGTTTCACATACAAGTTAGCTCGTCAAGTGTGAATTTTGCCACTACAATTTTTCATAAGCCGCGTGTATTATTCCT
Source organism: Vollenhovia emeryi (assembly GCF_000949405.1). Classification (NCBI taxonomy): domain Eukaryota; kingdom Metazoa; phylum Arthropoda; class Insecta; order Hymenoptera; family Formicidae; genus Vollenhovia; species Vollenhovia emeryi. The sequence goes on along the minus strand of NW_011967236.1, from coordinate 2,779,243 downwards.
CGCTTTTTATCGGCCCACATTGCATCTTATTACAATTCTACGCGAAGTGTGCATTTTAACTTTTTATTTATGCAGTGCTCCGTGACCTGTGGCACCGGAATACGGACGAGGACGATCGAATGCAGAGACGGTGTTGGTGCCATCTCCAGGGATTGCGACCCCGCGGAACGCCCTCATACCGAGCAGGAATGCAAGACGAACGTCGCATGTCCCACATGTAATTGCGTTATGTCTAAGTTAAACTCGTATTGGATCGAACGGCAATTTAATGTGCTTTAAGCGACGCTCTGAAAATTCATGCGCGATATTCCCGAAGCAGATTGCACGAAATTAAAGGCAGATCTCTGCGAAATTCAAGCTTCAGACCCCGAGCTGTTACGAAATCCCGCAACTAATCTGAAAACATTTGTCGACTCTATTATTTATTATATATAATTTATGAACTTGACGTATTAATTTTAACCCTTCTTTACATTTCTCATTTTACTTCAAGATAAGATTTGAAGCCTTCAGTTTCCACTCACTTTCTCGCAGAACGGAATAATTTTCAGAGAATTTTAATATCATTTTATCGTTTTATTGATATTTTTAAATTAATTTCAAGGAACCATGAAATTCTCAACATTTGTTATATAATGTGTCCTATGATTTCGTAAGTAAATTTTTTAAAGAAGTTAAGAAATTGTTTAAAATCGTTTCGTTAACAAACTGTAAAATAGCTGTACAATTATATTCAGTTTCTCTTTCAATTATCGGAATCTTTCGTAAGATTCAATGCGTTTTATTGTGCGAGAATAACATTAGAAATAAAGCCGAGTCTAACTCAAGAAATTATTGAAAGATATTACCGTTCGAAAGCAATATGCATAGAAAATGAGACGGCATACGAAATTTTATTTAGATGGAGACGGCATGACACAGCCCCTGGTGCAGCCGTATCCGCTATCCCCAGTGTCAGAGAAATTGATGGACCAACCGATACCTTCCGAATCGACGTAAGTACCACTCTCATATATCTTATAACACATGTATACGATCTTGTATTTATTAATGTCTTTAACTCACTCGAATGATTTGCAATCTATCGACTACATTGTACAGATCTTGTTAATCCCATTTTAAATAAGTGCTATATACAATCTGAAATGACAATAATTATAATTTAAAACATGAAATTATTGATAAAATTCTATCTTCAATTAGGGATAAAATCTAAACTGGTCCTCACGGATGTAAAGTTATTTTATCTGTCAGTGTTTTCTGATGAGCTTAGAATTGAATGTCCCAGTGATAGCACTAGCCGATAATAAAATCTATCAGATATAAGATAATTTATTTATGACGAGCGAAATTGAATGGCACTTCGCGACTTCATCCCGATGGATACGGATAGATAACATACTTTCGTTTTATTTTGCAGCTGAATCTATGGAAAATGTAAAGAAACAAACAACTATCTTGTTTGATCTAATTTAAAATCCAATTTAGGTAGTCCGCGAGGCAGCCGCCAAACGATTAATTCATCAAGTTCTCGGCTCGTATAAACTTTCCGTTTCGCTACAATCCTCGCGGGATATGTAACATCGATCGCAATTCGAGAACAATGGCAGCGGCTTTAGAACAGCCATTACCACCGTAGCGAAATTCCATAAGATGTTAGACCTAGATTCCCTTCAGTCAACGTTTATAACTTTCTCTCTGTATGGTACTATCTGACAATTTCCCCGTGCCTCTAACACTCATAACGCGTCATTCTACCTTTTCGTTATCACAGGTTGTGATTTCATCTGTTACAGATTTACCTTATATGAAATTAAATGACGGCAAAAGTTTATTTTACGCTCGCTCACACACGTTAGTCGTGGTTTTCATTTTCGAAACAAAATTTAAATTATACCTAAGCTGGTGATAATTTATTTTGTTTTAAACAGTTCTTGTTTCGCTTTATTGTGAAATTGATTTTGAGTTATTTCCAATTTTGCGACTTAAACATCTCAAGCTCGTGTGTGTATCGTGCGAAGTAACATTTGTTAACGAAATATTAGAAAAATAATTTTCTGACAATCGGAAGAAGTGATTTTCAGTAATTGCGCATAGCGAAACTTACTTATGAATCAACCCAATACATGTACAGATACATTTGTAATTTTATAACATTGTTATTGTTAAATTTAAATCACATCATTTGCTGAACGTGAAAATACTTCTTTCTTTTACCAGAAAGAGATTAGAATTTTAAAATCATATATTTATAAAGAATAATTTATACGCCTTAAATCTCTCTCTCGAGTGCTTATACACCGAGAATGGATGATCAAATCTTAGACGTCGCATTTTTCATCTCTCTGCGACCCAAAATCCCAGTTACCGGAGTTCTCGGTCGAGCGTTCGTATTATCTTATGCGAATTCGGAATATATCAATCGACCCCCGGTTTTTCAGGTTTATCGCCGAGGAATGGTCCCCCTGCAGCGTCACCTGCGGCGAGGGCGTCAGGCACAGAGAAGTGCGCTGCAAGATATTCCTCGAGTTCAGCCAAACCATCGCCAAGCTGCCGGACAGCCAGTGCACCGGCCCGAAGCCCGTCGAGACGGAGAAGTGCACGATGGAGCCGTGCGGTCTGCTGGAGAACAGCCTATCCTACAGGATCGACACGGTTGGCGATAGCGGATACGCCGAGTCGAGCTTGACGGACTCGTACGGTAGATCATCGTCCGGCAGTTCCGGCGGAAGCGGCTACGACAGCGGTATCAAGGTCGCCCCGGGTAGCGACGTGCAAACTACGTACTCGTGGAAGGAAACTGGCTACACCCCCTGCAGCGCAACTTGCTTAGGAGGTAACGGATCGAACGACCATTGTTCACCAAGATTGCTTTTGATAATATACCGGGTGGACCGGACGGATAGGAGGCCGGGCTTTGCCGCCCGGGCGGTCTGGGATTTCAGGTTCTCACTCCGTCACATATGGATTTTAAATGATGAATAGCCGCCGCGCTGCGGCACGCCTTCAAACCCGTTGATCTTTTACTAATGAACAATTATTTCGAGAAACTACACTAAATTAATTCTGAAAGTATATTTGTGAATTCTCATATCTTACCCCGGAATAGACATTAATTTAGCGTTTTTAGATAAAATCGCAGAATCGCTATGTTTTTATTATAACACAAGATGCATTTTTATTGTATCTTATTATATTTTAATTATTATACCATGTACATTTCATTATTGCTATTCGAAATAATCTTTCCCCACATTTTATTTGTAAGCGTATCTCAGTATCCTCGAACAGGTATTGCCGTTTATTTTTTCCAATGCGCGATATTTGTAAACGGGAACTGTGCAGTCTGTGCAAAGCCGAGATTAATCGTTTATTGAATAGGATTAGCGAAACGAATTTAGTTTGTCGACGTAGTCCTTAATTAGCCCGGCAAAATCGTGTCGATGTCATTGTGCAATTAACAGCGCTCAGATATAATCGTATTAAGATTACTCTGTGTCGACTAACGTGATACAAAGGGACGAGCGTGCGCTCTGGATTATCTATCGTTTATAGCGAATCGCGCGATTGTACATGCATTTCTCTCTCTTTCTAGGTGTCCAAGATCTTATTATAAACTGTGTTCGGGACGACACCGGGAAAACGGTGATGCCGCTTTTATGCTCCACGGAAACGAAGCCGGAGGCGAGGATACGAGTCTGTAACGACCATCCGTGTCCTCCGAGGTAAAGCGACACTATATCTTCGCGATATCGATCAGTTTAATGCTAATGTTGAGATACTTCGCGTTACACAATGTTCGACTTGCTTAATCGCTAAGTGTCTTGGGGCTGCTATAATATTCTGACGACTTACACTAGGGATCCTGAACCTATTCCGTTAAAAGAGCCACGTTAAAAGCTTTAAAACAATCCAGCGATCGGCCGGATAAGTTGTTTTTAAAAATTATATGAAAACTAATTTTCTTCGTTTTAAAATTCTTTTATAAAAGTTCGACGCAGCGACAGCGAAACCTCGAAACCGAAGTTCAACTATATACACGCGTCAAAATTTCTTAAATTGGTAGGCCGGATAAAACTTCACGGGGGCTAAATTCGGTCTCCGGTCCGTAAAAGTTGGAGACCCGTAACTTACGTTATTGAATACAGGTATGTCAACTTTAAGCGGCCCCTCGGCATTTTTTCTCGTGAAACGTTTGATCTTTTCAAAAAAAACACATCCTGCGCGATTTTCTGAATATTTTGTTCAATGCGTGCAACAATACGTTACGTACAATAAATATTTGGAAAAGCTGGTCGTTTTATTTTTGAATTGATAAAGTGTTTATTGGCTCCTCCGTTAATTTACTATTTCTATCTTCTTATTTTCTATACTTGTACACTTAGAAAATACTTGAGTGATTTTGTTATCGTATAATCTATAAGGCGTATATACGTTGCAATTTTGTAACTTGCCGTATGCACGCGATTGAGGAAGGTTTAATTAATGTTACGGCGCAATTCTCTGTGCGATCTTTCTTGACAAAATGTGTCATCGTCTGCGTCCGCAGGTGGAATTATAGCGAATTCTCCACTTGCATGAGCCCTTGCGGTATTGGTATACAGACACGTGACGTTACCTGTATCCACGAGGTGACACACGGCACCGGCAAAGCAGTGCCCGTTCCAAATTACATGTGTCCGCAACCACCGCCCGCCGACAGACGATACTGCAATGTACTGGATTGTCCTGTCAAATGGAGCACGGGGGAATGGGGGAAGGTATATGTTTGTACACGTTTGTATAAGGCTCCGACGATCTCGGGGAAAATGCTCTTTGTTGCACACGAACTGCGGAATGATATAAACCACTTCCCTCATTCGGCACACTGAAATAACATGAAAGAATCCACTCGGTGCAAAGAGCCGAAAAACTTTTTACATACGCGGGTCATTTGAAAAGTTTGCAGAATGAGCTACAGAATGAATGGCCGTCGCAAACAAACGTTATATGTACGTTAAACGGAAAGTTCCAACCCTTCTACGAAAACGTACAAAGTTCCAATTCGTTTCATGGAATAGATTCGTTTTTTTTTTTATAGATCTTTGAACGAACGTATCTGCGTGATTTTTAAAAAACGAATAAACTGGAAGTGCTGGTATAATTAATTAATTATACACGAATTAAGATACGATTTGTTGTCGCACCCTTTTTATTCATCTGACTTTTGTTAACTTTGTAAGACTTTTTATTCTAATGAATAATGAAATTCTTTACCAGAAAGATATTTTTGTCGGATTAAGAAGTGAAAGGGGCAATTCATGAATGTCTTGCATCATTTGACACATCGGAGATTTGTAATGAGATAATGTGAGCACCGATAGTTCAAGTGCATTGGTACAAAGAGAGATTACGTTGAAAAGTAAAAATAACTATTGTATAAAAAAAAGTTAAGAGCTGTTTTCCAGTTTTATTCCGAGAACTTTTCAAATGGCCCTCGTTTGGGTATTTTTTGTAGAAAAAGAGATCGTAAGACTTCATGGTTATTCGAGAGAAATTATGCATGAACATTGGTTTAATAATCAGTTTTTAGTTTTAATTTTTACATTTTTTCTTAATGAAGTTTTTATACTAGCGCTATCCTCTTGAAATTCCAGGATTTAAAGTACCTGGTAGCGACACGTCCTATATATAATTTGATTTATATGTGCATTTTAGAAAGTGTGCTCTGAACTTCTCCAAATTTCCCCTAAAACGGAAACTAAATGAATAATTTTTAGTGCTCGAGAACGTGCGGCGGTGGCGTGAAGAAGCGAGATGTAGTTTGCGAGCAGATAATGGCGCAAGGTCGCAAGCAGAGTCGCGAAGAACGCGAATGCCCGGCACAAAAGCCAGCCAGCGAGAAACCTTGTAACACCAGGACCTGCCATGACTCGGACTTGGGCTCTAATGTACCACCGATCATCACCAGCTTGAACACGACGTACAATCAAACGGACATCAACGCAAAGGTGGACCTGAAAATTGGCGGAATCGCCAAGATTTTTCAAGGGACGCCTTCTATCAAGATTCGCTGTCCCGTTCGAAAGTTTGACAAGTAAGTAGACGCGATCTGTTTAACTCGAGGGTCGAGGAAGATAGTCACAAATACAATATCGTTATCAGAGCGCAGATTGTATGGATGAAAGACAACAAGGACATACGAAAGTCGAGGAAATACAAGATCAGCAGGAAGGGAGCTTTGAAGATAATCGATATAGTTTCCTCGGATTCGGGAGTCTACGCTTGTATTGGTAAGCGATCTGTCTCGCCTGCCACGCTCCATATCCTATCTGCGTTTCGACACGCTGCTATGAAAAATGAGCTGATAATTTTTTTTCAGCGGGAAATTCGCACGCAGAGACGCAGTTGATAGTGAAATTTCGGTCCAAAGAGCAGATAAGTAGCGAGGAATATTTACGACTGGGCAATTCCGTTCACCTACAACGAAACGCGAATCTCGACTCTGCACCGGCGAATTCTGGCGAGAGCCCATACACTGATCACGCAGGTAAGCGTAATACGCATTTTTATCGAAAAGAATTGTTCGCTTATACGAATTCTCGTTTATGGATAATTATAATGATAAACTGCGGACAAATTCTTTCAACTTCCCGAATATTCGTTTATAAATCAGGTGTCTTGAAAACTTAAATAAATCTTTCTTATTTAAAAAATTATTAATATCTGTTATTTTTAAATCTGTGGTGTAATCGTAGAGTTAAAAATTTCACAGGTTTAAAAGATTCTTTTAGATTTAACAAAGTTATCGTATAACCATTTTTAGCTTTGGAGTTAATAAAATCTAATAAATGCTTTTAATTCTAAGCTTAATATCAGATTTTGAAAGTAACAGATGTTACCTTTGAAATGATGAATTTTAACTTGACGCAACCTTGTTTCTTTCTTGTAGCAGCCTACGGGAATCGTTTTGATAGCGAGGATCTCAGCCATGAACGTGCGTTTCCGAGCAAACCAACTAGAAAACCACATCAAAAGAAGCAGAAAACCAGTCCCACTCCGTCAGACGCCACGATGATGCACAAAGAGCATACTGTTACCTCTCTCAATCAGGTACGCGAATAAGCATTCCCCTGTCAAGATCGTCTTCCGCTACAATAATTCGTTGCGTGTATCTTGACATTGCTTAACAAGTGGTATGTGCATGAATTTCGTCAAACTAATTCTCTGGTGATGGTTCTGTATTTCGCTTTGCACTCCTGGACTAACTTTCCTCGGTGTCGGTTATTCGATATTTGTGACTATCAATCAGCCGGGGTATCACGAATCCGTGGAGTCACCTGCTCCATCAAGTGCTTCTACTCTTGTGCCGCACTTGAGCTACTTGATATCGAGCTTGAAGGTAAGACATCAATTTGTGAATAAACTTGGCGGGGTTGTAACGCGTGCCTGTCCACCACCGTAGAGCTAAATTCTCGACGATTTACTCTCTCGGCATACGTACTATGAAACTCTAAATGTTAAATATTAACGCGCTTTATGACAGGCCTATTGGCCGTTTCACAGCGAAATAGCCACGGGTGATAATCGCAAGACCACTTCCACGCCACTAGTCGGAGATGGGCATAAAAGGGCGGCGACGACGAAGCGTAGAATGTCTAACAGGGACACCGACCTCACGTATCAAAGTATAGATAATACCTTCGACGATCTATATCGTAATACAGTCATTCCGGACGAGACCTTCGGTCCTGATGAAGAGCGGATATTTATCGATGTCGATCCCTACGATCTGGACGAATCTGTATTCGGGTTACAGCACGGCGACGGCGTCAAGTCGGATATAATGGATAAAGTTGATGCCAGGCTTACCACAAAGCCCGATATCGATTATATCGAGGAGTCGTTAAAAAATGTGAAACGACAGTGGCAAGAGTCGAGAAACGAGTACAGAGATCAGTGGAGCACCATGCCCAAAAGTCACGTCCAAAGCAGAACCACGACAGAATCTATCACGTCTTCACAGAGCGGCGAAATGGACATGTATTACGTCGAGGATTCGAGCACAAAAAAGGAAATGCTCAAGGAAGCAGGTAGTTTTACCGACGGTAGTGATAAGTCCATCAATCACGGCGTTTATAGAAACTTGAGAACTGAAGACCCATCGACCGTCGCCTCCACAATGATATCCAGAGGTCTTGGGGATCGATTAAGGATACCGGAGTCGAGTCATCGTAGTTTGAGCCACGCGAACAGGACAATCGAGTACAGAGACGCGTTCGAGGAGGAGTTGGATAAGCGGAAAATCGCGCCGTATGTGGAAAATCACACGGTGGATTATACAATCGCGCGATTCCCGACTACTAGAGAACTGGAAAATAGAGCGAGAGAAGACTCGACGTTGATAAATGATCGGAGGTCGGGCGTTGTTGGAGAGAATCCTGACGAGAACGTAAGAAACTTATCTCGCAATCGAGAGGATCACGCTGGCTCCATAGAAGAGGCCTTCCCAGTTAATCTAAAAGAGGCGTTCAGGGAAGGGCAACGTTCAACCGATGGGGATAAGCCCGCGAACGTTTTGCTCTCCGCTGTAACGGGAGAGACTGTTACAACAAAAGATCCCGCCGCAGAATCACTCGCTGTGTTAGGTAAGACTGTATTCGATAATTTACATTGTCTTGATAACGTTCGGTTCAATAATTAAACGAAGGACTTATAATGCAGCTGCGGATAATGTTCTGGTGTTCGAGTGGGTTACGACCGATTGGTCGAAGTGTTCTCAAACTTGCGGAGGAAGTGGATTCCAGGTAAGACCATTTCTTCTAACTGTGATTAGCTTGACTTAGAAAACTTACAAGTTCTTTCAAGTTAATTCGAAAAATAGAATATTTTGTAAATAATTATTATCATTGTTAAGCAATTGTCCAAGAAATGTTTGAAGCGACAAGAAACTTTACAAAATTTCAACGTCTGCTTGATTGTATTTATTCACTCCGTCATGGTTCATTCATCTTGCTGTCATTTAGACTGCTTTAAGCTTTATCAGTATTCATTTATATCAAATAGATAAAAGAAGTACCGATCGCGACATTTTAACATAGTACAAGTCAAATGAATTTTCACCTAATTTCATATCGAGATTGATCGTTATTAAAACACATTTCGAAATAACTATATTGCGAATTATTCGTTTCCATAGATGCGAGGTGCGCAGTGTACAGTACGAACGACGCAAATGGATGGCAACTCGACACATGTCTCGCCGAGGACGATCATCGGTCAGAAGCTGTGCGAGGACGCCGGACATCCGGTGCCGCAGAAGGTGAGGCCCTGCGGGACCGGCAAGTGCCCTCAATGGCACGCCACGGAATGGACTACGTGCGAAACGTCCAGGTGCTTCAATTGGAAGACGGCGATGCAAAAACGAGACATTAGCTGTCGCTTGGTTGACGACGCGGAGAACGGCTACGAGAACGCCACGCTGCTGGACCCGAGCAAGTGCGACGAAGCCACGAGGCCGCTACAGAGACAGGAATGCTACAACGACGCCTGCAAAGGCGTCTGGAGGGTCGGCGAGTGGACCGAGGTAAATCAATTGATTCAAAACTTGACACGGTGATGACACGGCGCTTGTACTAAGACAATGTTTTCGCACGCAGTGCATCGCGTCCTGCGAGGAAGATGGTATCAAGTATAGGATTTTACAATGCGTCTGGTTCGGTACGAAGAAGCCAGCGGGAAACGCTTGTAGAGATATACCACGACCTCCTGTAATGAAAACATGCAGGGGTCCGCCTTGTCCTCAATCCGGTGGGTTTCTGCAAGAAAACTCTACTAAGTCTTGTATTTTGTAAGAAAATTTTCACTAAGTTCTATGGCTCTTTCTTCTTTTTTTTTCTTTCCGCTCTTTCTCTCTTGCTACGGTGCTACATGACTTAAAAGATACATTTTTACAGAATGTCTCCCTAAGTATCAAGGTTTAGTTTTTGAGCAAACCGTAACACCGTAATTATTCATATCTTACGTTATTAATTCCCATCTCAGTTGTCTAGCGCATACTTTGTGATTAACAGCAATGCTGTTTTGTTGTAGCACTTGCAGAGGATTGCAAGGACCATTCGCAACTGTGCGGCAGGGTGAAAACCATGAACATATGTAAGATGCCGCTGTATAAGAAACAGTGCTGCGCATCGTGTCGCTAGATTCGAGTTATAATTGATTGTAAGTGACTCATTGTGAGGATTAGACAAAATGAGCGATAACGATGAGTGCGCGTGAGACAGAGAGTGTAAATCGTGATTAGTCGGACAATTACTTCGTGACATATATAAACGCACCCGGGATGCCTGTTGTTAGTAAATTACGTAACGCACGTGGAAGGAGCGTGCCCACTGTGGAATAAGATTGCACAGTATTACGATGTCCGATTTATAGATTAAAAGAAAGAATATATCCAAGAAAGGAGTCGACCAAAAACCTACTTCGCTGTAATAGTTCCCCCTCGTCGTATCGTCGCGAATGCCGGCTCACCTCCTCGCCTCGAGCGTTCCTCGCGTAACAAAGAGAGACCCGCCAATCTTAACAGTTTCTAATTAATTGAACTAAATAATTTTCTAACGTATGTCACGCGTAAGTTCGGCGCGATTCCTGCAAATTGCGCACGCTCATATTGCCCCTAATTAAAAAGGGGGGGAAAAAAGGAAGGGAAATGGAAATCCGGCATTTCGTCCAAAAAAGTTAAGAGCGTTATATTGTTATAGAGTTCGATGGGGAGAAAGGGGAGTAGAAATTTATTACTACGTCCTGGGAAGATCGTTATTGCGACATACATCGTTGAAATCGACACGTTATTAAATGTTGTCAATGTTGGTGCTTTAAGTCGCACGGAAAATGGCTTTAAAAAACAGAATGATATTTAAATTTTAATAAAAACACTAAGTCTGGAAAGTTGGGAAGCATAAGTTTTCGTGTCGCAGTGCACATTTCGTCTTGACGCTTATTCTTTTTTACATCTATATATTTCCCAACGCGATAAATGTAACTGTTCTCCATTCATTTCTGAAGTGAAAGAAAGTTATCCTTTTAAGACTGAAACGCTCTTCGGATATCATTGTTCTTGGGCATTAATGTAAAGAAAGTTTCGTTACGTTCCAAAGAATCATTTGATACTCCGTCATAAGCAGGAAAGAATTATATCTTCGCTTTATCTCTGAACATATATTTATTGATATATTATCTCTCCCTCTCTCCTTTATGTTTATAGATTTTGATATCAATTATCATCAAAATGTAAAATGTAAAGTTATTTAAGAAATATAAGTTATCGATGAATTATTGCGCGCCTATAAAGCGTCCCGTCGGGCGATCTTAAGCCAATAGATATCCAATAAGCAATAAAAACAAATATATAAGTATTGTAATATAATATTTTGTTAATAATCTCTGGCGAAAATTCGTGAACATGACCATTCTGTTGTTGGTTATAAAGGGCCCGACTTTACTTATGTGCCTCTAATCACTTCTCACTTCAGAGACCGCGGAACAGGGGACGCGATATGGTACAAGTATAAACGAATTTGTCAGATTATAAATACAATCTAAAAAAATTCTAGATTTTATATAAATATATATAAAGTGTCCGCCCTGTTCAAATTTTCGGGGCGCAGCGCGCCTCTTAGAAAATAGTTGAAATTTTGGAAAAATTGTGATATACTCGCACAAAAAAATACTAACCATTTAAAAAAGCCGACAGTGATCTTTTCAACCTGAAAAGATCACGAATAAACAAGTTTTTTACATTGTGCTTTGGTGCAAACTCAAAATCGTGCGAATTTCTCGTATTAAACTTTCTTGAGCCAGTTACGAGATATTTGCTACATTTATGGACGCACACTCTGTGTGTGTATATATGTAATCTATTAAAAAATTCATTTATACTTATGCTATTTCGCCTCTTTAAAAAAGGCTCCGCCGTCTCTGCTCACTACCTAGATATTACTAATAGTTATAAATATTCATTTGTCGCGTATTCACTCGTAGAACTCATCATAGAAGTCGATGTTTTCGATAAGAGGATCCTTCGCGCAGGTATTGATTATATGTGAAATGTAACGAGGATTTGTCCCCCTTTATATACATGATTAATCACATTAAACGTTTAATTACATCATAGGCGCTGCCGGAATTCTTCGTAGGAGTACATGCACACCAGCGGGAATATTTTTAAAAGTCTATTAAAATATATATGAAATAAAAAGATATCTCCAACTTCTATGATTGCTGTATAGTCAGTACATACGGACGGCAGATTTATTATATAAATGTGCGAATGCATTCCGTTGCATTTCACATCTACGGCGCGCGGCGCCTATGTGAGTTATATGTCGGTATGATTTGATAAGATTGTGAACAGATTTTCGCTATCAACGAATTTGCCTCGACACAGCTAAGCAGTTTGCCAAAACGAGCTGACGTAAATGAGAGAAAAAAAAAGTAAAATATAAATTAGAGTACTATTAAAACCAAGAGATATATTACGAGCTACCATAAATTACTGAGATGCACGCATATAAATACTTTATATGTTGGTACGAGAAAGATTAAAAAGATATACGATGAATATATACTGGACGCATCAAAAGTCGAGATACTTTCCTCAGCCACGCGTTCCTCAGCTGAGGGGAGATACGGCGGCTTTTAATACATCCTATATATGATTACAGCTAGCAAATGCGATAATATGTAATGCTGCCGTCGGCGCGCCATGTATACCACTGTGTCACATTTTAGTAAGTATTTAATCGATACTTACCTTGTAATAATACGACCGCGGCGCGTTACTGAAATTGACGCGGTATCAAGAAGCAAGTTATTTTCCGATTGATCAACGTGATAACACAATTCTTAAAAGGGAAATGAATTCTGACACGTACATTTTTGTATATATCACGATGTAGGTATGTAAAATGGCTCCACACCTAGTACTGTACGTAAGCATTACTGTTCATGATATCTATGTAAATATGTAACTGCCTAAATGCGAATAAAACAAGAGAATATATCACTGCACAATATCGCAGTCATTATTCTTCAAGTTCAGTTAGCAGACTGTCAATTCCAATCCTCTTGATATACACATGTCGTGTCAAATTATAGAGTTACTTGATTGCTAGAATTATTGTAGAATTATTCGAGTGTTAGAACTACACATATCCACTCAGACTCTTTTATTAACAGCCATAGAAGCGTCACTTGAGCGAAACGAATAATGAAAAATATCTTTCTCTTAGTCTCTATTATATTGCCAAATGTATCTTACAAATTGTTATGATTTAAAATATGTTGTAGAATTATTGCTTTCATAATTGACTACTATCTTAGGCGATACTATATTTAAATAACATAGTAATGTTATAACACGTCAAACACGAATTCAGGTAATATTGCAAAATTAAAATAGTGCAACTGCAAAATTGTAGCTCTTCAGAAAGAAGAGTTTTCTTTTCTAAGAAAAATTTTTACACAGTCTCGACAGAAATAAAATATAAAAAAATATCAAACTCTAGATATTCAAGTTACAATGTTGCTGCTTTAAAAAAATATATATATATAAAATATACCAGTAATATGTACTGATATATATGTGCAAATATATCTATATATATATACAAATATATCGAGATATATATAGCGATATGCAATGCACATATAATAACGATGTGCAATGTCAAAATAAATGATTACAGTTGCCCAATAATGCAGTTGCTATTTAACATCAAAACGAGTATACATTGAGTATATATATACTATACATATATAATTTATACAAGTATATAGTATATATATATATTGTTTCGAGTTTGATACCGCTTTCTTTGATCTATCATCTAGTAATGATAGTTTTATCTCTCAACTCTGTTCCATTATCCCTCATAAAAGCATTATCTTAATTATTTTTCAGAAATTGAATTGGATGAGTAAAACTACAAATTATACAAAAGTATAATCAATCATACAAAATAAATCAAAACAGCGAGTGATCTTATTTGCAGTTGCTTAACTCAGCACAGTGATGAATATTGCTCGTTTAGGAAATAGTCAATCCAATCCCCAAGCACGCATCACCTCCTCTTGAGTCATGGGCCACAATCTTTTCAGTAACATCCAGCCGGTTTTTTGGGTGCTCAGCAAATACTGATTGTCGGGATCGCGCATATACGAGTAAGCGCCCATTACCAAACTCTGGCATATCCTGGCGCACACGCTGATCTTGAGAATCTCCTTCTCCACGTCGGTCAGCTTTCTGATTTTCTGGTAACCCTCCAGGACGTACTTACCCATTTCTACGTCAGCCGTTTGCAGGATCATGTAGCAGAGAACTATGGCTAATTCGAAAACACGACAAGTCCTGTGAGAGTCACCGAAATCGATCACCGCCGCTATATCTTTGCCGTCCGGAGTCACGATGATGTTATGCTCATTCAGATCACCGTGTATGATCGTTTGCTCTAGATGATTCGTGATGGGCAACACTTTCTTCTGGAAGTTAACGATCACGTCGTGCACCAGCTGCTTATCCAGGGGGCTCTTGATCGCGTGCGTGAACTGCAACACTCGCGGCGCCGAGGTCAACATCCACAGTGATTTGTGATCGTCGTAAGCGGGATGATTGAAGTCCGCGAGGATCTCGTCGATCCTCGCGGTGAAACCGCCAACCTTGCGCAGCAACTCGTCGGTTATCTTTACATGATACAGCAGCTCGCCAGGACGATAGACCAACAGTCTCACTGCGTACTTCTCCATGGTATTCTCGCTCTTCAGGGTTTCCAGAGAGTAGTACGCGCCGTTCACGTTCTTCACCGGCAACGGGCAGCAGATGTTTCGCTGATTGAGGAAGATCATCAGCTCCGTCTGCGCCTCGATCACATCGGTCTTGAGAGAATCCAAGGAGTTGATCACCTTGAGGACATAGCCGGTCTTCTCCAGACCGACCGCATGCGGATTCGCGGGCGGCCCATCACACATCACGTGGTAGTTGCGGTCGTCGTAAGCGTTTAGCTCTCGCACGCTCATCGCCCTCATGCCGTAGAGCCGCTCCAGCAGACCGGTCGCCGTCGCCTCGGTTACGGGCGGACGTATCTGCTGGCCTGGGATAAGCAGCGTGTCGTTGTACTCCATGCCGCTCGCCTCGCCGCGGTGTATGGCGCAAAAATAGCCGCGAGTTATTAAGGGGGAAGCCGGGTCGATGAAAAAGAGAAACGTATGTCCCCTGTACGGCGAAGGGAGAGAGCGAGAGGAAGGGCGTTTGGAACGATGAGTAGAGCTGTGGCTGGAATATCTTCTTTGTTCCACGGCCGATTAATTGTTAAACTGCACAGAGATATAGAAGGCGCGGCTATAGAATTTTGTATATCAGTGTAGACGTGCGGGAACGATTTGTCAATCGATCCGTGCAACGCTTCTCACTGAGGTAAGAAGATAGATTGCAATTAATACAAGTTATATCGGAGCCGTGAGCGTATTGTTGCGATTGCGAAATGACCAAGCCCGCTGAATGTATTCATCTTTTGGTGAGCGATAATTGGTTTCTATCGCTACTTTGTTTCACTCGGAACGTATTTCAATGCGCTTTAAACAACGAGCAAATAGGTAACTTAATTAAAAGAAGTAACGTAGAACTTATCACGTATTTTTTTACAAACTAAAGTAAAAGAGAGCACGTTTCCGCGTACTATTCGCACGACAAAGACAACTATGAGCAATTTTAAGTATCTTAAACTGAAACGTGTATCTTTATAAGTAATACACGGATATTCGCGGTCACGGAGACATATATGTAAATATATCGACTTACCCGACTGAAGGACGTGCTTATTCGACCGAAGGAAGCGGCAAACTAAGTTCTCAAACGGACGGAGCGGCTCGCCGAGCTAGGCGAACGATCGGTGTGCGCTGCGAGCGTAGTCCACGCTCAATCATCGTTGACATTCAGCACAACTAGAGGGTACAAACGCGCAATGATATTTACATCAGTAGTAATTGAGCATACAACACGATGCGGCACGACACAGCGTATCGCGGTGACTAAATGACTCAGTCTTATCGAGGCTGATAAAACCATTGGAGATAGCGTCTACGGAGCCGCGTTATTACCTCCGAGTTTCATTCAACCGAGGGAGCCCGCTTGCTTTGGGAAACGCTACTGGAACCAGATCCGTTACCGCTCCTTCGCAAGGGAATTGACGAGGCATAAAGATGTACGCTTGGTAGACGGTGTCTGAGTTTCCTCATCAAATTTATTCTTACTTCTTACGAGTACTTTCTATTTATATTTACAAATAAATCTTGCCCCCTTATGTACAAAAGAGATATAAACCCTTCAAAATATGGTAACGGAAAACTTTGTTGCGGGAGGAGGATTTAAAGTTGTCTCAGTCCTTTTTATACTTTTCGACGAAACACACTCAACTGGCAACTGAAGCAATTTTTAATTCCGTACCGCGTGCACGTCTTAAAAATTTTCATATAAAACAAGATCACTTATAATAAATACCTTTCCCGTGAGTTCTAACTTCCCCTTTAGTTTTAACGTGCATCACAGCCTTATTTTTTATATCGTAAGATAAATTCATTCCTGCATTAATAACTGAAAACAAGTATCGAATGTGCATAAGGCCGGCGGTATTTTCTCCATTAACTTTATAATCTGCATAGCTTCAAGTATGTATTTCTGTCTTTTTAACTCGTGTATGAGTATTTTTGCATTTTCTTCGATGCCAGTTAAGGCTTCGTTTACGAAGACATGTTCGATTATCTGTTTGTATACAACGTGGTCTGGTCTGAACAATGCTGTTAAATCATTTAGGAAAAGTTTCTCCAGTACTAATGGCGGTAGCACGACAGCCTGGAAAAATGGAATTATAAATGTTATATACATTAATTTAACTGTCCACACGCGAATAGACGGACAACACTAACCTGTTGGTTTTTAATTAGGTTTACTGCTTCTTCATGCATCGACACGTTCTGAGAACATAATCTTATATAAACGCTTTGTAAAAAGGTAATGTGATCTCGCTCGAGCTCCAAAAACTCCTTGAGGATCTGAAAGCAATTCGATAAATATTATATTTAATTGCCCATAAAGAAAAGAAAATAATGTAATTCATTACTGCACCTCCTCAGATGTTAATAATCCAACGAGTTCTTCGTGCTCTTGTAATAGCCTTTTTTCAAGCTCAACCGTATTCGTTTCTACAAGCGAAATTATCGCTTTCATCATTTTTAAAACTGGATGATTATCTATGGTGATATGATCCGGCATATTAAATTTTGGCCACTGCGATACTATTGTCTTTACTTCCTGATATTGCTCGAAATTATTGATTTGATTAAACCGTTTTTGAAATAATTTAAATCGCTCTTCCTCTGTCGTACATTCGACGGTGTGAGCAAGAGGAGAAATTTCTTCTTGCGATACTTTGTATCTAATTTTATCCTTATCACTATTTGCTTCTATGCTATCATCGGAAAAATCACCCCAATCATCTGTCCATTCTACATCAATATCGTCTGAGATAGCCACTTTTAGATCTTCATCTGCCTTAGAATTTGACGCTGGATTATTAACATCGAAATATTCTACAGATTCTTGCTCTTCATTTGTGGATTTCAGAGTTTCCACAGTCTCTGTAGGATGTGCACGAGCACCGCGTTGTCCCAATTCTAACGCACTTATATCTTTAAAGTCCACTTGTTTTATACTAGCAATTTGTGCTCCACCGAGTAGGTAACTTTGCCAATATTGCAACGCTTTGACAATATCACACTCTTCAGACTTTTGTGCTGCAACCATCATGACTTTCATTAAGTCTAATGGATTGTACAAATATAACTTTTCAAAATCAGTGTACAATTTCTTGTACAGTTCTAATGAATAGTAATAAAGCGCAGTTTGTACGTATAATTCAATTTGCGGCAAATCCGTAAAGACTGCCTGAGCATCCAAAATACGATTTCTGTTTAAACTCAATAGATACGCCATACCGAGTAACCAATCGTCTGGCATGGTGTGCTTTGCACATTCTAGAAGCACTGAAATTAATATACAAATTTTTTTAATTCCCACCATAAATGTAATTCGTTTACGATTAAATTTTTGTCAAATACTTTGAATAATATGCGACACTTACAATGATTAATGTCACTTATTTCTAGCCCATAGCAAGAGGATTCACTCAACATGGATATTCTCAAAAGCGCTCGGCAACATTTTAATTTTGTATTTTCTATGTCTGTCATAGAATACTTATTGTATCTTGTCCCATTAACGCTTATTCTGCATAGTTTATGTAAGGATTCATAATAGCACGGAAAAGATTGAAGATTGGCATCTTCCTCCTTTTGTTCAATCTCAAATTCATGTTGTACACTAGTTTCTAAATCGTTTTTAAAATTAAGATTCAGTCTAGATTTCCAAAATTTAGTATTACTAATATTTCTTATCAAGCTGAATGTAGATTCTTTCATGAGATTAGCTGAACTTTTTACAATTCCCGTTGAAGTTTCCAACATTTTTGGAACAAACTCTTTCACCTCTATCTGCGGCTGTAAATTATACAATAATGTTTCACTTTTCACATTATACATAAGAACAGTATTATTATTAGTGTTGTTCATTAAAGCAAATTTCCTTTACCGTTGTCATAGCATCTGTAAAATCATCTTCGCTCGTATCGCTTTCTTCATCTTTTACACTTTTAAATTCTTCCGAGGGCATCCACAGTTTCAAATTCTGATGTAGCATTTGTATTTCTAGCAACTGCACGTGTTCTAAAGCATTACCCAATATATCACTGGGACCATTATTTATTGCAAACCATAGACACTTTTGTCTATCATTTAAATCCCGATAATTATCACAACGCCCTAAATTTAAACAAATTTCCCAGGCAGGAAGATAATTGTTCTTTATTAATTGAGAACATATAATAGCACATGTATTATAATCCTCAGTCTGCGGAATAAAAGATAGAATCACGTAATATACATATCTGATGCTTTTGTCTTCAAAGAACTTTCAAAATTGAGTCGTAAAAAGTACATGTAGAAAAGATGGATATATCTCACCTCGAGTGCCTTTTTAGCTATTAGTTCTGAAATCTTTCCTTCACGAAGTCTATTGTTATTTCCTTCAATTCGTAAATAAGTTGCTAAAGTTAATAATCTTTGTCGATTTTTATAAGCATCTCTATGGTTACTTAAACAGTGCTCGATCAAAGTTAATCTATCCACTGTTAATCTAACTTGAAGAGGTAATATATCAACATTGAATTCACTCAATATTTGAAGCGATCTAATAAGATCATATTCTTCTTTAATTTTTACGTTGTCGTCTTCGATAAGATCAAGACAGGTTCTAGAACAATTATTTATATATGTTATGTTGCAGAATAAGTTATTATATTGGAGCATTATTACGCTGACGAGATACTCACTTAGCTAATTCCATATGTGGATCAGTGAGTGTCCTTGAACCATTAAAATATTCTTTAGACGCTTCTAATATAAGATCAATCGCTTTCTCATAGGATACTTTTAACAAAGATTTCTCATTTTTCTTGGTTTCCATTAAAGTCGCACAATTACGAATGGTACACTTAATTCTTGAAAGTAAACGGGCTGAGACACATATTTCGAAACAGGTCTCAACAGCGATACACGAAAAGATTAGTCCATGTATATCTAACATGTCGTTTAATAATTGCGCCCATTCCCTTTCATCTGGAGGTAGCACACTGAAATAATGAATACATTGTCTCTCATGCCTATTATGAAAATCACTTAAAATTGATATTTACGTTTAACACAATTACCTTTTACTTAAGCTTCGTGCCGTTTGGGTTAACAGCGATTTAGCAACGTCAGGATCATTTCTATTTTCTCGTAGAAATTTTAACGTTGTTTTTACACCGTATTTACTTAAAAGCCTAACGCAGTCGAGTTCTCCTTCAGACTCTTCTAATAAACTGCATATTGTGCTTGTTCCATCGTCGCTCGATATCGAATCTAAGATATCCTTAGCTTTCTCATACATGTCAAGATCATCACAAGCATATATACAATCTAAGGCTAAAGTAGCGACATCATCTATCATTTCAATTATCTCAGTGTCCTGCGACTGTTTTAAATACTCGAAAAATTTTACTGGAAATGTCAAATCATCTTTGCTTAAACAAATTAGGTAATCGCTTAGTAAGCATTTCTGAAGATCTCCACCCTAAAATTTTAAATAACATATGTATACATATATACATACATATAGTTCCAGTAATCTAAAATATAGCTGCACATACCAAATATTGATGCCTGCGTTTAATAAAAGGCAACAAAAGGTTCTTTATATTTTCAGCAAAAGTAACTTCATTTGATGTACTCATTAAAAGTTTTATCTTCTCCATATTACTTAATTTCTCTAATTTATCTAATGACATATCCTCCAAATCTACTATGTACACAAGATCATCTAAAGTTTCCAATTCCAATAGCAAATCTTCCAAGTCGTTAATATTATGAGACTTTCCAATTTTAACTAATTGCAATGCATTATCTACTAAAGAGCTATTCTTTTCAATTTCATAAGCACGTGTCTTGTACCATTTTTGTAGTAAATCTGGCGTAAGCTGTGTATTCCTAAAAGCGAAACGACGATTAGATATAAATACTGCAAGGAAATGTAGACAATAATATAACATTCTTACCTATATATTAACAATGAGGGCTCCAATTCATACAATATTTCCGATGGATCGTCTAAATCGAGATTTATGATTTCATTAAATTCGTGTTTTTCTGACCAATCTTTTTGTCGTAATTCACGTTGATCTAACAAAAATAGTCGACCTTCGGAATCACATTCTGGTAGCAGTTTTTGATAATCCAATGTACTCAGAGTTTCTGGAAAGAAGCTGACAATTGCTAACCAATGAGGCAACAAACTTTCTCCGTAATAAGTAAACATAATTTCAACAGCTCGATAATCTCCATCTTTGGCAAATCTGTAATTAAGAAAATATTAATATGACAAAAATATACTCCTAATAAAAATACACTGTATTTCATAAATCAATGACAAAATGTATAAGTGCATTAATACCTAATTGCATTTTCAATAGGTGATAATCTTCGAAACTCCTCGTAAAATTCTTTTTTATACTTGAGTGGCGACTCTAATATAATTTCATACGTAAGCAATTTATCTAAATGATTTAGAAGCTTCCTCCGATACTTGACTAAATCTTTCTGAGCCTCGGATAAATTTTGTATGTCTATTTGTTCAAGCATCTCATTGGCTTTCTGCACCTGTCAATGATTTCCAAATTGAATTACATTACATTGCATGCTATATACACAATTTTTTCTGTAATACATGTTTATTTTATATATGTCGTCATAAACGGTTCTACTTACTTGTCTCAAACTTACAGTGATTTCATCTAACGCTTGCCAATCTGTATCGGGAGTTACAAACTTGTCATTGTCGCAAATATCGATAGCTATTAAAGTTTCTAGATTTGCGCCTCTCAATCCGAAATTTAATAGTTCCCTTGCAGCTTCCATAGTATCAGGAACGCGTACAACGCATTCATTTAAAACCCAAGATCTTTTGCTGATTTTGCTTAAATGTTCTGCAATGGCGCTCAAAGATAATTCTGACTTTCTCCACTGTGTTTGATACACAAGGTCTGTGTCCAAATTATATGTATTTGCTAAGGCTAAAGCTTCCTCGTATTCCTGAGATATCCATAAAAGTTCTTAGTCATTTAAAAGTTAATTAAACGCAAGTTCAACTGAACCATTTGTGCATTTACCTCAATGTCTATTTTTCTAGAATACAGCTCTTCTGGAGTCGTGCTTTTTAAGCCCAAAATTCTGTAAGTTCGATGCAACACCTTCGACTTTTTTCTCTTCGGTTGAAATCTTTCAATATCGGTTATTGAATATAGCGTGCTTTGTACCAAATTCGTGGTATAATTTAATATAGTAAGAGGCTCCAGCTCATCGTCGTCCTTTTCACTTTCAGACGATGCTTCTTTAATATAAAATAAAAAAAGTTTGCTTTTATTTTCCACACACACTTAACAATTATCACACTCTCAATGAAGATATCATACACGACACATGCAGATTAGCTAACAATTTCCTGCATCAGTATAGTTATTGCAAATTAATAAGGCACAAAAATATAAACAAACCTGACAAATGACCACTGGTGGACTCTCTACTTCGTTTTTTACTCGTAATAAAGGTTTCACAATCTAAACATAAAAATCCTTTCTCTAAACCAAGCTCGCACACTTGCGGTTGTCCTGCTAGAAACTCTGGGCTAACACCTAGCAGATTCTTTAAGTTCCATGTAGAGCAGACCGAAGTGGAACCTGAATATCGAGCTATTATGATAGCCTTAAAAATATTTTACGAAATATTATTATTTAAGAGATGTTTAACTTATGACATCGCATATGTAAATAATAGCTAAATATGTTTCTTCACCTGGTCAGACCACCAACCGATATCTATTGGATGAAATTCTGTGAAGCCTAGTGGAAACTTTTTAGACTTTGTAAGCCCCAGAGGATTAGGTACGTTGTATTCCGGTTGCTCGGCCAACTTCCACTTTTTCTGTAGTATTAAGTTCGGCAAACCCCACAGCGAGACTGAACCGTCCGTATGCAGGCATACCAGAAACTCGCCGCTCGGTGAAATTTTTATCGAAAATATAATCGATTCTGATTGGCCGCTAAAGATAGGAATCAAATTCCATATGGAAAACCGCGAGTTGCTGGTGACGGAACTTTCAAATGTAAACGACAACTTGCAGTATGGATAATCATTTAAGAGTCGCCACGAAGTCAATCCAGATTCAGATGCGGTGGACTGAAACACGTTACATTTGCAGAATTATACATCACATGTGCGTGTAATAGTTATCAAAGTATATACCTATTATATACATATTTACCGTTAATTTTTGCGTTATCATATTTCCAGCAACGTAAAACAAGCTGCATTTCTCATCGAAGGCCACGACGTTAATACCGTTCTTGTAAAAATTACCAAAAGAAAAGTCGTAATTCACACTGAAGCCACTGGTAGAAACATGATAAGACCTGAGCAGGCCGCCGTACGAAATTAAAATAAACTCGTAGGCCCATCTCTCACTCGTCGTCCTCGGCTTAAGGAACAGCATGGACGCTACAGCGTCGCCGGCTTCGAGAATATGAGGGCTTTGCGACATCGTTTTCGGACTTATGTTAAAGATATTGTTTCCCAGCGCATTGTAAAAGGACGTGTAGCCGCTACTGGACGCCAATACCAGGATCATCCCGTCAGGGCTCCAGGCAAGCTTGCGCCACTGGGGAAAGGCATCCCTTGGAGCTGGCAGAGGTGCATTAAAGCAAATTAGCTATTTACCAGAAAAATATCAACGACGCCGAGAATATTAATGTGCTGCTTACCAGACGCCTTGCCCACTATGGAGGAATATTCATCCTTGGCCTTTCGTATCTCAATGATGTTCTCCTGCAGGATAGCGAGCACCCGGCCACGATCGCCGACGGCAAATTTCCACGGTAGCGTGAGACTGACTTGCTGCAGGATGCTCTCGGGTAGAAAGGACCAGTTGTTGAAGTACCTGAGAGCGTTCTTTATCGTGCCAGTGGCTGGCAGGTTGGCCGCGTCGTTCTTGCATTTCTGAAATACGAGACGTTTCAGCCGTGCGGTAATGTTTCTCTTTTTTTCCTGCGGATTGCTTCCAATTGTAAAAAGTTACGTAGCGCAATTAACGTCTAGACCCTGATGGTCTTCTAACCCTACGATCTCCCGCGTGTCCTCGAACCGCGGTTTTCGGGCTTACTATCAATTCCGGCTCCTGCTTGCGAACGAAGTACTCCAATAGCTCGTACAGTATCGGCTCGTTTGACGTTTCGTCCACGTTGCTCATCTTGTCACCGCGAGCGCACACATAACCTGCACGCGCCACGCAAGTGCACGCAAAGCCTCGCGCAAGGTCCGCAAGACTGACCGTGGCCCAGGCTGTGCGCGATACTCCCAGGTGTGGTGTACGACGAGGATTATGATAATCAACCTGTCTTTGCTGTTAACGAATGTCGTCGATCTATAAACGAAATGCACTTTAACCGTACGTGTGTAAAAGCAATGCGTTATTCGCGATTATCGTACATAAACGGGAACTGAGTAATACATAATCTATTGAGTAGAATCGCTTATTTAGCTCCAATAGAACGCACGCGCTATAGCTAAGGTATCGTAGATTTCAAGTGTCAAGTCTTCGGATTTATAAAGGCCAATGTCCACGATACTAGAACTTGGACCAAGTTCTAGCATCGTGGACATTGGCCTTAAGAAGCGGGTTTCTCCATGTATATTATTATAATAAGTATTGCGGTTTCTTCCTCAACTTGTTTCTAGCTCGAAGAGCTGTGAGTCTAATCTACAATGTGCTCTCTGCATCTAGAAACATTCTATTTTGTAGTCACTAAATACATTTAAAAAGTTTGCGCAAGTGAATGAATTATAATATACTGTATGTACAATCGTACATTGTCGACAAATGTTTTAAGCGTTTCGATTTGTTTATATAAAATAGAATGTTTCTAGATGCAGAAAGCACATTGTAGATTAGGCTTTAAGGTGCGAGCTTTACAACCCAGGTAGCCAACTGACTTTGTTGATCATGATTTATTTTATACTACGACGGTATTTTAAATGCCTCGAGTCAAATACATATAAAGCACAAACCTTGCAGTTACATTGCAGCTACGTTACAGCAATGTTGCAATATTGTAGCAATGTTATTGCAATGTAACTGCAAGTTTTGTGCTGCACGGGAATAAAAGAGATTGCCTGTGTCCAGCAGAAGTTAGCGCTTGCTAAGCGCTTTGCGTTCATTGGATTATACTTTCAGATCTGTGCTGAAATAGAGCTATTCTTCTAGATCTATCCAATCCGCATAGTGCTTTCCGCTTCAATCGGAGAGCAACTTTTATTATGTACTTAACTCGGGGCATTTAAAATATCGTCGTAATATCAAGTAAATCATGATCAATAAAGTCAAAGCCGCGCGAGTCTCAGCCAATCAGCGGGAGGCACGAAGATCCCTTTGTTTGTAAAAAATCGGCGGCGGAAGATCTTCATGCTACTCGCAGCTGAACCGTTCGAACGTTTCTCATCGCTTTCCATCCTTGTCTCATTGCGTTATAATTATCGCGCAAATTTCCAGTTTTTGCATCACACGCTCATTTCACGAGGCACAGAGCTCGCGGGCTACGTCACTGGCGCGGCGGAGCGGCATTGCTGGCGTGTCGGTGTTTCACGGCGGCCTACGCGAGTCGCCGCGGAGAGGCGGATTTCAAAATACGTCGTACCTAACCGTCGTTGTCGGCGGGTGAACCGCGTAATATCTGCGCTAGACGTTAGCCAAGAAGAAGCTCGCGAAATGTCGGACGGCGAGGACGATTTCATGTGCGAGGAGGAGGAGGATTACGGACTGGTAAGTTTTCCTCGCCCGAGGAGCCGCGCGGCCGTCGTTCCGCCAAACGTTTCCCTCCGGCTCGCGGCGAGGTTAGGATCCCTGGAGCCGTCGCGTCGCGTCCGGCATTTAAAAATAGTTTGAGGGACACCTCGGTGGATCCTGCACGACGCACGGGCCCGTCCACCCGGCGCGATCCTCCGGCGCGTCCCGCGCCAACGTCTCCGACCTGCTTGTGCTAGGTTATGTTTAGCCGCCCCCTCGCCCGCGCGGCGTCGAACCAAGCACTCTCGGTCGTCAGACCCGGCCCCGCGGCCTCTTTAATCGCCAATTTGTTCCAGGAGTATTCCGAGGACTCCAACTCTGAACCGGACGTCGATCTAGAAAATCAATATTACAATAGTAAAGCTCTCAAGGAGGACGACCCGAAGGCTGCTTTACAAAGTTTTCAGAAAGTGCTGGATCTGGAAGGCGGCGAGAAAGGAGAGTGGGGCTTCAAGGCTTTGAAACAGATGATCAAAATTAATTTTAAACTGGTACGTGAAAGTAGAAATGCATCGGTAATCACTTGCGGCTCCGGTCGTATATATAAAATGTTAAATGTAACGTCTCCCTTTCAGTCCAATTATAAAGAGATGATGTCAAGGTATAAACAATTGTTAACGTACATTAAAAGTGCAGTTACTAGAAATCACTCGGAAAAGTCAATAAATTCTATATTGGATTATATTAGTACATCAAAGAATGTGAGTACGCTCGGCGAGTAAGCACGTTGTTGTATACCTATTGGGCGTACAACTTTGCTTCCGCTGTTTTCCCAAAATTTCAGGCTTTATTGTTAAAAAGTGATTACATACATATGACATTTTTTATCTACCTATTTCGACCAGCACTTACCGCTGCAGCTGTCCATCGAAAAACTGCGGAAGCAAAGTTGTACACCTAATATATGCGTTAAATTTCTGCGTTTCCAAAAGTAACGAGTGTGTTCTTTAAGATGGAGTTATTGCAAGACTTCTATGAAACCACATTAGATGCATTAAAGGATGCAAAGAACGATAGGTTATGGTTCAAAACCAACACAAAATTGGGTAAACTCTATTACGACCGTTCAGATTTTAATAAATTGGCAAAAATACTGAAACAACTTCATCAAAGTTGTCAGGTGTGTATACATGCATAAGTGTGACTGTTTATGTACAATGCGTACACATATATTACTTGTTATCAAGTGGGTATATGTGTAAGCAATATGTGATTGAATATATATTATTTGTGCACACGTTTACCTTGTACTTTTAGACTGATGATGGAGAAGACGATTTGAAAAAGGGGACGCAGTTATTGGAAATTTATGCCTTAGAGATACAGATGTATACAGCACAAAAGAACAATAAGAAATTGAAAACCCTGTATGAGCAGAGTCTTCACATTAAAAGCGCTATTCCTCATCCACTAATTATGGGTGTCATTAGAGGTAATGACTTGAACGTTTTTCAGAAGCGGCGATACTTGTAGCATTTCACACTGTCGCAACTTTATGTGCGTGGCACTTGGCGAGGCAAAATGACAAAGTGCTTGTACTTAAATTTCAGAATGTGGAGGTAAGATGCATTTAAGGGAAGGCGAATTTGAAAGAGCTCACACTGACTTCTTCGAAGCGTTCAAAAATTACGACGAGTCCGGCTCACCAAGACGTACAACATGTTTAAAGTACTTAGTTTTGGCCAACATGTGAGTACAATTACGTATTCTCTATCTCATTGCGATTACTGCACATTACATTTGTACAATTACATGTATATTTATATGTATCCAATTATTAATGCCAATTTGAAAAGTATAGTTTTATCAATTAAAACGGCAAACAAGTCAGCTTTTAGAATCTTACACTAAATAAAAAATGTTTATGCACATGATTAATGTAATTTATAAAAGTGATTCCGACATTTATGTAGGCCAAAAGCAAAGATTCTATATATATATATATATGACTGTATTGTGTTGTTAGGTTAATGAAATCTGGTATTAATCCATTTGATTCACAAGAGGCGAAACCATACAAGAACGATCCTGAAATTTTAGCAATGACAAATTTAGTTGTCAGTTATCAGAATAATGATATTAATCAGTTCGAATTAATTCTAAAACAGAATAGGAACAATATTATGGACGATCCCTTTATTAGAGAGCACATTGAAGATTTGCTACGGAACATACGTACACAGGTATACCTCTTGATTCAATATTGGCGTCAACATTTTTGTTTTATAATTCATTAAGCTGTTTGAGATAATATAAGTTCATACATCACATTTATACAATATTGTGATATTTTATTAATACACGCAACTGTTTCAGGTTCTAATCAAATTGATAAGACCATATACTAGAATTTATATTCCTTTCATAAGCAAGGAATTGAACATTGACGTCTCAGAGGTGGAAAGTCTCTTGGTATCTTGCATTTTGGACAATACTATTCACGGTCGTATAGATCAGGTAATATTCTTATAATCTAGAACTATCTACCAAGGCGTTCTGATTGTACATAACTCTGTGTTCTTTGTAGGTAAATCAGGTTCTCGAATTGGATAAGAAATCTGTATGTGCTGCACGTTACAACGCTCTCGACAAATGGGCAGGTCAGTTGCAATCCTTGCATACAGCTATTGTGAACAAAATGTCTTAAGTGACACGACGCGCATTCTGCAATAAACAATCTACTTTCACCTTATGTATAGTATATCATAAAGCCCCATACAGATATAAGAAGAAATGAAGTCTATTGTGATATAATAAATTTAGCATTTTAGCACGGGAGTTATTCTTATTTCCATTGTATAAATTCTGTCCCAAAAATCAATGCAAAAAGATATAGAGATTCGGATTGTCAGGCCAACTGATAATGTACATGAGATCTGATAACTCTTATTTTCTAAATTTAACTTGTTTTGTCAGCTTCTAATATAGGTTGCTTCAAAATTCGCATCTAAGGTAATATTTTTCAGCATACGATATTTTCATACATTTAATATTGGTACCAATTAAATGAGTAATAATCTATAATTTATGATAACTGTTTATATACGCTGCTATTCGTATGAAACAGTCGTATTTGGATATTTTAACATTCTGTTCCAGAATCTTTGCTTTTGGCCTACATAAATGTCGGAATCACTTTTATAAATTACATTAATCATGTGCATAAACATATTTAATTTAGTGTAAGATTCTAAAAGCTGACTTGTTTGCCGTCTTAATTGATAAAACTATACTTTTCAAATTGGCATTAATATGTGAGGTAAGGATGAAAATATAGCGATAAACTAGGTCGGAAATAGTTTTTTGTAAAGTTATTATTAAATATTGCATTTCACATTTCGTATAGTTTCATATTATATTAATATTTTTATCTCATATTTATAGAACAATTGAGGTTACAGTCCTTTATCCACGGACGTTCACGGTATTCACGGTATACTTTTTTTAGAAAAAATTTCGAATGTGATAAAATGATTGATCAAAGCAACATTTTCTATTTTTTATAAATTGAGTGACGTAAAAAAAATCGAATAACCAGTTTAATCTCAATTGTACGTTCTTTAAGTTTGATCAAGGCTAAAATATCAATATCCTGTAGGAGTGTAGGATAATACAATGCAAGATAAAAGGGAACCTCTTACTTACTGGATGTCCATTTACAAATACCTGTATTGAAAAAAAACTCTGAGCTTAAAACGAGCGCGAGGATGAACACAGACATGAATTGTACGAGAAATCCTCGTGTTGATTTTTCAATGTAATTCCATCACTTTTCCATCATATTAATAGCTAAAAATAGATTCAGATTATAAAATAAATAGCAGGATAATGTCCCAGAGTAACAGAGAACACAGTTCCTGACATTTCCTTTCTTAAGAGATCAAAGAGTAGAATCTTGAATAATAAAAGGACCGCGCGTGAACGTCCGTGGATAAAGGACATTCCACAGCTCGGAAATTATGCGGGTCATGTATAGAGTTTGGGCAATATCGACAATTATCAGAACTTTTGGCATGGAAGCCTCCGTGCTGTCATCGCAAAATTATGGGAAGTCGAGCTCGGCTTCGACTCGAGCGGGACATGGCTCGATTCGGTCGGGACAATTTAACTGACGGCGAGAATGTAGACGCTGCAGAATCTCTCGTGCAGAGAGGAGGATATCGCGCGGGCATGAAGGAAGATAGAACGTACGCGAGATACCGTTGTTCTACGTTTCCCTTCCATCACCGTCCGTCCCATATCCTCCCCCGCCCCGTGCTCTGTCTGCCACGGTGCCGCTCGTTACCACTTCTCGCACGTTCGTACGCTTAAGTAAATCCCGAGGGGAACTAACAAACCTTGGCCCAGACGCGCGATGTATATGTATCCTTCGCAGAGAGTAATTCCACGGTTGGTTATCGGTGACTCGATTGACGAACGTTTCGTGCGATCGTAGAATTAACGTCAGTAGAATTGATTTTGCACTAAAAATGCAATTTCAGTAATTTAAGTTGTGTGTAAATTACTGACGAGGGTCACGAGAGAGAAATTACCACCAGAAAAATCATGATAATGACTGATGATAGATAGCTGACATGGGCAGCCAACGATCGTTAAACGATCACGGGGCAGAGGAAGAAGATTGAGCTATCCGAAAAACAGTCGATAGTTCAAAGAGCGTTTCTTTGACACTTATTTTACCTGTACATTAACGGTGGATATGTTTTCTTGTTCCTCTTCTCTTTCCTCTCTTTTACCACATAAAAAAAAATATATATATACATATATATACAATTCTTACACATTACATTTATTTAAGATTTGTCGCTCTCTTTAGTTTGTATTAAATTACAAATATGAGCATACGTATGTTATGTAGATTATTATTTCTGTCGAAGAATAATTGAACGGGTTGTTAGAGACATCCTGATAAGATCTTTGGTTAATTGCGAGATATCCACAGAGTATCTGTTTCATATTCGTACAATACAAATTGCCCCCGACGGTTCGCATCACTTGACTTGCGCGATTTCATGTACGCGAATACCTCTGATAGGGGCGGGTCTAATAATTTTCACTCGATCAACCGAGTAATGGAACAATTCATATTGCCAATTCCGTATCAGACCTCATCTCGATTTCGTTCCTCGCGTCATATCATTGCTTTCTTTCCAAATTGGGAGCGTTTGCCGCTCGAAAACGCGTAATAACTTTCGACATAACAATTTGTATATTATTTTAAGCGAACCAAGAAAATTTTAGTGAATAAGCAATGGAGGAACCTGAGAATGGTGTAAGTTCGATTTCGAAGAACAGAAGTTTATAATCGCAGCAAGTTCCGGTGAGTTTTATACTGATTCGTACACCCTTCGTACACTGATATCATCCTTTTCTAAAAAAGAGATGTTATCAGCGCGAATGTCGTTAATATTGAACAGTCGAGGCCTCATTTTCGCGATGCCGACTGGTTTTCTCGAAGCGCGGTGTGCTTCATTTTTCTTTTAGATTCGTAGTAAGTAAATGAAGATTTGCAATTTAGAAATATACATTTGTATACACCAACTATTGAGGTAAAATCTCTAATCTTAGTAATTAGAATTTAAGTAACAACGATTTTTGTTCCCATACATTTTCTCGAGTGAACAGAATTAATCGTTAATTTAATCAATACCAATAAGTCCGCGGAATAATACGCAAAACGTAGCAACAGTCACGGAACAAAGTAATGTACAATAAAATATTAAGTACGGAAGTTTCCATTGCGTAGGCAGGCCAACGAATTCTCAACGTTTTTTTTTGTTGTTTTTCACTCGGCGCGGTGACGTATGCTGTTTTTGCGTTCCATCGTTCCACCTGAAGGTCGCCGCGCTCTCATTCGCTCGCCGAACGTCGTGCCGGCAAGCAGTGGCGAGAGCACGGTCTTATACACAGGTCGGGACACTCGTGGAATAAAGCGTGCTCGAAATGACGCCAATATGGCGGTCAGCTCAGGCCTAAAGGTGCAATTTCACGTGACTTTTCGACGTAGTGGGGGAAAAA
>NW_011967236.1:2734151-2745879 GCF_000949405.1 Vollenhovia emeryi | reverse complement strand
GCGTGCTCGAAATGACGCCAATATGGCGGTCAGCTCAGGCCTAAAGGTGCAATTTCACGTGACTTTTCGACGTAGTGGGGGAAAAAGTTGACAGACATTTAAATATACATCATAAAAATATTTCTGTCAACTTTTTCCCCCACTACGTCGAAAAGTCACGTGAAATTGCACCTTTAGGCCTGAGCTGACCGCCATATTGGCGTCACTTTGAGCATACTTGAAAGCATGTAGCCGGTATAGGAGTGTCCCGACCTGTGTATAAGACCGTGGGCGAGAGTCGCTCCGTGAGTGCTATTACTTTTGCGTTATCGGTTACCAAGACTCGATCGCGATGGATGAAGGGATAAAACGCTGTTGATTTGCACACCTTTATCAGTAACAAGTAACGTTCCTCGATTAATTATTGAGTTTCTATACACCAGCTCTTTATCAACGTATACACAGCTATTTCACGAGACTAACCTCATCTAAAAATGAAGGTAAGCCGTGGTGCTTTGTCGCGGTTACATCTCGTTCACGCACCGCTTTTAATTGTCCATCGATTTCGTGTAATCTGTTCCATTTTCGGGAAAAGAGAGAAATTTGTACGACTTCGGCGTTCGCGCTGTAATTCGCTCTGTCGTTCTTCGCAACTCGAACGGGCCAGAAGTAAAGACGGTCGCTTATCGCACGTCGCATTACATTTTGATTAACTGTTGCAATTAATAACAACTATTTATCGCTGGAAATGTCGCTCACATAATTTATTTCGAGGATTAGATTAAATGACAAAGATTGTAAAATATCGTTTCGTTGCGGGCTAATAACTACTTGTTTACCATATATAGTTAACGATGTACAACTCTGCTGTTGCGAGTCGTATCTGTGAGTGGTACTTTTTATTTTAAATTTACGTTGCGCATACAATTACTTCTTTGCATATTCTTTGCATTTATACAAATTCTTAAAAAAACACAATGCCCAACTACAAACTGCGCGAGCGAAGCGCGCGTTTTGTCATTTCTAGTAACATAAAATGTATAGCATTATGAAAATAAGAATTAAAGCCGTTAATAACAAGGGTCTTAACAATCGGTTAACAAATTAACACTCGCGCACGCATTCAACAATTCAACTATGAACATATCGACTATTCAATTTTTGTTCAACAATTTCCCTCTTGAAGATTCACAATCGAATGAAAGTAACGCAACCCACGAAAGAAAGAATTATCCTGTCCTCTTTTTCTTTATCGCTTTTATTTCTTCACAAAGAAGATCGCCTCTTCCTATTTATAATTATACTACAATTTACTAGCCATACAGTATAAACCACGCGGCGAATGGATTGGCACACCTCTCATTATACTTTAAATTATAAACTTGGAGGTAGATTCTGCACGTTCTGCAGAAAGAGATCGGTGGAGGAAAAAGTGAAGAGACGGGGGGCAATATGTGCGCCACCGTTCCCGCGTGTGTGCTTTGAAGGTCGCGCAAAACAGCGGGCGGATTAATTCCATTTTGCGAAACTTGATCGCAACGTGCGCAATGCATACATCTAAGGGCGATGTCGCGAGCGGATACGGGGGACGCCGCTATGAATATCGCAAAATCGGACGATTTTGCGCCGAGCGTCAGAGAACCGCGGCGGTACTTCTTGCACGCACCATGTGGTGCTCGCTAAACGACGGTTTACTCGAGCAGCCACCACCCCATGTAACTATTTTTCCAGCATCCCTCCCGTACGTGCAGCCTACACTTACGTACCTCGGCGTGCGCGCCGCGCAAATTGTTAATTACCGACCATTAGCCTATTAGAGGCGCGTTCGATTTAATTAGCTTGAGACTAATTTTATTGCTCTCTCGTTAGCATGCCGCGGCCGTATGAGGTCGACCCTTTTTCACTGCGGACCCGACCACGTACGTGCATATTACGCACGTGACGCGTGGAAGCGCGCCGTACACTCGCTAATTTATGTTACTGCAAAACATTAAATTTCATTACATCGCTCGCCGTGTCGTTAGAATCTTCTTTTTGGGGGCGTTAAATTTTCGACGCAGCAACGCTACGCGGAATTCTTTTTATTCCTTTATTCCTGAGTTAACGCGCGGGGGAGCAGCTTGAACCGAGAGCTTCGCGTCTCGAGGTCTCAATTACGTGGGCTCGGTTTATGCATTTTCAGTTGCCGTAACGCGGCATTGGCATGTAACACGCAAATACATTTGATATTTAATTAAATCTTACACTCTTTTCCCCGCAATTTGGCCGAATATTTTTCGTATCGGGGGCGCATTCAAAATATCATCTATATTTGCATTTGTAGCGGCGCGCGTACGAACGTATAACCGTTTCGCTGTAATTAAGTGCCAATCTTGAAATGGGTTCGCAATCAAGTATATATTCATATAGGTTTCGTGGGCAATTGTCAATGCTCGTAAACTACCTGCTAAATTTGTTTACGCCAGTCACAAATTATTTATTGCCAACGTTAGTTACTTTATCAAGCTCGACAGAAGCGCTAACCCAAATACAGAGGATATATTCTGACAAATAATGATACCCGGCACGAGCCAAAAACAGACTAAAATGCGCATGTACAAATTATTAAATTTGTCCAAATTGACGCT
The DNA here is from genome assembly GCF_000949405.1 of Vollenhovia emeryi. NCBI lineage: Eukaryota > Metazoa > Arthropoda > Insecta > Hymenoptera > Formicidae > Vollenhovia > Vollenhovia emeryi. The sequence goes on along the minus strand of NW_011967236.1, from coordinate 2,743,273 downwards.
TATCGGCTGAATAATAAATATCCGTTTCTGTTACTGGCAACCATCGATACAATAACAATTATTCAAACGCGGGTATAATTTAATTACTGCGTGTGTCGGGATTAAAACAATTTTTTAACAGATATGTGATAATTGAAAAGAACAACATGCATACGGGCGCTTATTGGAATATATGTATATATGTATGTATACATATATATTAATAAAACGCGCAATTAAAACGAATATAAGTAGATAGCGTATAGATCTTGTTGAAATCAAAACGAAAAGAATTTTTTAGAAAAAAATGTGAAATTAATTTCTCTATGATAAAAGTATCGAGAACGAAAATTATTAACGATTGGGAATATAAAAAAATGAAGCTTTTAAATATAACATTCAATTATTAAAAAAATCCAAAATTGTATTTCTCGGTTATTTTTAAATTAGATTCATAGCGAGATGGAAAGTTTCAAAAAGCTCACTTAATTTGTATCCCTGTATAAATAATTAAACGCAATTTTTCATAAATCCCCTACAGTACGTGTTAATGAAAGAATTCGAGTAAACACATAATGAGGTCTAGTACACTGAGGAAAATGTCCGATTGAATACAAGCGGATAATCCAATTGCATGTTAACAAACGGATATACCCGATTAAATTGCACATCCGATGGAAAATGCGGATCGGTTTTTCAATCAAATTTCATCGGATATATCCATAATTTAATCGGAAAAATTAACCATCGGTGACACAATTTAATTGGTTTATCCGATAGAAAGTTTTCTTGGCGTAGAAAATAATATAAGAGTACAGAGGTACTAATTGTCGCTATACGCGCTTCCTTAATATCGAAAATATGAGCGGAATTATCCATTCCTCGTGGACACGCTGTAAATCCTGCGTCTAAGCGTACTACCGTCCCGTAGAACGGCACGGCTGGTTTCGGCTCCATTTCAAGCATTGTTATTCAGTCTACGTTTGCGCCTATGTAAATGTTGGTTAAGCCCACCAGCAGGCTGGCAGAGTCCCTCAGGCTCGTCCTATATCATGGCTGTGTGAGAGAGACTATAATCCCACTGCCTACGAGTAGTTTCCTCCTTGCCCATGCCACGTTTAAGACGATATCTCCCGAAGATCTCACTGTCCATCTTCTACGAAAGTTGATCCGCGTGGCGGTATAGCGTTAGGGAATTAAGTTTAATGCATTCAAATACATTTTGTAGCAATTTCCGCCGGTACTAACTTAATAATAATAATAACGTTTTAATTAATAACAATGAAATTGTAATTTGAACCTCGGTGCAACTGCGGAATTAGCATTTCTGAAATGGGGACAATTAAAATTTACAATATCGCAACTGGAGTTCTACAAATAATAACTTGCCAGTTATCAATCTAGCCATTGAACAACGCTTAATTTCCCGTTTAACTTTTCCGTCTAAATTTCTGCTAATCGTATTTTTTCACGAAACCAACCGGCCTCCTTTATACAAAAGGGATTGCCTTACGCTCGGAAGTTTTTTCTTTGGAATAAAAGAAAGATATCAGCCGCACTGTTGACGCGGTTTTCGCTAAAGACACTGTCAGAAAGAAAGCTCATTTAAGAGCGAGCGAACCTAAATGGCGCAGCTGCACGTACTAATTAATTAATTAAAATGTAGAGAAGCCATGCATCGAATAAGGACGTCAAAAGGGCCGACGGGCACGATTAAACAAAGTCGCGACTGTCCGTAGCGCGGTGAAAAGGGCGAGATAAACCGTAACTGCGAAGTAACCTCAGGACATTTTGCATAATGGCAAGATTACGAAGGGAATACGTGGCCTTCGTCAGAGAGTTGAGCGAAGTCGAGTGAGAAAAAATCAAGGATGTACTTAAACATCTACGAGACTCCCTCTCCCTTCCTCCATCTTCTCCCCTTCTCTCTCTTTCTCTTTCTCTCTCTATCTCGTTAACCCTGCCGTGCAGCTGCAGCTGCATCATCCAGCGGGTATACATGAAAAACACGCCGCTTCACTCGGCGCAGCGCGTTAATTTAAGAGCGAATTTCATTTTCCGCGTCCCCGCTGTTGGAGCGTAAGTCCTAACTTGGTGGAAAGTGGTGCGGATTTAAAAATGAAATCTCGTACTCCCAAGTTTTTAATTTTTTTTGATGGCCCGGCATTGTACGCAAGTGGATAAAGGGCCCGGCAAACAAAAAGACGGGGCGCTCCTTTCGCCGCGATGAATTTTTCTGAATTCTTACTGTACCACCGCGAAGAAGTATTCCGTCGCGAAATTGTCCCTTTACAGGCGAATTGCCTGGTGAAACGTTAAACGATTTAACGTAACCGAATTGTAGGAAACGGGCGAAAATTAACAGAATAAAATATTACACGCAAAACGTGCGTATGGCATGGAGAGGAAGTTATTGTTACTTAAAAAAACTTGAATGATTTCACTCGTTATTATTCTCGCTCGGTTAACGAGGCACTCGTCCATCCCACGCGAATCGTCTGTTATCGCATTGATATTATCTGGAAAGGACCGCGCGTCTCTCAGGGTGATTCTCGACCGAGTCGTACGATCGAGATTAATTCCGTTAATTAATCGCCGAAGAAACGTGGCGAAATGAAAAGCGTCCATTATTCGCGACAAGATCGGTGACCGGACGAGGGTGCCGCGGAGCGCACTCTTCGAGCGCCCCTTCCAGCCCATAGCCCCGCCAGAGCTTCATTCATCTCAGGAAATCCCCCTGAAGTGGTCTTCTTTAAATTGAAACTCAAATACACACCCTTAAAGAGCGAGCGAAAGAACCCTCGAGGCGCCGTTGAGCCCATTCGAGACGGTTATTTTTCACGCGCCGTGGTCGGGAGGGACTCGTCGTATCCGCTGGTGGGTGCCGCTGTACGATAAGGTAAGATAACTGTTACGGGAAATCAATTCTCTGCGCGCCGTTAATCGCGATAAATACGCGTTGCGCGATTAGTCACGCTCGGAGGATCGTCATTCGCTACGGGAATTATTTACCCGAATGCGGTTTAGAGATATGCAATTGCGATATACCTGTAAATCGCATTGGAGACAGAATTCGAGTAAATTTAAATTATTTATCGCGGTCCAATGACGTTGCGGAGGCGCCGCAGCTTTCAGCGATGTATAAACGATTTATGAAATAAGAAATTGCCCCTTTATGGAATCGCAATATCCGGAACTGGCTTCCCGCTTTACGAGACAGGTTTATTACTATTGTTATTTATTACGACACGAGCGGATCATGCGCGGCATTTTTACCGACTTCTTCATATTGTTATCACCCACGAGTATTACCTCTTTCCCCCCCCCAACGCCGCGTAACTCGTCGCTCCGCCACGCTATCTCGTGATCCTCTTTCGTTCTATTACTTCTGATGCCTGTTTATACGAAAAAGCGGCTAAGGCCCGGGCCGTAATTAGGATATACCTCTCGGAAGACGTTCCACCTCTTCCACGGGGCGCGCGCCGTGAAAAATACACAGCCTCGCCGGCGACGTCTCGCCGACCTGTACGCCGCGGACAAAATTTTGTCACCTTAAGTGAGTTATGTCCCACGTCTCCCCGTTTTTCCCTTAGTTTCCCTTATTTATCGCCCCACGTATCGTTACGCCTTTATTTATTTGACCGTAATGCCGGGAAACGGATGCACGCGCTCGAATCCCACGGCGGAACTTTCCGACCTGCCCGCGCGTGCACGTAACCCGGCGGTGGACGTGCATAATCTGAAATTCAAATCGAGATCGACCGCCCGATCCGCGCGAGACGCCGTCCTTTTGATTTTTACGACGCCCCGCGCGTATACGCGCCCGGCGTGCACGGCTCGGCCTCCGAATCCGATTTACCGCGTTTAAGTCTCGCGCTTCGAGATACTCGCGTCTGCAGCATCTCCCCCGCCTTTAGCGTTCATTACGCCTTGATTGCACGGTAGACGCGATGAAGCGTGTGATCAACCGCGCGATGAGATTACTCGTCGGATTATGCGAATGCGACAGCGCGGCAATATGTGCGCATTAATATGTTTTGCAGAATAAACGTTCTACCCCGATAACGATGTAACGCGCGAATAATATTCCGCGGCACTCGCGTGATCGACAATATCGTCAATGTGCAACGCTGATGGGCGCGCGCGTAAAAACTGGTCCCGCAGCCTCCCGTCATCTTACACGGGATATTACCCGAGTCTCTGCTTATCTGACAAGTTCCTCGAGAGTCTCTCGTTATCTGTCTTCGAAAATCATATTCTTCAGATACAATTATTTGTGCGCTGAGAAAAATACCCGGATCGGATAATCCAATTACAGAATAACAAACGGATATAGCCGATTGAATTGTATGTCCGATGAAAAATATGATCGGTTTTTCGATCAAAGGGCGAGAACAAGATCGGCCCCATTTTTTCGCATTCGAGTTTGGTCTCAAAGCAGGCACCAAACGAAAGGTCTCGACAAGATGATCGTGGATATGTCAGGCTCAGAGTGTACCTGTTTAACGTTCCAGAGATATGAAAACACTGACCCTATTTAATTGGTTCATCTGATGGAAATTCTCTCAGTGTAACGGTCACCCGTGCCACTTGAACCGCCCTTTTCATCGCGACCCTTTCCTCTCGACTCGCATTTTTTTTAAACAATACAAGGAAGAGCCCGCGCTCTGTTAAATTTCTCAACCACAGTTTTTCTCGTCGCAATCTAACGCGATCGGATGGACCCGTGGAAGCTGCGACAACGTCGGGAATGCCGTCAAGCCTCACCCGTCCGTCGCGGGAATATAATCTCCGCGACGCGTACTACGTGGATGTAGGCCGAGACGCTTAATTCTCCCTACGTTACAGTGAATTATTTCGAACGTGTTCTCCGCGCGACGCCACAATAGGACGCAGGCGGAATCTCTTTTGGGAGAATTATTGTCGCGGCCCCCGCGCGGAAGCGTACGGTCGGCGGCGCGATGACAAAGGGCGCGCCCCGTTTTTCCGCCCGGCGTGACGACGCGTCGCCTAAGCGTATAATCTCTCAAGTATTGTTCGCGTCTTCCGTCGATTTATCCAACTGCTAAGGTGGAAAGGTGCGCGCACACGCCATCCTCTGTCGTCCGTCCCGCGCGCCCGGGGGTGGACGGGGGGGGGGGGGTGGGAGGACGCATGGAGAAACGGAAACACATCTGCCAGTTTTTAGCGGCGGCGCCATATATCATAAACGCGAGTGAAACGTTAAGGGCGCGAGAGGGTCACCGTCTGGACCATCTATCTTGTACGACTTAACTCGGGAACGTCCGATACGTACGGGGTGTCTCGTAATACGCGGCGGTCCACGTATCCGGCAGATTGGGGAAGGGTTCGTGGGGCGGGGGGCGAGGGCGAGGGGGGCGCAAAACGACGAGCGAAGTTTCTACGGACGTACGTAACGTTCACCGGATCGTTTTGTTTCCGAGTTACGGAGCACGTTTTACGGAAGTTGGCGGGGTGGCAAGCTGGCGGGGAAACTTGACGACCTCCTGACTGTTCATAGACACTCCCGGCTGGCACGAATCGTCGAACAGTCAATTGTTTCCCCGCCGCTTTGCGTATTGATTAACATGAGCGCTCCCCCGCGATAAAACAGTAGCGACTGTTACCGTGTGCGGTAACCGGTTACTTTGAGGATGGATCGACGCGAGATCGCCCGGCCGAGCGCTCCAAGAATTTCTCCAACGTGGAAACAGTTGCGAAGCTCGGTCTAAAGGGTCTATTTTGCATTATTAAATTATATCGCGCGTATATAAATGTAGAGCACAGTCGCGTCCGTTTGAATTTTCTTCCGCTTAGCTCCGTAGACGATCGGGTCCGCGGAGCGTTTCTATTCAAGTACACAAAATGGTGAACGCACACACGCGGAGAAATTCATGCGAGCGGACACAGGGGCCGTCGGATACACAGATACCGCGTGTTCCAATATTAAAGCCGCGCCGTAACGCAATAATGTCTCGACAACGCTGATCCAAGGTGGGAGCAGTTTTTCTTGGTTACGTCGACGCCCAAGGTGTTCCATCTACCCCGCATACGAAGCTCCGCGCGAGCTTTGTCCCCCGACGACGACGAATCATCTGGAGATAAACGACTCTACGCCGTCGATTTTGGCAGATCGTCTGGAAATTCGTTTTCGCCGGGAAAATGTTAAGCGATTCATCATAAAGCTACATACGCTGACCGTCCCCCGCGATGAGATTAACAATGTCAAAATGATAAATCTTTAAAGGGGATTGTTAGAGAAATACGAATAACACAGTCGGACTTGCGCTCGCTTAACCGTTAGGTAAACTGCTGCACGTTGTTGCACAAAGAAACGGGAGGATCGCCGGTCGAGGAAATTAATCGACTGTTTTTGTTGTCGGATCAAATGTGCCTGTTGCGTGCACTTGCCGATTTATCGTTATGTATAAAAATAGATAAGCAAATGCATTAAATGAGCCGAGCAAACGCGTGGGTGTCGCACTTTTACGGAGGGGGGAAAAAAAAATCGGCACTGACGCCGATACCTTCGCTCCCGTCCACGTGGACAGAAGTTTTAATTTCAGGATAACACACATCGCGGAGAGCGGAAAACGAATGGCTGGCGAATTAATCCAGCCGTGAACGCGCGGCGCGGATGAAAGGGCCCCGGCGTATTGGTAAATTGAGAGCTTCTCGTTCGGGATCGCGCGGAATCCTCGACATTTACATTTTATGATATTTGTCGAGTCCTTCGACCCTTTGGCCTCTCGGGCGGAGGGAGGCGGGGCGGAGGAAGATAAGAAGGAGGCGGAGGAGGGTACGGGAGAGCCTTAAGCCAAACCATCCCTCCGTTCCCACACAAATATTCTTACCGAGACGTTTCCTCCCTCTCCATCTCTCTGACGCGCCGCTGTATATTATCCGTGTGATATATGTGCCGTGAAAAAAAAAGTTACGAGTTGCTCATTACCGAGATAAAAACGCGGCGATGCGCATTCTCAAAATCCGCCCGTGTTTCATTTTATCCCTTTGAAATCGCGCGCGCTTGGCGCGCGGAGGAAACGCGGTGTCAGCAGAGACGTTTCACCTTCCCGTCTTGGCGTTCATTCGCAATCTATCGTGGCGAGCGTGAGCCACGTGAAAAATGCGAGGGATTCGCGTTCCCCTGCGTTTTGCGTACGAGATAATGTGTCAGATATTTAAGGCGCTCGTGTAACTCGCGAGGAAAATTGTCGCCGGTATCGAGATTAATAGATCAGCGAGGGATTTCGTGGTTTTTGTATTTTATTTTCAAATGTATATGGAATTGCCTTGTCTCTTCACGGATGCCTCCCCACGAAAGGTAACAGCACTCGTTTCGCCACACACATCGTACTCTGTTCTTACCTTTAATATTTTTCTTCGTATGAAACATGAACGTCCTGCCCAACTTTTTTTTTCTTTAAATTTTTGTAACAGCCCGCAATGATGGATTGCAAAAATATATTCGCGCAATTAACGCAGTGTAAAAACTCACTCGCGGAGTTCATAAATTTGCGGTACGGTCCTTCAACATTTAAAATGCCTGATATCAAATTGCTATTATGCGAAGCTTCCATTAACGGGAACGGAATGGAAAATAACCGATACGAAAAGGATCGAGGTAAAATCATTTTTTTCCGTACACACTTGGTTGAACGGGGTTCGCGCGCAGCTGCGACTTTTCATTTGTTTCTCATTCAAAAGTTAAATATTATTACAAATCCAATGAAATACCGTTTCCGATATGAAAACCCCGCCTTGTCGGGCTGGTCCTTTTTCCACATTCCGAATATCCCGGTAGCACAGGCAATCCCCGCCATGACACCCCGCGACACACTCGCAAATCAAATACGACCCAATTCTGTCAGTCGCGGAGGTCGAAAGTATTCCATGTCCGAGGGTTAATACCGAAAACCCCGGGATACCGGGCGGGGAGGAGGTGGGCGGAGGGAGGGAGGGCCCGTCTGGATGATAACCGACAGAGCCGAGTGAAATTCTAATCGAGCAGCGGCCGCATACCGAATCGGAACGACAATTAACCGCCTCGTCCTCAACATTCTCGTGGCGGTTTCCTTTTTCCAGTTCTATCGTGCAGAATATTTCGTATCCCGACGCGAGCCGCGTCGCTGCCTGGGCCATTAATCCCAAAATAATTATACGCGCGCGGGTGCGCGCGCGTGGTCGTGCGCGCACGATACCGCAGTACCGGTTATTGTTCCTCTGGATATCTGGATCGCATAAATACCGCTATCCGTTGCATTCATTCGTGCCGTTATCGTTGCAAGCATTTATTACGTCGCTGACCGAAAGGGCCGACCGTCCGCGTGGTTAATTCCATAATTGAATGGCACCAATACATCCGACTGTCCCGTGTGCTCGCTCGCAAGATCGCGACGTTCTCCGCGAACTTTGCGTGATTCGGAAGACCCTGACTAGATTCCTAAATAATCAGAAAAGCGCAATCGTTACGCCCTCCACACTGAGAGACCCATTTTGTTGAATGAAACAAAATGTACACTGGGAAAAATAATTTTGTGTCTTCAACAAAACAGTTTAGTTGAAGTAATTTTTTACACACACACACACACACTGAGAAAAAGGTTTAGTAATAATAACGCAGCCTAGGTCATAGTTACTAAATGGTTTGGTTAAATAGTGCCGACTAAATGTTTAGTTAATACTAACCAATGATTTAGTAATTATTAACAGTAAGGTTTGGTATTTATTATCAAGGCTTGGTTATAATTACTAAATAATATCGTAACAGTTACCAAATTGTCGCAAACTTTACTAAACCATTAGGTAACTATAACTATATGGTTAGGTTAGGTTATATAATAACTATAATAGTATATAAGAGTTCTGATAGGGTTCTAATAAAGATGCCTTAATGCCTGGTCAGGCACTCATCAGGCAGCCCTGACAGGGCCCTGACCGTAAAAGTAAGTATATTCAGGTTATCGAGGTTTATCCACGATCCAGAGACAACTCGCTCTCGCATCATATCGGCTCGCCCTTTATACTAATACAGGACGATTTTTACTTACGAGAAAGACGCGCGGTCGCCACGTCGCCGCGTCGCGGCAGTATGTGGTATCTAAATTATTTGATAATTATTACCATTGTATTTGATATTATTT
>NW_011967236.1:2691499-2731819 GCF_000949405.1 Vollenhovia emeryi | reverse complement strand
TCCCGTTAGCAGTTAACCGACGTTTGTGAAACTGGCCCTAAGATGAACGTAACCTATATTGCGTCAAAGCGCATGCGCAGAATGAATGACTACATATAATCGCTTAATACATAGAAAGTCAGCCGCCTTGTACATAAGCAGTTAGCAGTCTAGTATTATATAGAAGTCTGTGGTTTTAGCGCCATGAAAATACGCGCGTGTGAAAATTAAGTGTTATCTACTTTTTTATTATTTTAACGGTCTAAAGTGGCGCGTATGTAATTGCAGATATTAATTTCCTATGAGAATCTCGATCTTCTACGCAACGCGACCGTCTCGTACGAGAGTTATTCTTGTTGTTTTGCGGTGATTTGTCGAGATGTTTACGCGTAATTTGCAGTAGAAATGCGATAAGGAAATTATATAAATTATTTTAATTTCTATAATTTGTTCAAGTCATTGTGAAGCCACTGTCGCTACGGACAGGCAGTTCAGAATTGTTCGGTACGTGATAGCGGTAGGATCTCTCGATCGTTCTTCGCGTACGATACGGATTTGCCTGTCGCACAATTAACTCTTCCGTTCAGTGATTCGTGCGGGTATCAATGTGACGATGTAATCGAACAGTTCGCACTCGCAATCAAACTCGGTGAAAATCGGACACAATGAAAATCGAAGACAGTAGCATTCGAATACAGTGACCATCGGATTACGTATGGTGCTAGTGGTATTTAATTTTAATTGTCTTTTTAATTGGACTGCCTGTCATTATTAATCGTCGACTTGATTAAGAAATGCCGACCATTTCCGATATGTTCAAGCATTTCGTAGACATTAATGTTACGCGATAAACGCAGAAAGTATTGAGATAATCGATCGCGTCTTTTTCAATTTTATACGAAAATTCTATAATAGGGGGTAGGATCTTTCGATTGCTGTTCGCTTACGATACGGATTTAGCTGTCGCAAAATTAATTCTCCCGTTCAGTGATTCGTGTGGATATCAAAGTGACGATTCGATCGAGCAGTTTACATTGGCAATAGAACGCAGTGAAAGGAAAATGAGAGACAGTGAGAATCGGATGCAGTGACAATCGAGCAGTGTTAAATTTTGTGTAATTTTAATTAATGAACTGCGCGTCAACCATCGACTAGGCTAACAAGGGAGGACACGCGGTGCCCCTCGCCGATTTAAGCCGTGATTTTTCTATGTGTAGTCCTTGATGAGGAAGAGATTTTACGAAAGTATAATGGAAGTGTCGTACACACCGCAAAGTTTTAAGTCTTGCTGGAAAATTTTTAACATTTTTTTTGGACGAATGCGTGAGAAGCGCTCGCTCATACTTTCACAAAATCTCCTCCTCATCGAGGACTGCACGTAGAAAAATCACCGCTTAAATCGGCGAGGGGCACCGCGTGTCCTCCTCTCGTTAGTCGATTTATCCAATAAAAATTTGTCTCATTTCTTCGTACCTGGAAAATTGTTGCTGCATTTGCAAGGTAATTTTTTTTCACTGTAAAAAGCGCAACCGTGGCTTTTATACAGCACAAAATTACTCGGGTCCTGCCCTCCCTGCGAAATGCAAACCCCCGTCGGCGCGATGCGTCATCGGGATCTTCTTCGTTCGGGTCGCGCAAGAAATCAAGCCGCACCGGAAGTGTACGTTAATCCTGTTGTTAAGTCGGCAGGGCCGAGGGTGGCTGGGTGGGGTATAAAGTGCGGACGGTGCTTCTGCCCGTAACGAGGCGCCGGGCACGTTTTAATCATCTCCGTTTTAATAACCATCGGAGGACCGCACCGAGCGCCGTGGCAAGGGAGAACGAGGCGGCACCGCCACCTCCCCGTGCCCGGCCTCGGTACACAGACGGACGTCCTTGCCGCGATCGTGGGAATCTCGTTCCGCTCCGGCGGACAAACTACACCGGCCGAAACGAATTTCTCATTTGCACCGGCCGGATTGACACAGCGTGCCGGACAATAACTGATTCAGCGGACTCATTTAAGGTAAACTCAGCCTGCGGATCGACCCGATACGTGATTTCGGTGCGGTTCGCCCCGGGTCCGGACGGGGCGAATGTACACAGACGGATTATTATGAAATTATACGTGGATCAAGCGTCGGCCGGTGGTGCGCGACGAATTCGAAGAGCGGCCCGATAGATAATTTCAACGTCAGCGGTTCTCTCTTTGGCGGCAGACGCCGGCCGTGTGATGTTTCGCCCCGTCCGATAATTGAAGCGGGTATGATCGCGAAATTTCGCTTGGTCTGTTGATCTACGAGTACATATCCGGCGAGCTTTAACGAAAATTTAAATATTATGCGATGGAACTCTACCAAACCGAGCCGTGTTAACGGATATTGCAGGGGAGAATTAATATTACTTAGAAAATATCGAAATACCGTAGATAGCGTATCGGGCTGCTTGGGGATTTTATTTTAAAAAAAAGTAATATCGTACGTAACTTGCTTGATTTTATTAAAAAGAATTGATTTCGCGTGTATTTCGATTTTTTACATATACGCAATCGAAAAATTTTTCATTTTCTTTCGCCTTTCTATTAAAAATTTTCTGTCAAAGGTAATTTTTTCCCTACCAACACGTGAAAGATATAATGTACATACTTCACGAATTGTTTATAAAATTTTTATCAAGACCCCCGATGTGCGTGTTGTGTAAAACAGTTTGTCGGGCTATTTGTCTATTTTGGGATGTTTGCAGATTGTGCCGTTTTAATCGCTTTCGAACGTGCAGGTAGGAATCATAATGAGATTATACGCGGATTAACGTCACGGCGACACTGTTATGTGACGATTGCGAAAAGCGTTTCATAATTTCATATCGATTGTCCTGGATCCGCTCGTCGCGCGCGACGTTACATCCATTCGCGATAATTAACTCAATTATTAACGGTTGCCGCCGTGGAAAATGATTTTTGCCACCGGCCGCACTTTAATCTGTGGTTTTTAAAAACGTTCGCCGCACCGCACGAGACTCAGAAATGTGGCTGAACATAAAAGGAGAATATTAAGCCAGCGTTATTCGCTCTGCTTAATTTTGTCAGCCCGAGCCTTTGTTTATTAACACAACAGTCTACATTATGCGTTAGTTATTTTTGTACAATGGTAAATAATACGAGGTAATAACCAAGGGTTCAGAGCCTGAACAAGGTTGCAGCGTCCAATAAAATAATTTTAATTACAATTGCATATACGTTTCGGTCCTTATTGGACCAGCCTCGGTATAAAGAAGGGATAAATTCGATTTAACACGTGGATGGATTCGCAAATTAGATATCTACGAAGAATTACGCGGTCAGTAGTGTAAAATTAAAGGACATAAAAATTATAGTCGATTTAACACATGGGTGAATTCGCAAATTAAATATTTACAGAGAATTACGCAGTTATTAGTGTAAAATTAAAGGGCATGAAAATTATAATCAATTATGAGACGGTAACACGTAAAACACGGCGCAATTGAGTGTAACATGTTGATTAAAAAGAAAGAGATAGAACCGTGTTGTACTGTGTGGACGACGTTACAGTAATGCAGTAAACAATACTACGGAAATTACCGGGAAACTTTTTAGCAACTCTCAGGCCTGTCTTTAATCGCGAATAAACAGGTCTTCGCGTCGTGTGAACCAGAAATGATAAATTACAAACAACATAAATAATATCACGGCTGTATAATATTTTGTAATTCCAAAAGAAGAATAGAGCAAATACATTTAGATATTTATGGAACATGATATTAATCTTTTAATAATAAAAATCTGTCTAAATGTGTTTGCTGTATTTTTCTTGTATAGAATTACGAAATATTACACAATACCAAAAATGCCTGTAATTAATAGTAATAGTAAATTTAGCTGTGCTACAGTACGCGGTGATAATTTAATATTAGCGATTATGTAGCGGATAGCGAATATTGATACTTATACGTTATGAATGATGACGATGACGATGACGAATGATAATCGCCTTCCGCCACTCTCGTGCATTGTCTCTTATCGAGATGCAACATCCTACTGTCCCACATTTACAACTCTCGAGATTGTAGGTCTTATCGCCGATACGGATATTCACGCCGTCGGGCGCAATATCGCGATGTAGAGAGGTAGTTCAGCTGCGTAGCAGTTTGGTATTCGCGCCAGGTGTTAATTACGCTCCGGATGTAGATAAGTCCGTTTACGCTAGTTGGTCCTACAACGGTGGGACGGACGTTAATCAATTAATTTAATTAGATTCACAGAATGGATCGCGCGCAAAAAGTGAGCGCCGCCGTCGTCGTCGTCGTCGTCGTCGTCGTTGATATTACTCTGCGAATTAACTGCAGCGATAATTGCAGCTGTCAGCCGACGCGACTTTAACAGCGACGGTTTTGTTTGCGATTGTGGGACCGAGTGCCATAAAATTTCATCCACTCTTAATAAAATTCATTTACCAATGTAGGAAATTAATAATCGACACAACTGGCAAATTCTAATTAAAGAGATTTGTTGGGAAAATTATTACCTCAGGGTTTGAACCTGGACCTCCCCAAACTCTAGGCGGGCGTCTCGCCAATTCGACCACTGATGTATGTGGTAATATTTGTCCCGATAAAGAGCCTAATGGTGATATTTTCGCGTCTATTTTTTCGACTTTAAATTGTCGCCGGTATACACAGAATTATCGATACGCGATTTTTAAGTGCAAAGACTTATTGTCGCCAGTAAATAATAGCCAGTAAAAAAATTAATTAAATTTTCTATTTGTAAGGATTTTAAATTAAAGATATAAGTAATAAAGTACTTGACGACTGACTGATGTTTGAGAAAGCGGCCGCAAGCGCAGGGACGTGTAAATAGAATGGTGAAACCCTTCTACATAACAATTAATAAGATTACGATTATACGCTTTGCTGCTGCCTCGCGCGATCCAGGTTCCGCTCTTCTGAGATTTAACCGCGTCGCTTCTTGATGTAAGCTTGGAAATGTTGATGAGCGTGTTGATCTAGCCCGGTACGTCTAGGAAATTGTTAATTAGCTGGCGCCACCAACATTTCGCCCATTACATTAGCGCGCGGCAAGTGCTATGCGGTCGCGCTTTTACGTACATGCTTTGGCATTAATATTTTACTCACCTGACAGTTTCCGCCATTTATTATCCTGCCCATCTCTCATCAAGAGTGTGGAAGCACATTGAAGAATATCAGTTATAATATAATTAATGTTTTATGACGACGTTAATCGGCAATATATGTGTAACATGAAGGAACAAATGAGTAATGACTCGTTCATTTAGTCCGCCGTGTAATTGATGAACACGTAAATCCAAACAATTGGGAGATAATTAATGAACGGCAGAACAGTTTTGAAATATTCTTTATTAACGTTAAAGATATTTTCGGAGATTACAGTTTTGGGCGTTTCAAGAGGCTATTGCGGACTCTGTAACCTGTAACACAATTGCTTGTAGCAACGAAACCTTTTTAACTAGATTGCAAATCCCTCGGGGATTAACGTAGATCTTATCGCGTATAAACCTAATTGCGGTAATTAGTAACGCTGAAATTAATAATCGCAATCATGCGAGATGATTCTAAAGTAGGACATTGAATCCTTCACGCCGATGCCATTTCATTCGGATTATACCATTCGGTGCTAAGTGGATTTGTTATCAATCCAGCAATATATTTCCAGTTGCGCGCGGTAAAATTTATTAATACCGGCCTGATAAAGACGAGATCAAATCGGCGAACGACACGCGTACGGTCATTCGGTGTCGTCGATAATTGATAATGTCTGCGTTTGCAGTGCGCGACGTAATAGCGCGAAATTTGCGGCCCCGACTTCGGACACCGTCGTTGATTGCCATTGAATATTACAACGGCCGCTATGTAAGCTGACAAATTGCAACTAGCTCATTGAACATTGTAATAAGTGGTAATCTCCTAATTTCGCTTCGTTATAGACGGTTCGATTATGCCTGCGTCCCGTTAATTTGACTGCAGGCAGCTCGGGAAACTGCATTCACATTAACTGCTTTGGAGTGCAGTGATGCTGCGTGACATCATATCCTGCCTCTAAGCACAATCAAATTATCACTGCACACGTGACAAAACAGCCGATGCTCCCTCGCTGCGACAAAACAACGACCGTCCCTGTTGGCCGCCCTCTACTCTGCCTCTTGTGTCGACTAAATTAGCTACTTAATTAAACTAGCAGACAAGCGCGTGCCGCCCACTTCCGCGCCGTATATTTTTGCGCATAACAGGCCGATGTGCAATCATACAAGTGTATCCAGTATAACCATACAAGCGTATCTTAATCAAGAGATGAACGAACTGCCGCGACAATTGCACACCTCGTCTGTTCTGAGAAAACAAAAGTTTGCGGAGGTATCCTTACATATTTTCTTATATCTAAACACGAAATATTTAGACACTAACACCCTGTCACGGCTCTTAGTCCTTTATTCTTTCAAATTTGTATGTATCACATTTGCGACATACGAATTTTATGAATTTGATATTTTTTCATACTTGCACGTGGAAAAATCGTTAAGAGAAGAATTTCAGAATTTTACGTTGACAATTGCGTATCAAGCTTCCTTTAAAATGCATGAAATACGTAATATTTGCCCATTTATATTACCTCTTTGTTCGAAAGGAGAAGGGAGAATCCGAAGACGGTGGAATTATCTGTTAATTAGTAAGAATACGAAATCATCGAATTAAAATATTATGCCATTGGCTTATGGAGAATTTAATGAAATACTTGTTGAGAATTTAATGAAAAACTTTCGCACCCGGACTTAACCAGGGAGGATTTCGCGTTTCTCCATCGTCTCGACTTGTAATTAAGGGATGAATAAGTATTTCCGCGAATGATCTCGGTAATTTCGCGTTGATATTACCGGGTGAAGTCGAAGATGTATGAATATTTCGGATATTATCTGCGAGCCTCGTAATTATATTTGCGGAATATATTAAACGGATATTAATTTTACGCGTCATTTTCCGATACGTCTAAATCACGGCAGAGAGTTTCTCATGTTTTACTGGGCTAACGAACGGCAAACTGCTACAATAACTAAACGCAAACGTTGGCATACAGTAGGTGTAATTCCACGTTTAAACATTAAGATATTCAAGAGGCACGATTCGTTATGCAATTCATCGTGCATTACGCTCGCTTCCCGAAATTTCAAAGAAAGTCATTCTGCTCAGTCGTCGACCAATCGGAACGAATCTCATCCACATTTATATCTCGTTGTTTTCTTCTCGTAATAACATCACTTTCTACCTGTCAAAATTTATTTAGCGCGATCGCGCGGCGTTGCGGTAAAGAAAAGTAATATGCAGCAGGTTTTCAACGTTCAAATTTAATCACAATCTTCTTTCGTGGCGATGGCACAGTCTAACAATGAATTTTCCACTAAACAGATTTCACTCCAAGGGCGATAAATTCATGGTGGAACCAACGGACGATGCCTATTTAGCAGAAGCCCCTATCTCGTAATAGGAAACTTTCCTCTATACAAATGCATGGGCTTTTATCACGGATATCGATCCCTCGACTTCTTCAACGTGGTTTAGCCTGTTACGATAGAAATATCATCGCTGTCCGCCAATTCACCACGCACCATGTTGTACCGAACGTGTAATATTCGTTCTCGCCCTGACGCCGGCGCGGTGGAGGATTATCGCGAGCGCACGTGCAAAATCGCGTATCGCGCGCTGAATGAAAGAAGCGGAAAGTGCCGTGTAACGTATCGCGCGTGTGGCGGGCGAGAGGAAGGGAGGGAATAAGAATGCGACGTGGGTTTTCAAAGAAGGTTTCCACGGCGGTCCCGCAGGGATAACGACTACGGCTACGGCGATCCCGTGGAGGCTGCGGGATATTTCGGAGCGGACCGGCGCCGTTGAATCGCGCATTTTACGGCGGCGCCCCTCACGGGGCCCCACCGGCGCGCCGATATCCTTTGCCGGTGGCACTCCCCCCGCTCGTGTCCTTTTAACATGCAGCCTGCGCCGTCGAGGGAACAATACGGAGACGGCGGAGCGTGTATCTCGGGGAAATTTTAGGGTGGGCGAGAAAACAAACTTTTTGCTAAGCGTTGCCGTTTGCCGCGTTATTTTGCGCGAGGAAATTTTGACGGCGGGCAATCCCATAGTTTTAAGCGGCTTCCACAATTAAGTGGGAACTGAACGTGACCTCCGCTGGGGTCACGCGTCAGACGTTCAGTGAAATTTTTCGCAAAGCTTGCGATTATATCGCAATATTTTTCTCACTACGTTCAATATACATTTTATTCACTTTTCCCGGAAATTATTATAAGATAGGGTCCAGATTAAGACGATTTGTGACGTTTGCCCGATTTAGTTGTCTCCCGGACTTGATACTATTGTTATTTATTTAAAATGTTGTTGAGAAATTGGCGAAGCTCAACTTTGCGGATGACGTTTAATTGGACATTGAAATAAGTAATGAATAATTGGGAACGCCACAAGTGCTATCGCGTGAAACCTTTACACCAGTTTCGCCTTTGGCGCTCAAGTGTAGATCATTGGATTTTGCATTAGTAAAATCTCACGCGAAACACCAGACTCGTTATTACAGACCGAACGTGTCAAAGATGATTTATTAAGCTCCATTAGAGGTGGCTTGGTTTAACGTGAGCAGAACACGTCCGCCACGCTTTTCCAGCGCTGTGACGAGGATGAATTACAAATCTCAATTGAGGACAGATCTTCGCCAAAGATTAACAGAAATTACGGAGAAATCAGAAAGCCGTCGGGAGATATTCCGCAAAGCGGCAGCCTTCGATTTGTCAGCCGGCGGAGCTCACTTTTGCGTCATTGAGATAAATCACCGCTAAGTTCGAACGCATCCGTCAAATTGTAAGGAACAATTGGGTCACGGAGAAACGTAAACGATAAGCTCGGAATTGTTACGGGCACGTAATAAGACGGTTTTTTTCGGGGCGGGAACGTTGTACAATTCGAGAATAGGGACTTTTAAGGGCTTTCTCTCTAAAAGTCAATCAGCGGATTATCGCTGAAAACAGTGAATAGTCGCCGATTTACAGTCACAAGTATACCACTGCAATGTTCAGTAGTACACTTAAAGAAAAGTCCCCTGTTATGCGACAGGCTCCTAATATGGGATAGCGGAGTTTCTGCAAAATTAATTGGCATCGTCTGTCGGTCCCACCATGGATTTATTGCCCTTAGAGCGAAATCTGTTCAGTGGAAAATTCACTGTTAGGACCCCGGGGTCCTCGATTGATGCCCGCGCGAACGACTTCTCTGAAGTTGGCACTCAACTTTAACCAAATGAATTTTCAGAAACTGGAAACGATAGCATTTCGGACGTACAGTGTTTGTAGCAACAATAATTTCGTCTGTAGGTTTTCCCACGACACGAAATAGCGTGGTACAAACGCCGGGAATTATTAAATCCCTCCACTAATTCCGCCGAGAAACGTGATAGCGTCGACACCGGAAGCGTCGATCGAGATACTTTCGGGCAAGATATTCGAATTACGCGGGTTTCGTGCACCTAGAGTGCACCGCGCGCAGAGCGATGCAGGTAGTCGATTTTAGTATTGAACGGTTGGTAGTGGATCGTTCCCGCTCGTTCCCGCTGCCGCGTCGATCGAGATCATGGACCTAAGAATCTCTGGACCGAGCACGAAGTGGGAGAACGGGCAAGGGGGCTGGCAAATTTGCGGTAAGGGGGGGGCGAGAGTGCTCTCCTTTTCTGTCCTCTTGGTATCTCATGGTATCTCTTTCTACAAGAGGTCACTGTGACCTCTTGTAGAAAGAGAGGTCCAAGAGGACAGAAAAGGAGAGCACTCTCGCCCCCCTTACCGCAAATTTGCCAGCCCCCTCGCCGTATGCTCGGTCCAGAGATTCTTAGGTCCATGATCGAGATACTTTCGGGCAAGATATTCGAATTACGCGGGTTTCGTGCACCTAGAGTGCACCGCGCGCAGAGCGGTGCAGGTAGTCGATTTTAGTATTGAACGGTTGGTAGTGGATCGTTCCCGCTCGTTCCCGCTCGTTCCCGCTGCCGCGTCGTACCGGGTTCGCTCTCGCGTTCTATATTCGGTTTTAATCGCGAATCGACTGGATAATTCGCCGATGGGAGGATTGAGTGAACGAAAACGAATCCGAGGATCGATGCGAGAACGAATCGAAGGATCCCCGGCGCCGTGGAAGTCGTCGCGGACGGTAATGCGCGTTCTCGCGTTTGCCGCCAAATTGCCGCCTTTCGGAATTGCGTCGCGTCGCGAGTTTGATGTGCTTGCGTGAAGTGTTGCGACGCGTAAAAACGCGTGTCGGGAGGTGCGCGTGTGGCGAAAATCATATCGAGTGAGAAAAGCGTGCGGTGAAAAGTGAAAAGTGTTCCGAGTGCCTAGAAAGAAACAGCGGCTTTACGGATATCCAAGATGTCCGCCACGAGAGCATCGAGCGTATTAATGGCGAGCGGGAAGGCGGACGTTTTCCGGCTTGCGACCGTCAGGAAAAAGCGGTGAGTCGAGATGTATGATTTGTTTGCAAAAAATGTTCACCGCTCCGGACTTACTTGTTAGTCGCTTTGCGGCTCCCTCAAATTGCTGTATCTCTGTCAATAATGACAGAACTCGTGCGGGGGCAAAGGAAACTCGTGCATTTCGGACAAAGTTACTCATAATATTTTATCGCAAGTACGTCGTAACGTTTAAACTATTCAAACACAAAACACATGGCACGAGTGAATTCGAAAAGTCTCAATTTTAAGTAACAGCAATTTTTGAAAGTTTCCTCTTCTTTTTAATGAAAAAAAAAAACTCCAAACGAAAATATCGTTGCTACACACATCTACGTCCAAAATGCCATTTCCCGTTTCTAAAAATTCATTCGGCCAAAGTCGGGTGCGAACTTGACGGAAGTGCGCGAGCACGCATCACTGAAAATCGCCCCTACACGCGCAACATGTGCGCGCTCGCTGGTACACGCGCGCACACACACGCATGCATACGTACATACCGTGCGTACGCGCGGCCGCGAGGGATGTCCGGCGCGAGTAACAACGCCGGTATATCGATGAGAAGACCACCGTACGCCGGGGAACGATCGTTACCACGACAGCGGGGGTGATTCGCTCCGCAGACAATCCGGCAAGTGTATGCTCGCCAGATGACGAGGACGCAGCCGTGTAACGGATATAAGTCGCGCGGAGAGGATGTGCGCCCGGAGGTTGCTGTACGTGCCGTGGGTGGACGTGTTATTAGATACGGCGGAGTAATGAGCCCTTGGGTATAATTAATTATGCAATATTGTGAGCGCGCGCGCTGCATTACAACGCCCGGCTCCGTTGATGCGCGCCGGGGATACGCGCGCGTACACCGCACTTGTGATTTATACGAATACACCTGCCTTTTATCCGTTTTCGTTTTCGCGGGCGCGATGTAATTCACTTACGTGCCGCGCACACATGTAAATACCCTCCCCTCTTATTTACATACGTCCGTCGCAATGATTTATACCGCCTCCCCCCCCCTCTTTTTTTCTTTTTGATAAACCTCCGAGTGCCCCCTAAGAGCAAAAGCGCCTCGTTGCGTAACCCGCCGGGGCCAGGCGGCTCGGACGTCGGACGGTAAGATCCGCGCGCCGATTGTTCGCGTATCCGCTTGCTTACTCGTTAAACAGACTTTATAATTCAATCGCTCGGAACTAATGTCCAAAGCTTCCTTCCCTCTCTGGCGGTATTTGCTGCGCGCGCCCGCCAATAGCTGTCGACTCTACATTCGTGAGTAGCATAAGTGACATCCCCTTCAAACACACGCGCGAACGAGTCGCCCCGGCTGCTGACCGCTCTCTCGCGCCCGGGTATGTGTGCGCCCCCAGGATCACCAAATATCACCGTGTACGTGCGCCACCGGGGCTTGGCGCGTCTCTGTAACAGAAGTCGTGCAGGTCGTACATGTCCAGCATACGGGTTATCTCCCTACGTTCGTGGCCTCTGCCCTCGCAGCCCCTCGCCCCGCCGGTCTTCTTCGGGGCGCTCGCTCCCCGACCTCTCGGCGGCGAATCTATTTAATATTGCAGCGAATCGCGCATTACCGCTAGTCTCCGCTTGCACCCAGGGATGCTTACGGGGTATCGAGTAGGCGTACCGAATTTGTTCGCGGCGAAAATGTATCCGTTCGTTGCTGGATATTTCGATATTTCGGAGTCAGTATCGAATGGGGGGGACAGTGACGCTTCCTGGATGTTAAACAAAGACACTAGAGCGTGGTGTATTTCAATAATCATTTGAATTTAGCGATGCGGTTCTCTCTGTCTCTTCCTTATTCATTAATTATATATAGCACGGCTATGCCACTTGTTATTCGTTGCTGGATATCGGTATTTCGGAGTCAAATTGGGGAGTGACGTTTCCTGGATGTTAAACAAAGACTCTAGAACATGATCATTTGATCATCAGATCAAACAGATCAATGATCATTTGAATTTAGTGATGCAGTTCTCTCTTTCTCTCTCTCTCTTCCTAATTCATTAATTATATAACACGGCTATGCCACTCGTTATTTTTACAATTCCATCGGTCCAGTTTCCTGTACACCTGCTGTGTGGTGATTTGAAATGCGTTACGACATCCGTTGGCGTATCGGTCGTTTTTTAAACTGATATATAAGTAATTCAATATTTACAAAAGCACGTGTCCGGCCAGCTGTTGTTTACGGCACCCGAACGTTATTGCAGCCATTACTTTTAATGCATTTAATTGTAGCCACGACTAATCATGTTGCTTAGTAAATAACATACAAATATTACATACAATGCACTAGCAAGATACATATGTAACTCTTCATTAATTTTTTAACTCGGATATTTTAGCAAAAAATTCGGCTTCTTTACCGCGACGGAGGTTTATTTATATTATTATATTAACACACTTATGTTTTGCGTTCTTAACGAATGTATTGCTAGAACGGAAAATATCGTCCCCTGTTTACATATAAATCCATCATCTCTCTCTCTCTCTTATCACCTCGCTCATAGAAACCCTCGCAATTCATCATACATTATGTACACACTCGATAACTTCGTAAGCTTCATTAATTCATTGATCTTCATTTACGCGATCTCGCCGGAGCCGCCGTGCTGTTGATCGAAAGTACACCGATTAAATTCTCCAGGGTATCCGAGCCGAAACGTTGCGAATGAACTGTTCCGCCGAGCGATATTTGCTCGGCCAGAAATGATTACCAACGGAATCGCGCTACTCCGGGGGTAAACGTTGACGGTACAATATTGCGATATGTCGGCCGACGCGCCGCTGAAATATCGCCGAGCGTGCAATACACCGTCAAGTTTTCTCTGACTGCGCGGCGCAGCCGAGGTCGATCGATTATCGACGACCGAATTTCTCCGCGATTCAGCGAATTCGCTATTGTAATTCGATATCGCGATATCCGTCCCGTTAAAGTAAGGCCGATCCTCGAAACTTGACGCCCCGCCTCGCTTTAATTTTACATGGGTACCTTTGTCCAATTGTCTCTGAACGGCGACGACTGCTGGAGCGTGTTTATTCGTCCTTCGTTTATTTGTCAACGTTAGAATAATCGAATACATTACGTGTATTCATTTTTACATGAATTTCTGGCGCATAAATGTTTCATAAGGAAAACTCCGTGGCGGAAAACATCGTCGCACGGCTCGGAAGTAGAAACGGAAGAAGGTAGACAAGACCTCTCGCGTCTAAATATACACCCCCGTGTCTCCTGACTAACTAATATTACATTTTGCATTTACACGGCTGCGCCGTGCATTATAAAATTCGCCCCGCGCGCGGGGCCCACCGATTTCTCCCCTCGCGATTGTACCGCGCGGCGGGCTGCGATTCCGCCGGCACCTGCCTACAGGCCACGTACGACGTCGACGCGGAATATTCAAAAAGCGATCTACCGGGCCGAATAAAAAGCAGGTCGCGTCTGCGGCATGGACGACTTTTTACGACGGTACGCCGGCACACATACGTAATCGGGCGGATACGTAAGTACCTATCCTTCGCACGAGCACATACGGCGGAATGAATATCCCGGGCTCGGAATCTTGGATCTCGGCGATGTAGATATTGAATATTAAACGTGCGCTACGCGCGTGTGAGGCGCGTATATTCCCGGGGAAGATATACCTATGTCGCGCAGACGGCGTCCGGAGGTGTCGGCAAGCAGGCGGGAAGAGTCGGCGACGCAATTTTGCGAATTATTATATATATATATTTCTTTTATTTATCTCTTTAATGAAATATTTTACGGCGGCGCAAACTAAATGAATAATGAGACTCGAGAAGATAAAATGAGCGATAATTCAATATTTCCGCGAGTTTCCGAACAGCATACGAAAAGAGTCCGCGTTTTCGCGAGATAACATTTCGCGCGAGCGTAACCGAAGATACAGCGGCTCCGCAGAGACGATTTACAGACTAATTGGAGTTAAGTTCTCGGTTTACGAAACAACTGCACTCAATCGCGATTGGGGCGACGTCGATCTCGATAAATTGTTCGTATCGTTGTCGCCCGAGGGTATTGTTGAAACGAGAGATAATTCTTACAATGACATGAAATATCACGCATAATTACAATCGTATTAATTCCGTACTCATTTAACGGTAGCACAATGACACATTGTTTCCCGCGTAATACTGCTCGGATTCTATGAAACTACGGATACGAATAAAATTTTATTCTACTTTAATGTGAGTTATCACATTGAAACGTGTTATTACATTATCAAGGTTATTGACGATTTACTCGGGAATTACAGAGCAAATATACCTGCGATAATTGTTGCCGTAAAAATCTTTGTCGACTGAGAACAATTAAATTTTACTCTGAATTAAATATTATTTAAAAAATTTCATTTAAAAAGTAAATATATTCTCTGCTTTTAAGCTAAATTTACGAACTTTAAACTTTACGCAGTTCTCACGTCTAGTTTACTAGCTATTGAGAGAGGAAGGCTATTCCCGTTTATATAAGTTACTCTTGTCTCAATATAGTGAGTCAATCTTTTTTCATTCGATACAGGAGAATAAGAATTATTGATTTTACTCTGATATCGTCTTATTTTTATACTAAATGAGGTTGTGAGAAATATAAATGGGTCAGGAATATTTTTCGTCTCGGTAACAGAAATCCTTTCTGAGGGTGTATTAGTAAACTTGACTACAGGTATTTCGTGTATTTTCTACCTTTTAAATGGCTTGCAATTGTCCCGCCGTGCTCCATTTTTGCGGAAAAACCCATGAAGTATCAGTAAAGAACAATTACACAACAATTTTCATCGTTCGGCCATCATGACTGAAATCAGTAAAACTGCCTAGAACCGCTATTAGAGTTGGCAAGTGTTTAATGGCGCCGTGCTCGTCGTTATAGTCACCCATAGTTGTACGATCGCTTGTGTTTCTCCGCTATCAAAAAATAACGCAAAATAACGGCGCGTAACGTTCAGACATTTTTAACGAAAAATTTTGTTAACAAACGCCGCTGGTATAGCGAAACAAATTGCAGAATTAGAGTATAAGATAACGGGCAACAAATGACCTAAAATTTACGCGATTCGCGTGTAATGACATAATCACAACAAGCTCGCGTATAACCGATTATGAATTTGCAACTGTAAACAAATTAAGGAGAAAATTTATTGAAATATTATCAACGTGCGAGAATTTATTCGCTGACCTTTTTTACAGTGGATTATCTCTAATAAATTTCAGTAGGCCGTAAATTGTTTACGCATTCAGAAAGTAGTTAAAAAATGTGGCCAGCTTTATAAATGTTTTACCGATCAGCGATACTCAAAGCCAGTTTTTGTTTTAATTCTTTGAGCAAACACCACTATTTAGGCACGGCACTTTCCTCTAAACTGTTCTATATTCCCATCAAAGATTACAATTAATTGAATACAAATTCGTCTAATATGAATTGCAGATTTGCGGTTGCGAGTATAACTTCGCTCTCTGCAGTGATATGCAATTCCCAATTGAAGACTCGGAGCGGTCCGCTGCGCGGCCGGACATCTGAATTTATTTCGTGTACAGCCGCGACCGGATTTTATAGTTAATCCGCGTATTTTTTCCTGCCGGATTTCACGTAAATGGCGGGCCGCAATCGTGCCGGGAGTAACGGGTGTTCGGCTATCACGCATGCGGCATTATTGCGATTTAATGGTACCGCCGGCAAGCGCGGTCGTTTATTATGCCACGCTACGTGTTGCTGCTTGCTGCGCCGTCGCCTATCTCGTCGGTCGCGCCTGTAAAAGCAACGGGTTATGGAGTAATAACTCGACGCTATATGACGCCGCGCCGCCGTGCAGCGACGTACCCCCGGTAAGCCAAACAACGCAAGCCGTCGCGACGCCTACGTTCGCACAAGCGTCGTCGCGG
Organism: Vollenhovia emeryi; assembly: GCF_000949405.1. Taxonomy (NCBI): domain Eukaryota; kingdom Metazoa; phylum Arthropoda; class Insecta; order Hymenoptera; family Formicidae; genus Vollenhovia; species Vollenhovia emeryi. Next base: position 2,715,408 of record NW_011967236.1, on the reverse strand, counting down.
GGTGGCTCTTGGCCCCGGCCTCTTCTCGCATAAACGCCAGTCTATCTGATGTCCCTCGCGCGCCATTTAACATTTAATGGACGGTACGCTGTCCGAAAAGTGCCGTTTATCATCCCGGCGGGTAGCAACGCGGCCGCCGCGCCGGAAGACAACGGCACCTAACTACTGATCGACGATATAACGGGGCGGCTACGCGGGGGGAAAAAAATATAGAGGAAAGTCCTCTATTACGTGATAGGCTTCTAATATGAGATAGCAGGTTTTCAGCAGCCAAATTTAAATGCGAATCTTCATTCGCGACGACTACACGATCTAACAGTGAATTTTCCACCAAACAGATTTCACTCCACGGGCAATAAATTGAGGATGAAAGTAGACGACGCCTATTAATTTAGCAGAAACCCTGCTATCTCGTATTAGGAGCTTATCTAACATAGAGGACTTTCTCTCTATACGTATATGCGGCGCGATCGCGATGACTTTTTGGGAGCCTACATTGTTGAAAGATTCGAAATTGACCTCGACAGGCGTGACGTGGCGAATTTTCGTTACGGCCCGAAAAGCATTTCATTATAAAAACATCACTCCGCTAGTAAAATATCCTTTATATCGAAGATGACGGATCTAGAAATTGAACTTGTACGCCAAGAGTCCCAGCCGATGCCATTCGGCTTTTCCTATTACAAAGTTACAATTGTCTCGTCAACGAAAATCTCACGCTCTATTACAATTATCTAAGATCACGAGATCTCGACTCGAGCCAAAATAGAAACGGCTCCCGGTGCTCCGGCGAGCTGCGTTACGCCGGGAAGCCTAATTGACTTTACGATGTTCAGCGAGTCGGCAGAGCGTGAATGGGCATGCGGCATAATATACACCGCGGACACGACAGTCGCCGGTTGGCCATCGACGAGGGCGAAATTGACGGCGGCCGTAATACGGAGGGTCGCTGTATCTCGACGGTCCTCCTTTCGCTCTCTCCGCACGAGCACCCTCGTTAAGCGTCTACGTGTTCGCGATTCTCAATCGGCTGATCCTGGCATACCGACATCATTTTTAGACGGCCCGATCGGTCACGGTTTCATCGGACTCCACCTTTAATCCTCCCGGTTTTGTACCCTCGCGAGGTTTAAAGGGCGCAAGAAGTACACGTCACGACGTCACGTAAGATTCGTTAGCCGCGTCACGATTACCGCCCCCCCCCTTCTCCCCTTGATTTATGTTCCAATCACAAAGAGACCTAACGCATCCTTGCCACAGACTTTTTCGACGCTCCTTCTCTCCCGAGGAAGAATCACTGCGTAATGAAAAAAGAAAACGATGGGTATCGGAAAATCCGCGATTCATCTCGTATCACGCACCTACACACGGGCGCGCGGAGTCACATCTAGCCACGCTATCGCAGCCTCCGTAGATGTACGTGCCCGCGACTGCCAAGAGTCACAAGAAGAGACCAACGAAAAGCCAGCGGCCGGGCTAGGCAGCTATGTACGTCACGTCTGGGTTCTGGATTACATTTATATCCCCGCGCCTCTCGTGCCCGGTGAGCCCAGGGGGCCGATGCGCCAATACGTGCCTATAATCTTCCGCCTCGTACTCTTTCACTCACTCGCTCGATCGGCCAAAGTCCGCTCTCCATCCTCCACCCTCTGGACCACGGTCTGCCCGCCACCTCACCTAAAATCGTCTGTGTCTGGCCGTACACACACACGCACACACATACACGTGCGAATCTTTACACGCTCTTGTGTGTACGCGTGCATAAAAGACTACGAGAGTCTACGAGCAGTCTCGGGCAATTGCTGGCGAATAGTAACTCACGATTCACGATGGTGACTACGTTGTCGGTAGTAGATCTCCCGGTTATTACACCTGCGGGACACTTTATTTCTGAACGATGTCTCGGCCATGACTCGGGGAATCCTTATCCGGCGATTTCGCGGTACTACCAGCGACGCGGTAACGCGGAGAATCGAAAAAGGAAACGCGTCGATGCGACGTCGATACTGGAGAAGGCTCGATGGAACTCAAAGTTCCTCGTTAAAGTGTTACGATCGGAGTTACGGGTTTGATGGTGAATCTGGTACGTTTATTCATGGTCGCATTGTTTCGAGGAACCGAATGCCGGGAGGTCGTTCGAAAATACGCTATCGTTCGTTGAAATTGAAAATATATTTTGAAATTCTTTATCTCCGCAAGGAAACTCTATTAAACTTTCCTCGCGTGCACTTGTCAAACTTTAATTTTGAAAACGCCGGGATTGCAGTGATGTTGTTGAAACTGGCCATGAATTATATAATTAATTAGGGAAGATGCCATTTTCGGTTGAACTGGATCTTGGCAGCTGAATAATAATAGTTCTGTGTCGATTTTCTATACTCCTTCTAACTCGGTAAATTGCGCACCGATTATTTCTCAGTCTGTCATTATTTCCATCAAAGTGTTTCGAGACCGACAAATAATCGGCGTACAGTCTCGTGACCTAAACAAAGTATAGAAAATTCATACAGAACTGTTATTATATACCTAAATCGAGCACAACGAAAAATGGCATCTTCTCTTAATTAATTGTTACGCTTATTAACGTCGATTTCTTAACGACTTTGCATTTTGAGTTCCTTCAATAGTATCCAGTCGCTTTAAATCCCTTCTTAACTAGTCCCCTTTTTAAAAAAAGAGACGTTACCGTCGTGTCGTTAATGTCGAACAGTCGAGGCCTCTTTTCCGTCAAGCCGATTGATTTTCTCAAAGCGCAGTGTGCTTCACTTCTCTTCTAGATTCGTATCGTGCTTCACCTCGCATGTGAATTTGGAGTTTGTGAAATAATATATTTAAAAAAGATTAGAGACTAAACAACAAGTTAAAGGAAGAGAAGTTAAAATCGAACATTTAATTGAACGAAGGAGAACGATATTGACAAAGTAAATTATATAAATTTCATGTGCAAAATGTTATAAATCAATGAAGCGTAAGTCAGGTTTAATCGTTAATTCAATTAATACCAACAAGTCCACAGAATAATATACAAAATGTAGTAACAGTCTCTGAACAAAGTAATTTGAGATATTAGGTTTGAAATTTTCACTTGCGTAGATGCGGGGGACGCGGGGGACGCGGGGCAACGTACTTTCAACGATCGTTATTGTTTTTCCCCTTTCGCGGAATCGCGCGACGTCACAACGCGCGGGCCAATGTTTACGTGAAGGTCGCCCGCACTATCTCACTCGCTCGCAGAACGTCGAGCCGGCAAGCAGTGTCGCGAGTCGCTCCGTGCGTCGTATTATTTTTACATTATCAATTTCCGAAACGCGATCGCTACGAGTGCGCGAATAAAACTCTATTAATTTGTACACCGTTATCGGTAACAAATAACGTCCGATTAATTATTTAGTTTCTACAACTTGTAACGAACAACGAATTGCTGAGGCGACGGCTTTTTATCAACGCGCATAGATATTTCACGAGACTAATTAATCTAATAAAATATCAACGTAAATCGTGATACATTATCGCGATTACATCTCGTTTATGCATCGCGTTTTGAATTATCTGTCGATTTTAGTGTAATCTATCTTTCAGTTTCGAGAAACGATAGAGAACTTTGTTGGTGTACGGCCAAATCTATTAATTGTAACAATAAACTAAGATAATTCTTGATTACATTTCGAGATGTAACGTGGCGACTTTAGTATTTCCATTGTTTGCTATATTTCGTTCTGTTACACTTCGTAGCTGAAACAGACAGGAAGTAGAGAAAGTCGCCACGTTACATCTCGAAATGTAATCAAGAATTATCTTAGTTTATTGTTACAATTAATAGATTTGGCCGTACACCAACAAAGTTCTCTATCGTTTCTCGAAACTGAAAGATAGATTACACTAAAGTCGACAGATAATTCAAAGCGCGATGCGTAAACGAGATGTAATCGCGATCGTATTGGCCGTTTCGCTCTCACAAATTATTTCGCGTAAGGATTAAATTGTCTTATTAAATTAAAATTTACAATTAAGTAACATACGTTCATATACATCAACTAAATTGACGCAATATCTCCGAATAATTAGAATTTAAGAAACGATTTTTGTTTCAAAGCTTTCTCAAAATTTTCTCGATCGAATAGAGTCAATCGTTACCTCAAACAATATTAATTATCCGCAGAACGACAAGAGCAAGATATACCCGTAGTGACAATCGCTGACCAAATTAATTGAAAAAAGAGAGAGAGAGTATTAAGTATGGAATTTTCAACATATATTTATTACATATTTCGCAGGCGGTATACAAAGTCTCAACGGTCACCTTTTTTTGATGCCCGCACGGTATCGCCCGTGGTACGCACGTGATTGTTCACGTGAAGGTCGCTGCGTCTTCACTCGCTCGCCGAACGTTGAGCCGGCAAGCAGTGTCGCGAGTCGCTCCGTGCGTCGTATTACTTTTACATTATCAATTACCGAAACGCGATCACGAGTACGAGAATGAAACTCTATTAATTTGCACACCTTCATCAGTAACAAGTAACGTACGATTAATCATTACGTTTTTACAATCTGTAACGAGAAACGAATTGCTGAGGCGACGGCTTTCTATCAACGTACATAAATTTCACGATTAACTTATTATTCTCTAATAAAATATAAATGTAAATCGTGATACTTTATCGCGATCACATCTCGTTTACGCATCGCGCTGTGAACTATCTGTCGATTTGTAACGAAGTGTAACCTATCTTGCAGTTTCGAGAAACGATATAGAAATTTGTTGGTATACGGCTTTGGTATTTTCGTTGTTTGTTCATCGACTAATTATCAAGTCTTTATAACTTGTAAAGAAAACTGATTTGCACGTTCAAGCGGCTTTTATCAACGTAGATTTCACGGGTCTAATTCATCTAAAACACGAATGTAAACCGCGGTACTTTGTCGCGATCGCATCTCGTGTACGCACCTCGCTTTTAATTATCTGTCAATTTCGTGCAATCTGTTCGAATTTCGGGAAAAGGGAGAGAAATTTGTGCGGCTTTGGCATTTGCGCTGTAATTCGCTCTGTCGTTCTTCGCACTCGAACGGGCAGGAAGGAGAGAAAGTCGCTTATTGTGCGTCGTTACATTACGTAAATACAATTAAAAATTATCTCTATTAACTGTTGCAATTAACAACAATTATTTATCGCTGGAGATTTCGCTCACGTAATTTATTTCGAGGATTAGATTTAATTACGGGTTAATAACTACTTAACTTTACAGCAGATTATCTTCTTCCGAATCAACAATGCAAAGTGTTAGCTTGAGCAATTTGTACGACAGAAAGTCACGCGACATTTTTTAATAATATTTCACGCGTTTCGCGGTATTTCGCGTACGGGAGTGCTCGTCATCGCGTACTGGAGTGTTCGTCATCGCGTACGGGAGTGCTCGAAATTCCGCGCAATCGATGATTTTCGCGAGCGAGTGCTGCGCCAGTGCAACAAGGAAATCTGAGAGGAGGAGCAGGCTTCGGAAGCATCGGGCATCGTCAGAGCAATCATGAGGCGAGTGTTTTACATTTTAATATATTATTTGCTACTTGCGCTGTAATTCACTCTGTCGTTCTTCGCACTCGAACGGGCGGGAAGCAGAGCAGGTCGCTTATTGTGCGTCGTTACATTAATAAAGCATCTGTTCTCTCGTTTTGTTTTGTTCATTCGAATGATTCGATCGAGGATTCGAATGAGCGTTACAGACAAAAACATACGCGTAAAATTTTGTGAATTAATTTTATTCGAAAGAAAGACTTTCTTGAGAATTCTCTAATTCTTTTAATAAATACCTACTTTAAAAATATAAAATATTTAATACAATCATTTTAATTTTACATAATTATCCTGTAATAATCATATTTTTATTTGTATTGTTACAGAACGATTGCGAGCGGTATCGGTGAGTGATAAATTACCTTTTATTTTATATTGACGTTGCGCATACAACACCTACTTTGTATGTATACCAATTTTTACAAATATAAGAGTAAACGGTGCGAAGCGCGCGCCTTGTAATCTCTAGTCAGATAAAAAGGACAAGTCCTTGGCTAGAAAAAATATCGGGCATTTTTAAGGTGCAGCTTTTAGCGAAGTGCCTTATACGTAAGAGACCAATGAACATAATGTGCGCTTCTGAAGTCCGGTTTCGTTCTCAGTCTCTTTCCAACTGTTACTCTAGAAAGGGACAAATCTGAATTAAACTAAAGATTAAAGTTAAGCGGCGTTTGGTGAAATCGGGCCTAAACGTGAAAGTGTTCTCCAGTTCCCTTTCTTGAAAGTCCGGCTCGTATTCGTCGGTTGTCCACTCTCTCTCGCTCTCTCTCGCTCTTACTTTTTTCCCTCTTTATCCCGCGCACAGGTGATTTACGACGAAGGCTTAACGCAAGCTGGTTTGTTTTTATCAATAGTTAATTCGCAATTTACATCCGTTTAAATATTCATACCGCCGTCGCCGCGAAAACCAGGAGCTTTCGGTCCCCCGCATACTTATTCGCGAATCCTCGGCTCCCCCTTTCTCACTTTCTCGCTCTCTCTCTCTCTTTAGTTCTCTGTTATATCTCCATTCTTCTCTGCCTTCCCCTCTGCTTCCTCCCCCCCCCCCTCTCTCTCTCACTCTCTCACTTTTACTTTTTCTCATCTTCAACGCTCCCATAGGAAGCGACAAAAGCCAGCGGAGTACGTTCGAATGCTTCTGCAAGCCGAAATCTCCCACGCATTAAATTCTAAAGCCGCTTTCTAGTTTCGTGACCTACCCTCTTTCTCGCGCGCGATGACTTTGCGAGAACGAGCTTTCCGTGTCGTCAAACTTTGTCCCGGAAACATTGTGATTGCGGTTACATTGACGTCATGACCACAGTTAGCGCGTACGTTGACAAAGAACCGAAAGACTACGCAGCCGTACCGACAGCTATGGGCGAATATTATAACGTAAGCGTAATTAATTAAGCTCGATGTTAGCATGGTAATTCAGATTAAATTTACTTACCACATACCTCGATAGAGCCTGGTTAATTATGCGAGTGTATATCACAGCGGGGGTATATGACAGAAATACTGCGTGAACATTTTTAATTTACGATGAATGACGCGTATAAAATTAATTAGTAAAGAGGCTGCGGTGTTTTTGTAAAACACGATCTGCCGTGTTCAATGGAAATTAAGTCGCGAATATAATTAATCAAAATAAGAACGTACTCTTTATGCGCATAAAAAATATATATATATATTTACGCGAGAGGATCCGAGATTCGAAGGCGAATTTAAGAATCGTACTTTTCGTCTTTTTAACCTCGCTTTAGAGATTTGTAGTTGACGGCGTTCTAACGAAACGTGTAATACATCTCCGCAGGTACGCGTATACGTTTTACAGCGCATCCACGGTGAAACCGGGGACCCAACTTTGTAGGTAAACACGTATATCGTGCTGAATGAATAATAATTCCTGGAAATGAAATATCACGGTTGCGCATCCTGTGGCGGTTGAAAACAATTCTCATTCAACACATTTGATAATTCACTTGTATTTAATAAAATGTTGACGTAAAAGTCCCCGCGACTAGTCCACGTCTAGCCCGGCTGAAACTTTCCTCTCAACTTGATATTGCTAGCGCATCCGCGGAACAATGCACCGTGTGTAACCAAAGTTACTGTGAAACGCGTTGCTAGAGTTCTCTCTCTCCCTCTCTCTCTCTTTCTCTCGTTCTCTCTAAAAATCGACAGACTCGATGTCAAATTTGCAAAAGTACCATCCAACGTCTCGGCTGAAACTTTGTTTTTATTCCGTTCTCATGGCAGAATATATGCGGCATATACCGGCGCGGCCGACCTCTCTCGGCTCACATTCACGGAACCATCCTTTTTCCGAAACTTGTCAGTACGCACGCATATTTGCGTGTTTTATTCATGAAATACGTGGCTGTCTATCGTATCGGCGTGATAAGATCCGGAAATTGCATGTACGATGTTCCGCCGCGTAATCTTGTCGCCTTCGAAACGAGGCTCCATGCAACGAAACGACGCAAACGCGACGTGTAGAATTTATCTGGCCTTGATATGACTGCTTCTCCACGACGGAAAGTTAGCAATTTTCCGCCAGATACCGAGCCGTGGCTATATCAAGTATCTCTGGCGTTCGTCGCGCTCCTCAAGTCTTTCTCAAATACAAAATGAAAGTATCAATAATTTATAAAGATTTTATATCGAGAGGAAAAATGTTTTGCGATTTAAAAATTAATCGTCGAGCGAAATGTGAGGCTGGTACGAGTAAAGTTAACAAGTTTTCTTATTATATGATTTTACTTAAATTGTATAATACTACTTAAAATTTTAGCATCGTGAAATTACTGAATGATAAAACTATACGTCCCGCCCAGCTCGCCTTTACGTTTTAATTGACAGCTCATTAGGGGAGATAACGAATTATAAAAGGTTTAAAAAAAATTGACCCATTTTACTTTTATATTTGATCTCTTAATTTGCGACAGAATCTGTGGGTCATTTTTCCCCGAGTACCTTTGTCGTAAAACGGGAATAGTGAGCAGTCATAACGGGGAGTCACGAACGTTTTGATTATTATGGTTATCACACGCGTCACAATGGAGCACGTGGACTGTAAACACCGGCTGGGGCAGCGTTATACGATCGCTGCAGGTGCAAGTTAAATGCGCGCCGATGCGTTCGGTTAAAGCTTATGAAGTTTGTGCTTCGTCATCGATGGTGACCTGGGCGCTTTCCCCGAAATGTTCGAGATTAATAGTTGATAGGTTCACGAGAATTAGACTCCCGACTTTGAGGGATTTTAGCCTCGTCCATTTATTTCTATAACAGTACAAAAAATCGATACTATCTCTTATCGAAAATCGATACCGCCGGTAATTGTGCCACATTAGAAGTCGACACCGGTTCTCATAATATTGCAACAGTAGGTACCAGTAACTTGGTATCAATTTATCAATAATTGTGCGACCTTACATTTCTCTATTACGTAACTTTTGTGCAAAAGTAAAGCCAACGGCACACGGTACTACGTTTCCCTACTGGATTGCTTACGAGAGCCAATCAAGATGCAGAGTTTTAGATCAGATGACTCAAAGCTAAACCTTGATTGGCTCTCGTAAGCAATCCAGTAGGGAAAAATAGTAACGTGTGCCGTTGGTTTAAGTTTTGTAAACGTCATCGCGATATCCTTCCTCCCGTGCGTCTCGCGTAACTAAAAGACTTGTACGATCTAAGCAGAGCAATTCTTCTCTCGATATATTGGTACATAATTGGCATCAATCAACAACGCGCGCTAGGACGTCGTATATGTTTAATACGTGTACACGTCGGCCGCGCGGACAATGTCACGCTCCCGTGTCCTCGCCGCTAATGACTCATTATCACGAGCAATCGCCCCCTTATACACGACGTCGCCGCTCTCGTCTCCTATCACGTTAAAGCGCCCTTGTCGAGCCTATCTTTCGCCCTACCTGCGCATCCGCGTCCGCTGCATACATATTCAATCCGTCATGCGATCAATTGTTAATCAATTAATTAACAGCGCGAGCGTTGCTTTAATGACAGCGCGCGCGATACTGCCACGCCTCACGAGACTCATTTAAGCACTCTGTTCATTATCCGCGCAACGTAAACGCGCGTAATTTCCCGGTAACGGCCGACGGAAAGCACTCGTGGTCCCCGCAAAGTTCGACGTTAAGCCGGAGTTTTCTTTAATTCGGCCAATTTAAATGCGTTCTAAAAATAAACTAAGAAGAATATTCTTAAGTGTCGCCAGCATCTGACCAGATCTGGCATTTTTAATAATACAGAAAATTTATCGCGAGAAATATTACCTCAGCCAGGGTTTGCCTCTAGGCAGGCGCTTGCCAATTCGACTAAAAATAATTTGCACTCTGTATGAAGACATACAGAACATTTGCGGCTTACATTAATCATGTCCAAATATTGTGTCTGAGTATTTTATGTTTAGAAATACGACGGCTCTTATCTTTTCTTCCCAGTGAGAAATGAGTCGTCAATGGACGTCGCGAATCGACATCGGCAGATTGACGAGTCATTTCTCGCTGGGTTGATTCTCGTAAATAATATATAAACTTATCGATCGTTTTACATCGGTAAGGACTCTAGCATCACTTTGCACATAATAATTAAAATCTCTCCCTCGATTAATCTGCGAGCCGATTAGCTGATCAAATCGCGATGCGTGCACGGCGCTTCCGCGGTCTTCAGCGTTTAGGATCGGGATCGAAGAAGGACCGTCGTTTGATCCCTCTCTCCAGAGATCAATCGGATAATGAACGGACGCAAGAAGCGAGTCCCGGTGCGAGTCTTTCGCGATAAAACGCTTTTTTCCCACCCTAAGCACGAAAGCCGGGCGCCCGCGTGTACCTCGTGCACGTATACGCGGCCGTGGATCGCGGAAGGTTAAGCCGTGGATAGAAACTCCGCGATGGTCGTTTTTCCTCGCGGCCTCGGAAAAACGCTCCTGGGGAAAATAAGGCCGCGCGACGCCTAGCCCGGTAACGGATTAAAACGGAGCGCCGTAAAGCGCGTGCCTGTAAAACATCCCCCCGGGTCCCCGCGCGCTCCCCTTTCCTCGACCCGTCAGCGTCCTGCGTCCGCGTGTTGATATATTTCGAGTTTGTAGTTTGCACTAGGGCCACTAAAAATCCCTTATTTCTGACTGTGTCGCGAGGCCAGCGGGGAGGTAAGAGAGAGCCGGCGGTGGCTGCTGGGTCGGACGAAACGCGCGGGGCGCGGAAGGGGTCATCGCGCGCGCACCATCTGCACCCTTCCCACGGCTTTAGCCCGTAGCGCCAGCTAGACCAACAATAAGCTGATAATTGAGCTTTTGAATAATTCCAGCTATTTAATCCGGGGTTTAATAAAGCTTCGCTCTCTCCCTCTCTCTCTCTCTCTCTCTCTCTCTTCCGCCCGCCCCGGTCCCACTCGCCTCCGCCCGGCGCCGTTTCGAAACACCCGTGAATTTCATTAGAGGCTCATCAGCGTGGGCTTGCGACATTAATGCGAGCAATTTCGTCGCGGTTTTTTCCCCCTTCTCGCGGAGAAGGGCGCCGGAAAAAGGGCCGCGCTCACGCGGACAGTTCGAGGAAAGCCAAGTGAGTGGAGTTGCGCCTTCCGCTCCGGCTGAAAAGAGTCGGCGTCACGGAGCGCGCGGTTTTGTTAGGGAAATTTCCCAAGGGCGCATCTTGTATATGGCGAACGCTAGCGCGGACTTAGGTACGTAGGAATACAAAAAAATGTTCGCGAAATGAATATAAAAATGAGGTAGGTTCGTAACACATTTGGTATGTTTTTTTTCCCCCCTACGTGATGTTAAATGCAGGGTAATCAAGTTTCGCGCGACGCTCGGCAAACGCAGCAAAATTGCTGTTTTCCCCGTTACTTTTTCAGCGCCCCGTATCGCGTTGGCGTTCATATTCGGGGCATCGATGCCGGGCCCGATACCGGTCCGCGCGAGGACGAGTGTTTAGTTATCGCGGGGTTCTTTCATCGGTAGATTAGTTAATTTCGGTGCTGCTCTGCCCGTGGTCCCCGGATCCCCGATGTAATTAGCTGTACAATAGGAAACAGCAGTTGCCCGTGCTCTCTATCGCATCGACGATGTAACGTCTAAACCAATCTCCGGCAGCAGACAATTATTACACCCGCATTTCGTACGTAATCCTCCCCCTCGCCTCCCCGGAGGCTGTGTTGCGGACAAAAGTATTCCCTGAGGTTAATGCGAACTGCATTAGGCGAGTGCCAACCGCGTATACCTCCATAAACGGTCAGTTTCAATGGCCAGACGCATTCGCTTAACGAGCGTTTCTCGTTCGGCGCTACTTTTCGTCGGCTCAGACGCCCTCGAAACGGTCTCATCGAGTTTCTTCTTGAAAATATAATTATTTCTATTTTACTTACTGACCCAGACATAGCGACATACTTATATAATAGGCTAGAATATACACGAAAATCTATTTATAAAATGTTACTTTCGCAATGAGTTTACTCTATTTAAAAGATTTCATTAGATTAAATAGATCTATTTAAAAGATTACCTAAAAGAGTTACAGGTAACGAAACTGGAGCAACTTTCTTTTTTACGACAATGTGTATCACGTTAAAAAAAAGGAAAATGATTTTTTAAATAGTTTTTATACTTTCGTTTTTATTATATAAATAAAAAATATTTAGCAAAGCAACTTTCTCTCGCGTATATTTTTGGCATTGAAAATATTTTTTAATTAAATATTTAAATCATTCGGCAAGTAATTTCCGGACACGTTAGGGATAGTCTTGTTACACCTGCGTAACTAAAATAGTATAAATTAAAATGCAGATAATCAGAATAATTATCGATTATGTGAATTGTTAAATACTGTTATCTCTGTTGGTAATTAACGACGATATCATCTTACATTTTGTTGATTAGACACCGCCAATGTAATCATCGAAAATATTTAATTAATCAGCTAATCTGATATTAGTGGAATATAATCGCAGGAATATAATCTAATAACAGGCGATTCTAATAACAGGTAATTTAATAACACTACAAATCAGTAATTATCCAAACCAGGAACCCGGTCGAAGTTATAAATGGGTAAATAGAGTAGGTTATTTGTGAAACCTTGTCCACCACGAAATTCCATTATCAATATAAAAGGGAGTATCACCACGAGTCATTATATCGCGAAGGAACAATTTGCGGCAATGTAATTAAAAGGAAAATTTTTCTATCATTTCAATCGACTTAAAAAGAAACGGATTTTAAGTAGATTTAAAAATTAAAGTGCACTTAACAAATTGGAGACGGATCAGAAAATTATTAAGTATGGCAAATAATCGAGAGTGAAATACAGTGCGCTATTCCCGACTATGAGTACCGAAATAACTTGAACAGTTTCTACAATATTCTACAATATCGTTGACTCTCAAATATATCGACGGATACCGCGGCGTGGATCCTTCTGAGCGCGGTCTTAAGCGATGAGTTTGCGCGCACACTTGCCAAACATCGTGGATCGGTAATAGAAGCCACTTCCTCGAGTAGTCGCGGTCAGTTTATGTAGAGACTTCATGCTTCCGTGGACAGAGCACACACGCATACATTTTGACGCGTACACGGTGCACGCACGTACGTACGGGCCGATCTAACGTGATCGTGTATGGGGGTAACACAATCGATTAACACAATGCCGCCGCCCATGTTTAGGCATCAAAGGGAATTCCCACCTTGTGACACACAGGGCTGATGCTCTCCGCAGACTCCTTGACTGTTGGCATAGTTAAAATGTCATCGTGGATGCGGTTACCGGAGCGTCGCCGCATGGGGGCTGCTTTTGATCATTCCGCTTATTGTCGGTCTGTCGAATTGCAGATACGCGGCGATATCGAAACGATCCCGTGGGCCATTTCTCTTACTACCTCGGCGGCCCGCCCATTACAGGATAATACTCAAGATGAAATAGACCCGCGATGCGTGCGCGTTTCCGGATGATGGTCTCAGTTTGAGATCTCTCTCATCCCAGATCCAATACGTGGGCCATCGTGACGAATGGCGATAATGTACAAACGATCAATTTGCAATTCGGGCCGAGCGAAACAGTTGCCGGGACGTCGTAACAATAGTGCGACGTGGTTGTCGTTTTTCGTAATAAAATAAAAAGAAGTACGCTCTAAGAACAAAAATTTTCGAGCGTGTCTTTAGGAGGGTGCAAGGGTGGGAAGACGGAGAGTTCTATTCCCTCCTCTGCTGTCGTCCTCGGTAGGAAATATAAGATTCATGAGATGCTCCGTGCAAGAATACAATTTTTATGAACTCAGAGAGCAAGAGAGCAAGAGCTTGCATTTATATCAACGTTCTTTTTCTCGTTTCTTTTCTCTACCTTCGTATCCGTCAATCACGAATAATTAATAATGCTAAAAACGAGATGAAGCTGCGGATAGCATACATATTTGGAATGCGATGCACGTACGGTCAAGGTCTGTTATAGACGAATTATCTTTTATTTTATTAAAGATTTTTTTTATGTGACTGCGTTAGTTTAATATAATTTAATATAATGTAGTTTAATATAATAAACATACCAAAATGATGCTTAAAATAAGAGTCACATAAAGACACGGGAAAAATGGAAAAACGCACGAAACAAGAAAGAAACAACATCGAATAATTAAAGCGTAGACAAAAAAAAGATACATTTCTTATGTAAATGTGAAGCACCATTTATGCTCACAATATTTGCATCAGAACAAATATCTCTCGGTACAAAAATTCTTTTATGTAAAGCGTTACTTTATTTCGGATTATAACAAGTCATTAATCCTTTTAATTAGATGGTAATAATCCGCTGCATCAATTTCACACTTTTCTCTATAATCGAGGGGTTTGTTAAACAATTATTGATAATTAAATAATTGTTATTTACTACTTATTGGTTTTTAATGGTTTATCCGTCAAATTTATTTGACATTACCTATCGCTCTAAGCCCTCTTAATTCTAAATTAATAAACAAATCAAGTAGAATCAGGACCATTGCGATATAAATCGAATAGGAAACGAGAACGCCAAATCAATTTTTAGGTCCGAGCTAGATGAGGGTAGCCCAATAATTTAAATCTAATATGTGAATGCGCGTCGTTTACTTTCGGACACATAACACAGTTTTATTAAGTGGAATCATTGTCATCAGCAAAATTCACATATTTCAAATCAATGAATGATTTCTAATTATTAATTAATCCAAATTCAAATTAACAATTTGAAAGAGTTAACTCTTTAAATTAGCTGTTGAATTAAACAGCTAATGAGGAATTTAGATATTATTAGATATGTACGGTATCCCGAGTCGAATATTTTGTGTGTGTGAAGCTGGCATCTCATTTCGTGGAAAATCACTAATTGTTGAGAGTTCTGATTTCCTTTCTAATAATTCTGGAGTTCCTGATACATTAAATAAATACATAGTTCTGGCTTTTAAGACCAAAAAATTGAAAAGTGCAAACTGATTTGCTAACTTCACGCTGCAAAAATTTGTCCCCAGGTGATTTCTTAATTATTTCTGCTAGGATTTTTATTGCATGAGAGTTCTACAATAGTTCTAGAAAGAGTTATGGCGAAACAACAGAGTTTTTATAATTAAGAAAATTTTTATTACTTCACAAATATATCCTCATGGAGACAAAGGTGATTTGATGTTCGAAATAACAGAGTTATTTCTGACTTTCTACAAATAGTTGTCGCATAGTTCCGAACATATTTAAGCGTTTTCTACAGAGTTCTATACAGTAGAACAGATAAATAATTTTTTTTAAATTACTACTTCCGAAATGACGGAGTTCTGGCTTTATATAATTATTCAAAAAATTATTTATTGCTTTCTCTGCATAGAACTGTTTAGAAAATACTGCAATATGTTAGAAACTACGCGGAAACTATTTGTATACACACACACCTCGCTCCCATTTTATTAACAATTCCAGCTGATATCAAAGGCTGAAATATTACATCTTTTTGCCGCAATGAAACGGCGGGCATGGCAAGCAGAGGTACGGCTGTTGTCGCTTACTCGATAATGTTACTGCGCTGTATCACCCTTTTAATGTAGTGCTCGCGATAGTAAAGTTTATCCACGGCTACGTGGAAAATTACCAACTTCTTGCTTGCTCCGGTAATTCTCGTCGCGTCCCCGTTCCTATTCGCGATCCTCTCCCTATTTCGTCTCCTCGCCGCGCTCCTTACCCCCTTTTATCGCCGCGTCTCCGTGGGCTCGCAGAATGCGAGCAACTTAACCCTCCCCGTGTAACTTGGTGGCGACCGTGGAACATTAAGTTCGTTCTACAGTTTGCGCGCACGTTTGTGTGCGTGTGCATTAGTTTATTAGTGCATATTTTAATGCGTCGGCGGCGTACAGCATTTCACGCCTACGCGTGTCAGTGCTGTATATATTTTATCTCCCCCCCCCCTCTCTCTCTCTCTCTCTCTTTATTTCTCTCCCCGTGTCCACCTCGCTCTTTCTCTCTCCCTCCCTTTCTGTCGACCGATCGACGCCGATACATCCTTTATGACTATCGGGCCATGATTATTTCAGCCGTTTAATTGATATAAACACCGAGCTGATAATTATTAATTTCATGAAATATTACTACTCCACGTCCGCTTTAAATGCCCAGCCGTCCGCGAATGGAACTGATAATTGTCCTGCTCGAAGCGTTGCAATTACATTACAAATACGGCTCCGAATTTCTATGATGCTGTGGTAACAAAAATATAACCGTTATTTTTCAAGTAAAAAATTTCTATCGAATCCGTATACCTATCTATTTTCGTCTCAACAATCGACCAAGCAGCGCATTTTAATTTTATTTTTGTTTTCGTTGCTATAACACTTCATAGCTGCCGGTACAGCGATAATTTTCTATATCATATGATAAGTTATTTTCTTTTTGCGTATAAATGTGTGCATAAAAATCACGTATGCTAAAAATATATAACGAAATGATTGAGACACTAACGTCCAATCACGCCTTCTTATTCCTTCGAATTTGCGCTCTATACATATACCGTTTTTAATTATAAAAGAAAGAAAAAAAACCTGAAAAGAAATTCTGCTTACGTTTACCCGAGATATAAAGAATCGCCGCGTATGTGAACAAAAATACGGATTTCCTCTTTTAGTCGAGAACAAGCAAAAAAGTTAGTAAATTGTAGACGTGTAATAAGCATTTTTCTCGCTTCCTCCTCGATACATTTCATTTCTGGCAACGCTTTAACCTGCCGATCGAATTTCAATTTGATTAGATATTCCGGCGTCTCGGTAGAGGATATATTCCCGTGGTCGTTTGCTATTCAATGACATCGAGTCTAAACGCGTATCGGCGCTTAACGACATAATTCACGCGGTCTCTCGACGTCCCGAAATGTAGCCCCGATTTATTCCGATCGCGCGGTTTATCATGCGATGTATTGCATTCGGGTCCACCGTGTCTGACGCTCGTGTTATTGCTAACGCGCCATTTGAGATGAGACCGTTCTCCGTGCCATTTGCAGCCGCCACTGTGTGTATGCATATGCACGTGTGTGTGTGTGTCTATGGGTTTGTGTCGCGGGACGCCGGCGAAATAGATATAAATAGTCGGCGGCGCGATGCTCGGGGGAGGACGGCGCGGCACTGTCTCTCAAAACGTCTCGAAGAGTCGGGCGCGACGATGGGACCGTGACGAGGAAAAGGACGGCGCCCGGAACAGCCGCCGACACGCATTTTGCATTCTCCCTTATGAATATGTTATCGGGACGTCTCTCTTGATGGGGTTTTGCTGCGCGCCGGTCACGCGCGGACAAATTTACTGTCAATATTTGCCCGCCCTCCCTCCAGCCCCTCGCCCGTGATCTCCGAGCGGGGCGCGCACACCCCCCTGGTCGGAGATCTCGCGTTCGCGAAACGCACGTATCCCGGCGATCGGCGCGCGATGAGCCTCGCGGCACGCGTCGCGCACACGCTCCGTCATCCGACAATCCGCGCGCGTGTCTCTCGCTCGCGATTTTATTATCCGCAGCCCGCGACGGAGCCGCGCGGGTGGGTCGGCGTTCCCGGTATCCAGGATATTTCGCACGGAGGCCGGGTATATTTGACTGTTGCCGAGGCGTCGTAAGTGTATATATTTGCGATACATTCGCGAGAGAATATAAACTCCGCGCTCGAGTGGCGCATTAAATTTCAACGCATTCGCGGCATCGCCAGGTCGATATTTCGCGTATTGCGGCTTAGCGTCGCCTCCCCGCCCGGGTACACTCAGAAAACTCCTCAAAGTAGTTCGCGCTCTTGCCACGTATGTACGGGGTGTACCTAAACTGGCGAAACAGATTTTAACGACACGTACTTCGTAATATTTTGAGACGAAAATTCTAATACGAAAATGTCGAGGCTATAATAGTTTTCGAATGGGGTGAGTTTAACGATCTCCAATAACGGGGCTAGAATTTCGCGCACTGAGGGATGGCAAAGTGGGCCAGTAGCAAAGGTGCTTCCTCGAAGCCGCACATCTCCGACAATAATGAAATTATTGTAAAAGTTATGCGAGAATTTTATGAACAAACTTTCCGTTTATGAAATGTAATGCAATTGTAAAAATAGTACAAAATTGTTTTTATTTAATACTTGAAATCGACATTGATGTGTGTCAGCTGTCATTATCGTATTTATTTAGTTAAGTAGGTGAGTCTCCGCGGTGAAATGTGCCATCCCTGTGTGCGCGAAAGTCCAGCCTCGTTATTCGAGATCTTTAAAGTCTTCCCGTTTGAAAACTATTACAGCCTCGACATTTTCGCATTAGAATTTTCGTCTCAAAATATCACAAAGTACTTGTCATTAAAATATTTTCCGCCATTTTAGGTACACGCGAATGACACCTTTAATTTTTCAAATGGAACCCCCTATTGATGATTATACTATCTTATTCTACTAATTAGTATGAACAACTTTAGTCCGAAACATTTTTTGATTTGCCTAATACTTTTTGCGATATTCAAGAGAAAATTTATAACTTTTTCAATGTTTAGCTTATGATATCTCGATAACTGTTTGTCGGAGGGAAAAGTAGTACAGGACTTTTTTACTTGATTTAGTCTCAGGAATATGCTGTTTGAGATATTTTACTGTCCAAGTTAAAATGGGACACCCTGTATATGTATATAAAACAGTCACAAGTGCACGCGCGCGCGCAAAGTAGCGCGAGCCGCGGTTAAAGCGACGTGTTTGACGGTAGAAATACCGTAGAACTGCACTTGACACCTACGCCCCGAATTCAGGATTTTCCTCCGCCCTTCCGCTGCGCCGACCCAGAGCCCTCCTCTCCGCTCGCGTCTTTCTCCGCGACCCCCGCTGCTGCACCCTCCCCTGTCAACCGCCCGGCGCGGCGCGGCCGGCCGGGAGTTTACCCCCGTTCGCCACTTTGATTCCTGCAACTGGCCCTCTGGCAAAATTACCTACCTACCGGCGAACTCGCGTTGAGGTTTTGCGGTGCGGCCGCGCGGTATATCAACCGTTGCCGCTGCAACGGGACGACGGTTTGCAGTAGCGTTTGCGCGCGTGCGGCCGACTCGGCCCAATTTTACATGCAATTTCGCGGCGGTGGACCGGCGGGAGGATCCGAGCCGAGGACGCCGAGGTTTTTAATTATATCCACCCGCGCGCTCTCTCGGCGGGATATTAACCGGAAATCACTCCCGGCCGCTGCAGCGCGGGCCGCTGCTATCGACATCGTGCATGCCCTGGCGTCGGGGACAAAAATGGAACTATCGGGGCAATCGTTACGAATCGTTACGAATTGTCGCGTCCGGGAGGGAGGATAATCCGGGCGATCGGAATATTCTGATGCGTGCGCGTTAATCGTAATTGGAGCTTTAAACTTTTATACCCGCCGAAAGTCGCGCGCGTGGACTGCAATTTGAAAAAAAAGGAACGATGGGGGAGGGTGGACGATTACACCACGGGGAAGCGTAAAGCACATACTTTCCGTGATCGGAGCAATGTTTAGCGCTTTCGAACGGTAAATTAATACCATTGTCCATTCGCTCGATGCTGCGCCGTCCCTCGAAAGTGAAACATCGCAAATGGGTGGTCGAGTTTTTGTTACTGCTGCGCGAGTGGGTATTTGTTACCTCCATTACATTATTTCTGCCAATTTGTCCCACGCGTCTTCTTCTCGCTGCTGTGTCCATTGATAAAACGGAAAATGGATCGGTATCATAATATTATAATTAATAATGAAAGTAAATAATTGAGCGACACGATATAATTCAATTATTAGAATGAGGAAGACCAATTAGCGAGAGCCGATAATATAATAATAATTGTTTATAGCATTAGACGCAAACGCGCGCGCACGCACACACACACGCGCAGGAAGATTTGTTTGCACATCCGCGTAACGCTCGGCGAGGATACTTTATTTCGCGAATGCGCGCGGCATCGGGACCAGATGACCGTTTTGCAAGAGTACGTTTCTCAGTGTTGTGATTTATCATGCCTGCTGCAACACACGGCCGCGAATGTCATTAAGCGCGGATGATATCGAGACCTCAGCGTGGCTATCGTTACCGAGCGCGGGACGTTTCCATTAAGTGCATCGCGAAAATGAATGCGGGCGAACGGGAGTACGCGGGGGGGCCTCTCTCTCTCTCTCCGACCGAAATCGTATTTCTGTCATTAACATGGCCAATTTTAAAGGCGATGCCGGAATGCAAAAGCGCAGTCCTCGAGCGAATAATAATTCCTCGCGCGCCCGGACTCTTTTTCGGATGGAAATACGACGGGCTGCTGCTGCTGCTGCGAGCAGCATAACGCTCGAAAGCACGAGAAACATTTTATCTTTGAAGTCCGGCTCTCGGTACGGAGAGACGGCGCGAATTTATATCGCGATTTATATGAAATTTTCCCCCGAAGAAATGTTATCCCGCTCGGTCGCGCCGCGCGTGTACAATTCGTCGCCGTCGCGGCGTATAAACAATTAGCTCGCGCTAAGCACGCGCGCAACAGCATCCCGGGGGCGAAGGCTCGCGCGCGCGCGCGCGCGGAAACGCTGTTACCCGATGATTAATATCGGTGACAAAAAATGCATCCACTTGGACGAAGCGACAAGCGAGCACTCAAGCTGCCACTACTCGGCTTCAACGGTGTCATAGATCCCGACAGTGGCATGTATGTGGCTCGCTCGCCGGGAGAGAACCCTCCTCGAACGTCGCTGCTATCGACAGATATTGACCGAAGTGCGCGCGCGAAAGAAAAAAATTTTTCCGACGCTTCGCGCGCGCGTTTCTTCCACTTCACACGTGCGCCCCCCCCCCCCCCCGCAAAATGTCCACTCGTTCATCCGAGGTCGAATCGTCCGCGCTTTTGTATACGTGCCCCGCGCGGGCGCGCGACCGAGGACGACGACACATCAAGCGCAGCCGGGAAGAAATACGCCCCGCGAGTGTGATTTGTTGTCGCGTTCACCGCCGAGCGGATCTCCCGGCGCGAAAGGAGCGGATCGTTAGAGAGGTTTGTGGAGAAAACTCGCACGACGAGGCTCTCCATTCGCGCCAAGTGCGCGATCGTCAAAGAACAAAATCGCACACTTATCGGAGCTAATAGCATTCATTTTTTTTCGTAAGCAAACTGCACCCAGAAAACCAGAGGCGTTGCGAATAGTCCTTTCGTTGTGGTTGAATTGAATCGACCGGAATCTCTCCAAGTGCTTTCAAATCGAATCTGTTCGTGTCCGAATTTGAATTAATTAAATCTTTCCTGGGCTTATTATATGTTGATTTAAAACAAACTTGAACATTTTTTCCAGGGTTGGGAAAGTTACTTTATAAAAGTATTTATAGTTACAGTTACAGTTTTCTCACTAAAAATGTAACTATAGTTAAATTTATATATTACTAATTCTGAAAAGTAACGCGTTACAGTTATTCAAAAAGTAACGTTACTTTGCAGTTACTTTCTTGCAATAAAAATAAACATATTAAATCTGTAGTTGAATTATAAAGTGTCGATAAAGCCCGGGTAGCACAAAATATTGGCGTAGTATTGGGAAATAATGTAAATGCAATATCATGCAATTATTGATACATAACATTGGCGTTACATTGATACATAACATATATTAGCCTTTATTCTATATTCAATATTACAATTTTATTGGACAATCTTGTCCAATACAATTTCGATATCAATCCAATATTATAATAAATAATCATCTAAGTGCAATATTAGTATATTTGCATTTATTTTATGGACACTTTGGCGTTATATTGGAAAAATATTGGCCAATGCACTTCCAACATAACATAATGTTTAACCAATGTTAGCCAATGTATAGTCAATGAATTGTGCTACCAAGTAGAAAAGATGAGTAAATATTACAATATAATTAATAACGGATAAGATTAATTGATATTTAATTTTTCAATTAGCCTATCCATTTTTCATTTTTCATTACCAAATTTATATATAATGTAAAATAATATGACGTGAGATTCTAATATTTTGTCGAGAACACTGAAACTTTATATTATTTTTATATATTATTTAAGATTATTGATTAATTAGAATATTCAATTGTCGGTCTATCTATTGTCCGGAAAGTTTCTTTTCTCTGGGTCTTACGTCATTTATTCTGTATGTGTCTCGCGATACACTTTCAGGGTGCGTCTCGCATGAATACATGCATAGTTACACGCATCTTCGTAACTTCGTGATCGGTCTTCGCGATTAGTTTTTCAGAAAATTTTCAAGAAGTTATTAATTGTTTAATTTCATCCATAGTATAAATTTTAATTTATTGCGAAACGTAATTAAAATAAATATAATGCGAAGTAAATTGTTTTTTCCTATAAACATATATACTTGAATTTCGAATTTGAAGATTGAGTCACAAAGAGACAGTCATTATCTATTCTTGAATAAATAACTGAGATAAAAATATATTTTATTAGTTTTATGCAGTAAATTTTTTAAGTTAGTTTTTTTCTGTAATTAACTTCTCGTGGTCGTGCATTTCGATACGATCGCCGCTCGCAATATAGTTTGAACCGTACGAAATATCTGTCGGTGACGATAATAAACCGACTATGGAAGGAGTTTTCTTCCTTTCTGATCTCTGGTCAAAATGACCAGACTGTAAATGGCCAGGAGCAACGAAAGGTAGGTCCCATCTGGCCCGACGAAAGAAGACTGAATACGATGAAATAAGTTGATTATATGTATAATTTATATTTCAGCATTTTACTTTTTATTACATTGCCGTGTTTAAGTTTTATGATAACGGCATACATATTCAGCGTAGATATCTGCGGGATGCGAAACGAAGAAGATTGGTTTTTGGTTCATGTCGCTACGTCGATTTTTCGCCGAGTTATAGCGTTTTAAAAATCGGGCGCGCGCGCACCATTCATGAAAGAAGGCCACGCAAGTTTTACGCGACGTAGTACTACGCGTACTACGTCCCCAAAAACTGGCATAAAAACATACGAGGCACAGGTGTTCGGTAGTAAACACTGCCGCGCGAGACACCGCGCCAGACGCCGCGTACTTATACGCGGCGTCTGCTGCTTCTGAATGAAGATTAAGATCGCGAGTCGATATAATCGTCAATAATTTCGCACAGAAAAATCGTAGCGAGATGAACTTGGTTTCGTTGGAAAGCTAAGATTTCAGTGCTTCTAACAAGATAAGAATGACTTATCTCGGATCATTAGTTTACGAGATTTCATTAATTAATTACAAAAATAAAATTGATTTTATCCCGAGATCGAGATCGCGAGTCGATATAATCGTCAATAATTTCGCACAGAAAAATCGTAGGAAGATGATCTTGGTCTCGTTGGAAAGCTAAGATTTCAGCGCTTCTAACGAGATAAGAATGGCTCATTTCGGATTATTAGTTTATGAGGCATTACTGATAAATTCCGAGAAAATTGATTTTGTCCCAAGATCGAGAGTGCGAATTAATCTTTCGATTGGATGAATCTCTCTCACGTCGTGCATTAAATAGCAACTTTAATTTATGTTCATTCAATATTCATTTTTCTATATATACACATATGTAATTGCACAGTTTCTTGTTGATAATCCCCTCCTCGGGTACTACCTTGTCGTGGTGGAGGGGCTTAAGTACCCTGAAGGGTTACTCTCTAAAAATCACTCAGTGGTTTATTACTGAAAACAATGAATATTCACTGATTTACAGTAATGATGCACTGATTAATTTTTAGAGAGTACAGACCCTAAAGATGGGACGACCGAAGGTACCCATCGCGTTCGGGAGTGCCGTATAGTATTCGTTAATTAATTAAGACATTAATAAAGACATTTCAAAGCTCGTTTGAAAGATATCTTTAAATGT